>NC_090575.1:0-339042 GCF_017918235.1 Porcisia hertigi
TCCTAACCCTAACCCTAACCCTAACCCTAACCCTAACCCTAACTCCTAACCCTAACTTTAACCCTAACCCTAATCTAACCTTAACTCTAACCTTAACTTTAACTTGCTAATTCTAATCTTAATTTTAACCTGACTTACCTTCCAATCTTAACTTACCTAACCTTGAACCCTAACTTAACTCCTGAACTTAACCTGACTTGACTTGACTAATTTGACTTGACTTAATTTTAATTTGACCTAATTTGATTCTTGAATTTCGACTTGACTTGACTTTTGACTTCTAATTTTAGACTTTAACTAATTTTAATTTTAATTTGACTTGGACTTCTTAAACTCTTGACTTAACTTGACCTGACTTAATTTTAATTCACCTAAATTTTACCTTAATTTAATTTTAATTTTAACCTAATCTTAACTTCCGACCCCATCTGACTTACCTTAATTTAACCTTTAACTTAACCCTAACTCTTAACCTTTAATTTTAATTTAACTCTTAATTCTGACCTACCTTAATTTTAATCTGACTTACTGATTTTTAAATTCCAACCTTGATGTTACTGACCTGTGAGATGTGTCGCGAAAGAAGGAGGCCGAGGGGAAGTGAGGGAGGCGTGGCCTGAGGTGGGGCAGGTCATGGCATGATTCTTCGCGACCCCGATGGGAAGCGGCAAGGCAGGCACGCGACT
This sequence comes from Porcisia hertigi, assembly GCF_017918235.1. Lineage (NCBI taxonomy): Eukaryota > Euglenozoa > Kinetoplastea > Trypanosomatida > Trypanosomatidae > Porcisia > Porcisia hertigi. The sequence goes on from NC_090575.1 coordinate 687, forward strand.
ACAGCCGCGTGGCCGCGTAACTGGGGTTCCGTTCGTCCACCCTTCGCGTCCAGTCGCGTGTGGGACACGTCACGTCGTCTACATCTCTGTTGTGTGTTTTTTCTTGTGGCTTGGCACCGGTACCGGGGAAGCCCCCAGCACCGAGTGCCCCTTCATTTGTGCCAAAGGTGTGCATGCCAAACGGACATGCAAGAACAACGGATCACGAAAGAAAATCTGAAAACATATGAAACTACAAAGGCAAATCAGCTCCGACTGAACAAACGGTGGTGCCCGAGGGAAAAAGGGAAGAAGCCGAGGCGAAACGAGCACTCGTGTTGTCAGTGGGCAAAAAGATGAAGACAAGAGAATCTACTAAACTAGAGAAATCGAACAAATCAAAGAGTGACAGAAAACAAAGAAAAGATACTGGGTGGATGACAAACGCCCCGCCGGCGTTCGTCAGAGGGTTATGGCGAACACAGCGTGAATCCATGCTGTGTCAAGAGAAAACTGAAAACAAGAGAATCTTTAGAGAAATCAATCATAAACGTTAGAGATAGTTTTTCCATTTTTGAGGTCATCCTGGCTACCATTTCTTCACCCAGCGATGCCCAGCCACTAACTATTGAAGGGAAGAAAAATGCTGAAAAGTAAAGAATCTGAAAGGGATGTCATTACGGAGGGAACAAATCAATCAACGGTTCCCCTTTGTTAAAGCCCACGGGGTGTTGAAACGCCATTGGCATATGAGGGTGGTTAGCTTTCCGGAAAGGTTTTACAACAGAGGAAGCGCACCCTTTCAACTTAGACACCCGCTCTCTTTCTTGGAAACCCGGGGCGCGGGTGAAAGAGAGCTGGTCGAAAAAACCTCTCGGGCACCTGCAAAAACATTGAACCTGCAAAACATTGGATAGAATCACAGTCGCGTGGCATTCTTGACCGCCTTGAAAACAAACTGCTTTGCTGATCTGCCATCGTGTGGCATGGAACAGCTTAAACTGAATCAACATTCTGAAAACCACTTCACCGTGGACCAGACACCGTCAGGAGTTCCGGTTCTCAGGGTTGGGTGGGTGGGCGTTTTTGCGTCAGAGACCGCATTAAACCCACTAAGATTACTTACTGGATTTGTATCCAATTCCATAAGAGACAGAAGTAGAAGGAGAGAGAACGAATAATCATTCGGTAAAGAGATAACAAACACACATACATGTGACATCACATTTGTAGAAAACCACTTCAGGAGCATATCGGCACACAAGGTGCACTGGACCAACCGTCCCGGGTACACCCGGGTCCGGGGTACCAAAATACATTCGGACCAGACATCTCGGACGAAACCCGGACATGCATTCGTCAGAAATCCCCCGCACCACACACTGCATAGCAGTGAATGTGCGTCGCTCACTCGGAAAGCCGGCCGACCACATGGTACCCGACCCCCTCGCTCGGACCCCCCCTCCCGTGTAGACTTTCAATCCCTCCAGAAAATCATGTACCATTCGATTGCCTCCGTCGAAAAGACTTCGCCAATGAAACCCTAACCCTAACCCTAACCCTAACCCTAACCCTAACCCTAACCCTAACCCTAACCCTAACCCTAACCCTAACCCTAACCCTAACCCTAACCCTAACCCTAACCCTAACCCTATGCACCCTAACCCTAACCCTATGCACCCTAACCCTAACCCTATGCACCCTAACCCTAACCCTATGCACCCTAACCCTAACCCTATGCACCCTAACCCTAACCCTATGCACCCTAACCCTAACCCTAGGCACCCTAACCCTAACCCTAGGCACCCTAACCCTAACCCTAGGCACCCTAACCCTAACCCTCGCGCATCTCTAACCCTAACCCTGCGCACCCTAACCCTAACCCGCGCACCTAACCCTAACCCGCGCACTTAACCCTAACCCTAGGCACCCTAACCCTAACCCTAGGCACCCTAACCCTAACCCTAGGCACCCTAACCCTAACCCTAGGCACCCTAACCCTAACCCTAGGCACCCTAACCCTATGGACCCTAACCCTATGGACCCTAACCCTATGGACCCTAACCCTATGGACCCCTAACCACCCACATGGAACGCTGTGGGAACGAACGGCGCAGCATTTGAAAGGCTGCAGCAGGATCAAGTAGCCCTGCCCATATCCCTTACCTTTTGTCAGCTAAAAGACAATTTAGGACAAAAGCACACGATCCTGCAGTTTTTTTTTCGCCCCTAGATGTGCTCACGAGGAAACTCTAGGATGAAGGGCGTTGCACCCCAGAATGATGTGAAAAAATAGGCAGGCGTTCTATCTCCAAGGAAATGACCCCTGGACCAGGAAGCGCGATAGAGTACTTTGCCGATTGTCCGCGGTAACCGGAGATCGAAAGCCGATGGTGCGATGACACTGCTGCAGACATTTTTAGTAGAGGAAATCGAGTGATATAATTTTTGTTTAGTCAACAAGGACGAAACATCGCGCTCTTTCGCCCCCCCCCCTGTCTCCCCGTAATGCGAACTTTTATCGATGGGGCTGAGGGCAGGTAGCACATGGCCAGGGAACACATCATAAAATGGGTTTCACAGTTATTTTTTTTCCGAAGGGAGAACAGGCGATGGAGAATGAGGAGTGAGCCACGTGGCGCAACAACGCAGAAGGCATGGTAAAAAGAGCGGCACTACGGATGGGCTACAGGGTGAACCCTGTGTGGCTGTTGCAGGGTGGTGGTCGTCGATGGCGAGTACAGAAAATGAAAATCGGGAGGCGGGAAGGTAGTGACAGCAAGCCTGTGCGACTGGGAAAAGGGGCTGTATGTCTGCATGATCGAGGTAGGGCTCACACGTGCCCCCATTCACACAAGCAGAAAAAGAGATTCAACAACAAATAGAGGAGGAGTTGGGGGGAAGCCGGGGCGGCAGTCATGGGGAAGTGCAAGAGGCGCTGCGGCTGCGTCGCATGAAGAGCGCATCACAGCGACAGGAGCCGTGAAAAAAAAAAAGAACAGTGTGTCTTCAATGACCCCTCCTCTTGTTTGTAGGGGAGCGGGTGAGGGAAAGAGGGAAAGAGGGAAGAAGAATCAGCCAAGCACTGCTGATCGTCTTACAACAGCGCAGCTCTAGCAAAGAGAAAAAAGCAGATGCACATTGGAGAAGGGAGGGCGGATCAGCGACAAAATGGCATGTGAGAGCCGCGCTAGATGTCTCTCTGAAAGATCCATTCGATCATCTCCCCATCGTCTGCAAAAATCAATGGCTCGCGTCAGTCCTCATGCATTCCTATTCCAGACTATCGAGAGGAGTAGTGTACTTGCTTTTGCGAACCTTGTATCGAGGGCGAAGATGTTATTGAATAAAAAAGCAGCAGCATAGACTTTCGATGAAGGGGGAGAAGAAAAAAACAGAAGAGCGACAAACGGAAGGAAAAGTAGTGGTCCGCAGCGAGGATGCAGTGAGTTTCTTCGTTTCTGAAAAGCGTATTGCGAAGAGAGGTGAAGCGGTACAAACAAATTCGTGTTTTTTTCTGCAGGACAACAATTCAAGAGCCAAAGCCAAATGCTGAGAGTAACCGTTTTTTTTTTTACAGAAGAGCGGAACGAGCACTCGAAGAATTCACCTCCGGTGCATCGAAGATGCCCCGCCCCCTTATCCGCGATGAAGCACTGCGGAGACACCTCCCGTAGGCCTGTGGCATATTCAAGGCAGCACCAACGCAACCTTTGGTAGATCTAATTTTCAGTGGAACATGTGTCTTGTCAGGTTCGATCAGAAATGATGTATGAATGAGCAATGCGCCCTTCACAGTTGCCCACCACTGCTCAACCCGAGACGAGGCTACACAAGGTGTGTGTTGTACCGCTAAGACTGCCCATGAAGGCCTCCTAAACACCAAAATGCACCCGTGCTACGCACCATCCGCCGGCAGCGTAGCTTGTGCGGTGAATCTCATCATTGCAGGTCACCCCTCCATATGAATAACTGAGGGCGTCTAGAACAGAGTGCCCGAGGGGATCCGACCCGTCAACGGCCACACATCGGGTTCTGGAGTGCGAGTGAGATGTGAGGGCTATCCTCTGATGCATAAGAGTGTCCCTCCATACACTATCAACCCAAGCTCCAAAAACGCCCTCGAAAACACCTCCAACTATCTCTGCAATCATGCACAACTCTTCTCGGATAATTAAAAAGTCACCAACCCACGGTTATCGAGGGGTAAAGATCACTGACATATGCAGAGTGACCCTCGTTGATGCCGGGAAAAGCTGCCGGGCACCAACATCATCTATTCACACCTCACACGAAACTATGCGACAGGAAAACCTTATGTCTGAACTTCACCCTCCTCCCGCGCGCGTTTCAGCGGACAGGCCACGCCATCGCCGGTGCTCTCCCCGTCCGAGTCGGAGGGCGAGGTAGCTGCTGCCGATGTCCTGTCCCATGAAATTTCCCTCACTCTTGGGTAGCATTTCCCAATGGTTCGGGTGAGCTGTTCAGCTGAAGTGAAGACATCCGGAAGGTCACCCTCGCAGGTGACGGTGATGTTGTACCCAACGTGCAGAAACTCTTCTCCTTTGTATTTCAGTGATACGATCAGGGCAGTGGGACCTGTGGGATCTGGAATCTCTGTAACGTTAGGTGGATCGCTTTCCAAGGTGAACTCGTGCCTCCCAAGCGTGGTGAGAGGGCCCACCTCCATCTCATCTAGTTCCTGGTCTACAGAAAAGTCCCAGACGGGTGACCAGGTGAAGGTCACGCTGATGGTCTCCTGCGGCGGCTTTTCAAACACATCGAGCACAAAGTGCACGCAGATCGGGCTGTCAAATTTGCTTGGGTTGGCACCCACCACTTGCACCTTGCGCAATTCCACCCGTGTTGTCATATAGGCACTTGGTTTCGTCGACGTGAAACGAATGCCGCTGTATTCGAAAAGTATGCGCGCCCGCAAGAGCAAGGCACCCAGAGTAGAGGAGGAGGGGTGTGCAAGCAAGGCAGAAGGTGACAAACGTATAAGGAGAGAAGCGAGAGACGTTTGACGCGCCCTTGAAGATGACGCCCTGTTTGTTCATCTTTCCGAAAATAAGAAAGGAGTCGGTCGATTCGGAGAAAGCGCTCAGGCAAGTGCATGCGAAGGCTTCTAGTAGACTCCAGGATCGCCACTCCGCGTCACCCGGGTCAAAGGGTGGCACGGGTACTCTTTTAGTCTCTAGCCCAACTTACTCGGACTCCTTCCATTTTCTGTTTTTTTTTGGTGGGGGAGTTGAAGTGCTTAAGAAGAAAACAACAGCGATGCACTTCCCAGGGCGAGTGCCGGCACAGAAAGATACCCACGTCTCTTTTTTCACCCCACGTTGGCGGGAGTGGGCCTCAGCTCTACAGTCGACCTGTTGACCGCCGCGCCATGTCAGCAGTGTTCAGTGCGTGCCACGGCAACACCGTGGCACTTCCCGGCTGGTTCAGGTGCCACTTCTGGTGGTGCTTTGCGAGCTCGTATTCCTCAATCGTTGCAGGGAAGTCGCGAACAGTCGGTGGACGTACATAGTGCGAATGGCGTCGTCCAGCGTCAGGATGAGCGTAGCGGCTTTCATCTTCGTACCATTGCGCTAGCCAGCCGCGCTTTCGTGGATTCGTTGCAAAGTTCTCCAGGCCTTTCCTCTCAGGGAGCTGCTGGTCCATGAAGGTGGGGAACTCCTCCGGGTGTAGCTCTTGATAGAGGCCCTCGTGAGACATGTAAACATTGGTGAACGTACCGCCTGCTTCTTCAAGTAACTGGACTGCTTTTGCAGAAGCATTCTGGAGCTCGATGTGCAGTGGATAGGGCACACGCTCCACGTTGCCGGCCAACAACACCATCCCTGGCCAAACAATTTCTCGATCAGCGACTACCTTTGCGTGACGAAGGTGATAGAGCGTAATGGTCTCGTTGGGGTTCAGGCGGCCCGTATCGACTGCCCAGAGGAGTTTGCTAAGGCTAATACGGGAGAAGGAAGCCTTTCCTTCGTATCGGTTGCGCGGGCCTCCAGGAGAGACGCGCGGTGCCAACATGAAGCGAGGCGTCATCTTCCGCTCCTGCCACTGCCCCTTTGCAAAACCCCGCCGTGCATCGTTGTAGCTGCGAGAGTACTTCCAGCTACCACCAATCTTCATCCACCCCATTTTGATCACATTGTGCCCGCTCCGAGGACCAACATACTCGGGAGACGGTGTCAGGTCCATCCAGCTCTGTGTGATCTGGGGATTCAGATATTGATCCCAGTGAGACCACTTGTGCGTCGTCGTGCGCTCATTAAGTCGTGTCCCGACTACGGGGAGCGGATGGTCGATATCAAACTCTTTCCTGCCCTCGTAGTCCTCCCAGCTCCGGCGCGGTTTAGCGAGCAGGTTGTTCTCGTATATTAGAGGGAAGATGGACTGCACAGGGTTAAAATGAAATGGCACTGCCTGACGCACCGGGTGAAACAGGCGGTGCCGTAATTGGACAGCAGAGGTCGAGAACATGGTCAACCTGCGGAGGCAGCGGCGGCGATCATTAAGCAATACATGTATATACGAATGTATGTATAGAAGTTTGTATACGTACTCAGGCGCAAGGCGGGGGAGGGAGGGAAAAGAGGCTGAACGCCGCGGAGGCGAGTGAAAGAGGAGAGAGAGAGAGACCAAGGTGTGTGTGCGTGTACACGTAGAGCGTTGCAGTGATGACCATGTGGCACTGCGCAGAAAACGCGCGCCGTCAAGTGGAGAGTTATCGTGAGGATGAACACATCCCTCTCTACCCCCCTTCAGTTTTACTTCTAATCGGGATAAGGACACACTCTAATCAGCAAGAAAACAGTTGAAACTTGCCAGGAAAAGCGACAAAGTCGCTCCTGTTCATCGAACCATGAAAGAATCACCGATGGTCTAGTTTACATCGTGCAGCCACCACATAACAGTTGCTGCACCCCGCCATCTTCAAAACAGCAACACCCCACGCAACACGATCCTTTCTCTTGGTGTCATGAAAATGTCTCCTCTCCTCCCCTCCCCTCGCTCCCCCTCTCTCTCTTTTCCTCGAGAGGGGTGAAGTGGGATTTACGTTTTCACGAACGTTGCAGCGTGTCAATTGCGCGGATCACATCCGCAGTAACTTGTTCGGCGGGAGGAGTGGCATCGATGGCGTGGTAGCAACGCTGGTATGAGGTAACGATTTCTATCCGGCGAACATTGTACAACTTTTGGCTTTTCGCAATAGCTTCCAGGCTTTCTAGTTGGCTTGACGTGCCTGTCGCAGTTGCCGTGAAGCGTTCCAGCACCACACCTAGCGGGACCTGCAGCTCAAAGACATGCTGTGGAGAAACTCCCAACGTCTGGAGCTGAATAACCTCTGCACGCGTCTGGGGTAAACCGTCCAACACCCAGCCTTTGCCCTTCCTCTGTAAGCTCTTCAGCTCCTCCAAAACATCACCAGGCATCGCTACGTCGTCGACTGTAGCGGCAGACGCAAGAACATGGGCAACACCGTAATGGGCAGCAAGCTTCGCTGCCAGTGTAGTCTTCCCGCTGCCACGTGGACCGGTAAGGATCACACGAACTGGGGTTGGTCGGCGGAAGACCTCGTCGAGGAATGTGAGGGGGTCTTCAGGCATTTCGAGCACTAAGTTGTGCATCGCCTCTTCCAGAATGGACTGGATGCCCTTCGAGTTGAAGTACTCCAACGTGGCATCGGAGACGCTCCCAGTGGACATGGTGGCAGTCCGAAGAAATAAATCTCAGAAGAGGGAAGATATACCGTGGGGGGGAGAGCGTCAGCATACGCGGTGCCGGCTAGTAATTCTCTACAGGAATCAATGAAGGAAGCGTGCAGAAAAAAGAAAGAGCGGGAAACGAACAGAGAGCGATAGAAGTGGATGTAGTGTGTGTGTTGCATATGTAGCCCGAAAAGCGTTACCTTTGAGAAGTACCTCCCCAATAGAGCGTTTCACTAGATGGAAATGGAAACAAAGGAGGTGGCGCGTCTCGCGGGAGGCAAGAAGAGAATCCTCAAAAAGTAGCCACAGAACCACTCCAGTGTAAGCAGCACTTCTCCTTTGGTGAGGCTGTAGGTGGTCGGGGCGGGTGGGGTGAGGAGGAGGAGGAGGAGAAGGAAAAGGGGAAAAGCAGTGGGTAGATCCCACCTCCCCCTCCCAAGAACACACTCTGCGAACGTGCAAGCACATAAAAGCGAGACAGAGTAAAAGGCTGTTGTTAACAGCGATGTGTGACACAGAAAAGGACAGTGGGCAGAAAGGAAGGGCGGACTGACTCCGCTAGCTGAGCTCAAACTCAATTTGGTAGCACCGCTGCGAAAGGTCTTTTGCTGTGAGTCGCAGACTGAGCCCCAAAGGGTCGTCAAGGGTGCTAAACGAGACTCTTTCCTCGTTGCGGAACTCGCGTGGCAGGAGCACTGTGGTCTGCTTCCAGTGCGTTGGTGGGGCGAAGGGGGACGTGTCGAGGACAATGTCACCGTAGCTGACTTGAAACCACAGAGTAAACCCGTCCACGGTGAACCGGCCCATTTCCTCAAGACTCGCCTTCGCGGAGGACGTATGAACACAAGTGGCAAAGTTGAAACTGCGTGACGCCACGATGCTAGTGAGCTCCTCGACAGCGACCTCGTCGAAGTTGTGGTCCCAGAAGACCAAACCGTCATGCAGCAAAGATTGCTTCGGTATGACATCCACCAGAGGCGACGATGCCTCGATATGCTCCTCAAACTCGAGCTTCCCCAGGGTGTGCAGGCGGACGCCATCAACGCAGTTCCAGAAAGCACCAAAGGTCTCCGAGTAGTAAGGTTTGAGTGTCAAGGGCGCCGCCAGCAGTCTCCCGTGGGAGGGAAGCATGGAAACGGTGAGAGGCGACTGAAGTGTGGCGTTCACGTCACGGAAAAAGTCACGAGCTCGTATCACGGAGGGAAGCATGCACTCATGGAAGAGATAAAAGCCCATCCATTCCGAGACGACGAGCGCTACGCCGCCGTGAAGGCCAACGCACGCGTGGGCATTCAAAAAGGCCTCCACGCCTGCACTGACGATCTCCTCGACCGTGGACGCAATGACAGTGACGCGGTCAGAGAGACCATTGTCGGAAATGATTTGTCGCTGCAGCTCCGCGAGAGAGGACGCCTCGATAGAGAGGACGTGCGCGGCGCCGGCCTGCGCTGCCCAGCAGGATAGGATACCCGAGCCGGATCCCACGTCTACCACCACCTTATCCTCCACAACAGACCTGTCCGTGAGGAGGGCTTTGTAGAAGTTCATGCGTGGGCGATCGCGCAGCATCACCTTGTGAACGCTAAGATTCCCGTAGCTCTCGAAATACTGCTCATCCTGGGAGGCGGATGGGGCGTAGTCTTCCCTGTGCTGCATGAGTCCGGATGGGATCAAGAGGCGGCTGACCTCGGAAGGGGCAAAGTTCACATCCACGGAGAGAGGAGAGGAGAGGAGAGGGGAAAACGGTGGGACAAATGAGGAGGACTGAAGAGAAGTGCTCGCATTCGCACACCACTGGGCTTTCCGGCCATTATCACCCCAGCCAGGGGTACGAACGTGTGAAACGCCCAGCGGGATAGTGGAGGTGCATCATCTGTTCTGTTGCTGAACACGACGTCAGGGGGGAACACAAATGAGGCGATTGTGGGCGTGTTCCAATGATGGTGTGGGGTGACAGTGATGGACACTTATGGAGGCATGAGTCTTTCTTGGGCATAAAGCTGCACTTCCTTTCTTTTATTTTGGTATTGGGACCACCATGTCCACTACCCTTTGCCGGCTCCTTTATTTACCTGTGTGGGTTTGTGAGAATGAGGAAGAGACACGGGATCCGTTTTAGCAGTGTACCAAGGACGGCGTTTGTGTCTTCATCATAGCACAAGATGAAATGGGGCCGTTGCCTGGCTCACAAAAGGGACGAGGTAGCACGTTGCTACGGAGGCCAGCAAGCACAAATTCTCCTTCCCTGCCCCGTTCGCTCCCAGCGTGAGATCGTCAGAAGCCTCGAAGTTTGCGTGACAAACCGCTCCTTGCGCTCAATTGATCTGATAAATCGCAGCAACACCCTCGGAGAACTTTTTAACACGCTGGAAAAGCTGGCATGCGCGGTTGGCGTCTCCCTGGCTCTCGGCAATACGCGCCTCTTGGTACAATCGAAACGCTTTCGCGTCCGCTTCGGAAGCAAAAATCGCTGGGGTGCGGCGGTAAAGCAAATCGGCACGGCATATATACTTGCTCCCTTGGATCACCGGTGCACCCTCGTGTAGCAAACTGTAGTAGAAGAAGGCGGCTGATCCCTTTTTGGGATACACAGTGCCCACCCGCTGTGTATTGTGACCACGGTACTTGTTCGTTTCCGTGTCCAGGTACATGACCTCACACTGTTCGCCCGCAAACACAAACGTCTCTCCGCCATGCGGGCAGTCGTTGAGGTAGATGAGAAGCGTGTAAAACGAGCGAGTATTCAGGTCGACAATGGTGGAGCCGTCTACATGTGGCATGAAGTGGCCGCCGGGACTGTAGCGGCCGAATAGAAGGTTCTCCGAAAGCGCATGCGGCACCCACGTGCCAACAAGGTCGCGCTCGAACAGCTTGTCAGCCTGCGGCATGTCTTCCGAGAAGCTCTTGGGCTCCAGAGGTACCACACGGGAAATGCGGTCGTACAGCCTTGCTGAGAGGTGCGGAAAGTCGGCCTCTATGGTGTCGACGATACGCACTGCTTTTGATGTATCACCGCATGCGACTTCTCCGTCGGTGTCGGTGTGTTCCTTTTGAAGCCAAAACGTGTAGCCTACCTTCTCGCACGCTTCCATGAGTTGATCGCACTCCTCGTGTGTCAGCAAGTTCTCGAGGACAATACAGTCCACTTCACCATCTCCCGTGGGCACCACCGTCGGGGTGGGGAACTCGTGAATATGGTCTAAAACGTGGTCGATGATCTCCTTGTTGGGGGGCTCCCCCTTCTCCACAATATTATTGTAGCTCAACATGACCACATATGCATGTACCGCTCACAGCTCACTGCAAAGGCGCACGCATACGCTTCACCAGCCGAAGGCACCTATGACAACTCAACAGGTTGGGTGCGGAGAAGGGACATGGTGGAGAGGAGGGGGAGAGTGATAGGAGACAGAAGCAACGCACGAAACTTCGCGGCAGGCAAGTGGGTGGACTTCAAAGACGCACATACTCCAAACACAAAAGATGCGCTGAGCACTCCAGCGAAAATAAAAATAACAAAAGAATAGGGTGCGAGGAACTCGGGCGGGAGACCGACAACGCAGGGTCAGAGCACCCTCCCTCAGTACCCGCTCATGAGCCCTATTCAGCAGCCAATGAAGGGCATGGTGACAGGAGAGCAGAGGAGGGGGAAACACAGTCCATTTCAATTCGCTCCATCCACACACACTTGACGAGCTTCTTTTGTCTTCTCCTCTTTTTAGTGTGGAGATAATTCATCTCCACTCAAAGCGGTGTTATACGAAAACGAAAACCAGGAGCAACAAGGCAGCCGTTAAACACCTTGCCCATGCACAAAGACACGTACAGATAATTACTATATCTCCTCCAAACCGTTGCCCTTCACCTTTTAATCGAGAAGAAGTGCACGGATTGCGAGACGTGGGTTGAACCACGCCTTCTCTTTATTTTCTGGGGCCTCACACATAGCGATCGCAGCGCGCTTTGCAAGTTTGAGAATTTTTTTGTCTTGCGTGATATAATTCCGGAGGGTGGCGGTAACGGGTGCGAAGGGTGGAATTCTGTACTCTTCCAGTGCGCTGTGCTTGCCGAGCTCCACCAGGTATGCTCGACGTTCCTCTGGCAAGGAGTCAGCACTAATGCGAGGCGCATGCAGCTCTCCAGTGGGATTCTTGGTGTTCGTGATGGTGTGGAAGCGCGTGCTGCCCGTCTTCCGTTCGCGACTGGACTGCATATCCGTCGAGTCTGCGTTACACGGCAGCAGAAGAATACTGCTTCCTCTCATGCCCATGCGACCCACTCGCCCCACGCGGTGGATGTACGACTGCACAGTGGTCGGCGGTTCAAAGTGGTAGACGTAGTCGACATCCCGCACGTCAAGCCCAAAGGCCGCAATGTCAGTGCAAAGGAGAATGGCACCCGTGCCCATAGTCACGGCGCCATCTCGCTTCCATCCGCTTGTAAAGATCTGATTGCGTTTCTCTGCATCGGAAAGGGCTTTCTTGGGCCTGCGGGACTCGTCGTTTTTACTCACATGGGTGAGAAACTGGTTATACTGATCGATGCGAGCACTTTCGGTCATGCCCTCGTACATCACAAACACCTTCGCAATGTACAAAAGCGGGCGGCTGCCTTGGCATAGAACAGCAAAAAGACGCTGCACGAATTGCAGAACACGGAAACTGTTAAAGAAAACGAAGTGTTTTTTTAACGCGTGGAGATTCATCATCTGGACGAGGTACGACAAAAAGTTTGCGGCGTCGCAAACCAGGAACCGGTTGCTCATCTGCGAGACAAAGTCCTCGTTTGAGCGCAGCGCCAGTGTGTGAAGAGTACTATCAGACTCTGCGCAAACCTTCTCAGCATACGCTCTCAGCAGCGGCGATGTTGCAACGGTGGCGCCCACAAATGCAAAGTCCATCCAAAGCGAGGACTTTGCCTGCCCATTGCCGCCTTTTGTCGCCACTTTCTTCTTTGTAGCGGATAATCTGCGATGTGTTGGTGCGCTTACAGGGTCCCGCTTACGCCGATACACATCCACAAACTGCTCTACCGTGTGCCGCATTTCAGGGGAATTATAGAGCAAGTCCGCCTCGTCAAGGACGACGAAAAAGCGCGCCTCCGGTGTGGAGTAGAACCGTACAGTGTCATCAGGGAGAGTGCCTTTTTGTGTGTCGATGCCGGCCTGCTTTTTGCGTGCCAGGTACCGTTGCCGTGTTTCCTCATCCTGCTGAGCCAGCAACGCTCTCATATCGGAAGCGATAGGGCCTCGCGCAGAGGTCTGCGCCTCCTCTAACAACGGGAGCAGCGCGTCGAAGTCTTTCGGTGTTGTCACAAGGATCGTTCCTGCGCCACGCGCCCCACGCTGGAGATGCTGCATCACTGCCATGGGCTTCTGAACGACGCCGTCGCACAGTACAAACTGTAGGTTGAAGGGATAGCGAGCGGCCAAGTTTCGCCCTACCACGAAGGTTTGCTCAGCCAGCGTGCGCGACGGCGAGAAGATGATGCCAAGAATGTGGCGAAAGAGAGGTGGTCGCTGGTGTAATGTAACGTAAGCCTCACAGGATCGAACACACCGTTCCATAATCGGAAGCAGGAACGCAAGCGTCTTGCCGCTGCCAGTTGGGGCCTCAACAAAGGCGCTCACCCCATGCTGTGTGAGAACGCGCAGCGTTACGGCCTGGACCGGGGTTGCGTGAGAAAAGAAAAAGACATTCTTCAAGGCGAAGATAGATGCTTTGTGCAGTGCCGGCTGAACATCCTCCCAGGGAAGCTCCAATACATCGTCATTCCATGTTTTCTCCTCCGGCTCCCACGTCCGTCGAATACGCTTGGCAGATATCGCAGTGAGCGACATGACAACAGCACTGGGTCTCAAAAACGGGGCTCAGATGACCTTTAGGGGCTGCTACAGGGGGTCTACAAAAAAAAAATAACAGGAATGTTGGTGTAAAAGTAGCCGACAGAAGTAAGGAGCAAAGGGAAACACGTACGCGCGAAAAAATGAGAGGAAAAAAGAAAGCGTGACGATGTGAAGAGGAAAAAAGGGGGGATCTTGTAGACGAGGAGACTCATAGAGCGCACGGTAGGCAATGCGTGACCCTACGTGAAGTATGAGAAAGTAATGCACTCCCCAGTCACACATTCGCACTGAGAGAGGGCCCTGGCCCCCAGTGGAACCATCAAAGCTAGCGACTGGGTTGTATGGTGAACCAAGTAGTCGCCTCCCGCGAGAAACCCTCGCCCTGGCGGCATTCGCAGAGATATACCGCGTTCCCTTACCCTACCACAACGCATCTAGACGTCTTGCGGCTTAGTGCGCCAGGTATATCGGCCTCTCAGTTTTGTTTGTGTGATGGTTAGCGCATCCTAGGCCATCGGCAGCACACACGCGAGGGTTCCCTCAAACTTGTGAGAAGAAGCACACACACACACACCACAGAAGCCTTTTCTGTAGAAACTCTGGGATACGTAGACCTTGGTAGAGAAAATCGCCCACCAAGGTCTACATACATGGCCTCCGCGTTCCCGTGCAACCTGCCTGTGGACCCCTTCCCCTTGTCTCTGCGTTGTGCGGGTCATGTCCAGTTTTTTTTCTCCCTGTTCTTACCCGGTTTGACATGCAGTGACGCACACGCGACTAGTGCCTTGCAGCTATCCAAAAAGAGTGGCCGCGGTAGGCTGGACGGTTATGCAATATCAATCTACATATATATATATATATATATGTAGATAGACGTTAGCTGGAAGACACGGAACGGGTGTCCACTGTTTCTACGCCCTGTGAAGTTCCCGCTTTCTGTTGTTTTTGTGCGTGTGACATTGGCCAATATCACACACGACCCGACAAATGTGAACCGTCCCCACCGCAAAAGTGGGGCGAGGGAGGGGAGGGGCGGCGGCGGCTGAAGGGACGCGCCTTCCTACTGCCCCTTGGAATTGTTGAACTTGTGCTTGAGGGCTTCGTACTTGTGTAAATCCGCCTTCGTCACAGAGGGCTTCAGCTGCGCTCGAGCCCGGAGAAAGTGTTCCATGCAGACTTTTATCGGTCGAGACTCCTCCTCGGTGGCCGCCGTCACCGTTTGGGGTTCTTTACCAGGTGTACTGTACACAGCGGTCTCCGCTGACGCAACAGTCGCCACGCGCTGCTGCACCTCTTCCAGCGCATCCCCTACAGCAAACATCAAGGCGTCCGAGCAAAGACCATAGAGGTCGGCGCCGGTGTACACAAAGTCCAGTGGCTCGAGCACTTCCAGCAAATCGACGTCGGCGTCCATGTCGAACTTGCGAGTTAACGCTTTGAGCGCAAAAAGCTGCTCTTCTCGCGTAGACGGTATGCCGAGGTAACACAACCGATCGAAGCGACCGGGGCGCAGAAGCGCAGCATCGAGCAGGTCGGGTCTATTCGTAGCACCAATGATGAACACGTCGCCGCTCGCCGTGCCATCCGAGCGCTTCTGGCCAATACCATCCACCTCTACCAAAAGCTGTGAGACGATCCGGTCCATAACGCCGCCGGCGTCACCCTTCGCGCCACGCGCCGGCGCCAGCGCATCGATTTCATCGAAGAAAACAATGCACGGCGAGTTGTCGCGGGCCCGTTGGAACAGGAGCCGGATGTTTCTTTCGCTCTCACCGACGTACTGGTTGATCAACTCCGGTCCTTTTACGAACATGAAGTTCATGTTCATCTCTGTGGCCACTGCCTTGGCCAACAGTGTCTTACCACAACCGGGGGGTCCGTAAAACAACACCCCGGTCCGTTTTTTCACGCCGTTCTTGAAGAACTCAGGGTACAGGATGGGCAGCTGGATCATTTCCCGCAGCTCTTGCTTGGCCTCCTCCAGTCCGCCAACGTCGCTCCACCGGACTGGCTGCAATTTGGTGGAAACCATGCTGTACCCATGCATTTTCATGTACGCCTGCACCACCGACTCGCACGAAAGGTCACTGACGACTGCCATTGCCTCTCCTGTGCACTGTGTAGACTGGGCGGCATCACAAACGCACTCCTCCACGAGTGAGAGTATGTCTGCATACGTCAGACCAACAGTCCATCCTGCAAACGTCTTGGGAGACAGCAGGATGCTTGCATGCACCCGATGACGCGCGCAGCTCCACTGCAGCAGCGGTGCAATAAACGCGGCCCGGTCCTCCTCCGATGGGTTGCCGCACTCCAAAACGCCGTCAGAGTTGGTAGCGCGAGCTGCAATCATCGGCGGCACGGCCTCCATAGATTCACACAGGAGAAAGAGAATGCGAGATTCGCGTTGTCGGTCCCCCACCATGGGTCCCGAGGTGCCACTGGTGAACTCGTCGAGTACCGATAGCAGGTGCGGGGAAGAGTCCGCGATCGTGTGCGCGTTGTGCACGATGAGCACTGCAGGTGCACCGCATGCTTTTCCTAGAAACCTCCGGATCAACCCCTCCAGGTCGGCCTCGTCCATGCCCTCTGCCGCTGCAAGAAAGGGTGGAAGGCCAAACTCCCAAAGGGCGCACTCGATGAACTCGCGTGGCAGGTTCTCCCTGATCCCATGAATGACGAAGATGTGAACGTTGCCCTCCAGCGATGGCTTCACAACATCGCGCAACGCACTGCGGACGCGTGCGTACACCCCTACATTGGCAAGCCCGCGTGCCGGCGATGGAGCCCAGACAGGTGTGACATCCCAGTCGCTGTTGTTGCGCTGGTGCACCAATGCCACTTCGACAGCGTCCGCGGCCCCACCACAGTTGCGCAGAATACCGAGTGCAACTGGCGCACTGTGGACCTCCAGACGCGTGATGCGCAGGGCGAGAAGGTGGCTACTAGACACGTATTCATCTACCCACGTCGCTTTCCAGTTGCGGGTCTTATGCGATAGAACGCGAGTGACACTCTCCAGCACATCAACGCCCTCCAGGTGCTGCGCTACCGTGTTGAGCGCCTCCTCCTCCAGAAAGAGAACATCGCCGGTGCTGACGAGGCGTCCCTCCCAGGCAGACGCTGAAGCGGCGCCCAAGAGCTTGCATAAGTCTGGATAGTAGAGACCGTACAGCTCTGTCAGCACGGCGTCATCCACGGCGGGGCAAAGTACGATTTTCGTGAGCGCCTGCTTCTCCACAGCAGCGGACCAGTGAAGAAGCTCGCCACAGTCGTCTTCAAGAGGCTGAAAGGCGTCTATGGGGAGGCAAAGCACCACGTCAGAGTAACTGACCGATTGGGTAGACGACACCAGCGCGTGTGACGGACGACTGTAGAAGGCAGCACGCATGTTGCGGAACAGCTCTGGACCCACCACCATCGTTGCACCGGACGACGAGTCCAAGGCCGGGTGCCCAGTCACCTTCACAGCAAATGCACAATCGTGGCAGCGACCACTCACCCTCACTATGGTCTCCTCCTCGATGAGAAGATCATCGAGAGTGCGAGGTGTGGCAAGCGCCATGGATCCGCGGAGCTTGCTGTCCAGATGAACAATAACGCACCCATCAGGGAAGTTAGGGTGGTGAACTTCTCCACCGACATTACTGTCCGTGCCTTCACTAGAGATGGCATCGGGGGGAAGAACCACCACAGTTGCTGCTGTGTCAGCGCTGAGGCTGCAGTACGTCGAGGGAAGCAGGTCTACGACCCGGAGGGAGGGGTAGGCGTCTGTGCCGAAGACGAGCTGGTGTAGGTGCAGTGTCTTGTGATGCCGTGCAATCTCTGCCTGTAGCGAAAACGTCCCCGGAGGCTTGCCCAGTATTTTCTTGTACCCCTCCTCGGTCTCGGCGCGTAAGATGCAGCGCGTCATAATCGAGTAGTCGCTAGACAGTGTCATGATGTCCAGAGCTAGGGGTAGAGCAGAGAGCAGCAACACAGCGAACAACACAGCCAGCAAAAGCCGTGGGGGAGGGGGGACTTTACTGGGAAGTTAAGAAGAATGCAAAGAGAGCAGACAAGTAGGAGAGAGAGTGGGGGATCGTGTGCGTGAGCATTGGTGCCCCTGTGTGTCAGTGATGGGAGATCACGCGACACAGGGTGAAAGGGGGTGGGAGGTGGGGGCAATGGTGCCCCACAGCACCTCAACGCGCAATGTCGGCCGCCCTCGTCGCTTGCTCACTGCAATGCTACGGTGCATACCGACTCCCGGAACCCGAGCGCACTTATATGCTCTTTGCCTCGTGTGTTTTCCTGATGGCTTTAATTTCCACCGTGTCACCTGGTGAGCGACTTCATTGCCGCATCTCCGTTACTTGAACAACTGCGCACCTCCTAAGTTAGTGAGGGGGGGGGGGGTGGCCTGCCTTCAACGTTGCGAGTTTGCCATGAAAACACAAACGGGGCGGCTTTCCGTTGGAGTGGCAGTTTTCCCGCATTCAGCAGGTCGAAGAAGTCTCCGCAGACGATCAACACGAAAGTAAGATACCCCTGTCGCACACTGGAAACGGCACTGAGTCCTTGAAGGAGCTGACAATACCCGGTAGCATATCCAATCCGTTGGAAAGGTCTACGCGCCGTTCGTAGAGGTGAGACAGCCTGCAGGACTTTGCACCACTGAACGTGTGAGTTCTCGACCAGGTCACGATCGCAGCAACCGCAGGACTCCTCCAATGTCCACAAGATCGCTTCTAACAGCAAGTGTTGTCGTGAGGGTGGAAGTCGAAGTAGTTTTGCGCTGAGCGAACGCATCGTGGGCAATATCATGGCACGCAAAGTGGCCCGCTCTGCCAGGAGTGTGTACAGACAGCTAGCAATCGTTGCGGAATCCCCGATATTGTTGTGGCACAATGCATGCACCACCCCTTCCGGAACTGCGGCACAAAGATCCTCGACATCGCTTGTATCGGGGCCTGCGTGAACGATAAGAAATCGCCCAGTCGAAGATCTTGAGAGAGTAAAATCGCACTCGTTCAGTCCAGCCCCGGTAAGAGACTTGAGGAGACGCGCCGCTCCAGCGAGAGGCAAGTGATTTGCCTTTACCAGCCCATGGGGTGAACAGCTCGGCAATATAAACTCCACCTCTTGACGTGCCTTCTCATCTTCGCTGGGATCTAGTTCTGCAACACGAACTACAAGCTGTCTGGAGTTCACATAGAGAGCCGCCTCGCGAAACGGCGTGCTGAGCCGAATTGCTGCCTCGTTCCGCCGCGCCCGACACGAGATCGCGTACTTCACAGAACGACTTTCATCACGGTCTCGCTTGCCGTCGTCCCTGGGACAGAGAACTACGACAGATCGACGGCGCAGTGCTGGCTCGATCAGCATCTCAGAGGCAATACTGCCACGAAGAGCCTCGAGATGCTGTATTTCGAGGCGGACTTTCTCTAAGCGATGCTCCATCCGCTGATGAACCTCTTCCAGCTGCCGTAGGAGAGCGCCCCAGCCCGTATGCTGGGGAGACACCCCCAGGGGAGCCGAAAGGGGAGGGGAAGAAACCGTCCCCCGGGAGCCATCACGGTCGTTCATGTGACTGCCACGTAATGTGAGCAGCAGCACCACCAGCGGGGAGTCTCACCGCAGTCAACCAGGTGGGGCAGAGCACATAATCGCAACTTGAAGAAGTGGCAAATCGAGAAGAGAAACAACAAGATGAAAAAAAAATGGAGAAGCGCAGAAAAGACAAACCAACGAGCGCTAAGACGGTGGCGGCGAGTGGGGGTTGAGATTTAAAAAAGAGCAAATTGTGTTGTACAAACACGTAGGGTCGACGACAGACGTGCACCAGTTCCACAGGTGCGCCGTTGAGAGGCGAAAAGATCACATTATCAAACTATATGAGCTCACCGTGTCGTGGAATAGAAAGCATCCCAAAAGTTTAGTGCGATGGGTTTACTGAAACATGACGCCCCCTTCCTTTTTTTTGGGGGGGGGGGAGGGAGCTCCCGCAGTTTCGCCGGTCGGTGAAAGGTGGGTAAAAAAAAGGGGAGGGGGGACCCCACCGGCTGAATCGGAGCTCAGCGTACAGTGCCGCATTCGTTCTTTTTTTGTGTTTGTGTGTCAACGCATCGACTCTGCCACACACGGAACAAGTTAAGCGCACTTTACAGCAAATACCCACCTGGCCGTCCGAGCACGGTCCATGTCTACAACATTTTTACTACAGACACTCTCCACTCCGCAGGACATTCCTCAAAGCTGCGCCGACCACACCGGTCGAGGGTAAGCGCTGCCGAGTAAAGTGTGTTCCAGCCACGTCAGCACGTTGTCGCTCATGTGAATAAGAAAAACCTGTCCACCAGCGCAGGTCACCCCGAGGTCATTGCCGCCCATGCTCTGGTTCGCTGACATCCGAATGGGTGAATCGCTGTAAGCTCCCTGCGTGGGAGGCGCTCGACCCTCCCCCCCCCCTCCCCCCCCTCGAGGACAAGAGCGGTTCGCGGTCACCGGGGTAGAAATAAAAGGCACACACCTGTCCTCCTCAGAGAGGGTGAGCGCTAGTGGGAGCTCATTCTCGACTGGTACCCTCCCTTGACCCACCCACCCCTCGCCGACTAGCATCGGTGGAGACGACGTTGGAGGTGAAGAAAAGGAGAAAGAAGATCGATAGAACAGGGAACGCAACCGAGTGGCCCACACGCGGCGCCCACGCAGACCACTGCGCTATCGCACAAACCGTGGGGAGTAAATAATGAGTGTGTACACCAGCAGCACAACCAGTCCCTGGTTGTCGTTTCTTCTTATTTTGTCTGCATTCGTCGTGAGTAGCGGAATGTTCATCCGAGACTATCGGTTTAGCAGTTCCTTCCATCCACACGCACGCAGGCACACACACACACACACACACACACACGTTATGCGTCCTTCACCTTCTCGACATCAGCACTGTTTTCGTCGCCGGCACTGCCGCCCTCTTCGCCACGTCGCTGGGCCTCTTCGTACTCCTCCCACTCCTTCTCTTTCTGCAGACGCCGCTCCTGAAAGAACTTTGCCTCCTCCCTCTCACGCTCCTCGACAAGTTGGAGCTGAGCCAGCAACTGCTGCGCCTCCTCGAAGCGGAGCTTTGCGAAATCCTTCGCCTTTCGTTTCAAACGGCGATCTCCGCGATTGCCCTCCACGGACTCGCGCGCCATTTCCATCCAGAATGTGAGTGTTCTCGAGAAGAAGGCAGCGAACGTCTCGTTCTTCCCTGGTGTGGGCACTGCCGCCGAGGTACTCAGTTGCGCCATGAGCTGCTCCTTGTGTACTTTGAGGCCCTTCTTTCCAGTGCGGGTAATGCCGTCGAGGGCCTCCGCCACGTTAGCCGCACTCGGAGTCACCTCCATCGCGAGCTCTGCCGGGATCGCCTCTGGAGCCTCGTCGCCGTCGTCCTCAGAGTCAAGCACCGGTTCCCGCATCATGTTGCCGAACTTCACGCCACCGCGACCCATTCCACCATGTCCATCCTCCTCGTCCTCCTCCTCGTCGTCGTCGTCGTAGTCCATATCATACACAGCGCTGACAACAGTGCTGCCACTTTCCCAGGTAGCCGCGTCACTCTCCGAGTCCTTGCCCATCCACACCAGGGTGGACAAATCCTGGGACAACAGCGCTTGATACGTATCCAGCTTGTTCAAGTTTAGCGAGAAGAGATCTGACATTGTGATCTCCTTTTTGCTGCTCTCGAACTGACCACCGTAGAGGTACAACGTGCTGCCTACCACCACCATGGCAGAGTCCATGCGCCGATGGGGAATGATTTGTCCGTGACGGTTTGTTTCGTAACTCTCCTTCATCTGCGTTGGAGCCACTGCTTCTGTTTGCCCGCCATGCTCATCCCCCTCCTCGTCAGAGGTAGAGCTGCACTCCTCCTCGCTACTTGAATCGCCATGGTGAAGATCTAGCGCACTCAGCTGAGCGGCCAGATCATCCAAGTGGTTGTGTTTCTCAACTCCTGTCTCGCGCTTTGCTACGCGGCGTAGAACAACAGGGTAGAACCGTCGCGAATCCATGTGAAACACATACAGGTCGTTGTAAAAGGTGGAGACCATCTTGCCCCCAGGTGACTCGATGTCGACCACGCCGCCGAATAAGTAGAGCCGCTTGTCCCTAAAGGCGCACGACACGCCACAACGGATAGGCGGCGGGATACCGCTGAGCTTGATCTTTGTCCACACTGGCAAAAGTCCATCGCCGGAGGCGTGATCCCTTTCTGGCTGCAATTTAATCATCCAGAGATCATGGTGCACGGTAGCCTCGGACTTCTTGAAGCGATTGAACTTCTGCGTCGAGTACCCGCCATACACAAAGAGGTCGTCCTGGTAAACACTCATGCCGTGCCCGCTACGCGCATGGGGAAGATCCACCATGGGAGCTGTCTTCACCTGAGACCATCGTCCGGCGCCATCAAGGTTGGAAAGAAGCCACAGATCGTCGAAGTAACGACACTCCTGCGCATTGTCGTAGAAACCGCCGAACATGACGGCGCTGCGTTTCCACAAGACCATCCGGTGTCCACTGCGAGAGGAGGGGCCCCCTTTGAGGGTCTTGAGCTCCTCCCACTCGCTGCTGCGGGAGTCGAATCGCCACACATCCTTGAAGTGCAAGTACTGTGACTGCGACTGCGAGACGAACTCGCCACCAAAAAGGATGACGTAGTGCTTGTAGACCACACCTTGGCTGCTGCTCCGAGGGGCGGGATTCACAGCGGAGGACAGGCGTGACCAGTTGTTGCGTCTGGCATTGAAAAAGTACGTATCGTTGTACGCCTCTGTGGCCTCGCCATTCCAAAATTCGCCGCCGAAAAGAATCAGCTCACCGTCGCGCTCTGGGTGTGGCACCAAAACCACATTGACGCGCGGCGTGGGAGGGGCAACATTGACGAGCTCCTCGACAATTCGCACTTTCCCCTCCTTTTTCTGGATGCGCTTGAGCGTCACTTCGATGGCCTCCTCATTGTTGAAGCCCTCTGCCTCTTCCTCGCCGCCCTCCTTTTTATCGCCCTTGTGCCGCTTCAGCGCCTGCCGAGCGACCCGTTTGGCGGCCTTCGCGGGGTCCTCGTGCTTCTTGCGTTTGTCCCGTCCCTTGCCCATTTTTCTCGCACGTGTAAAGTGTGTGGGTGGGTGAGTGGATGGCGCGCGCGGGAGGGGGGAGGGGGAGTAAGAACGACGACGCGATGGCGATAACAACAAAAAAGCTTCACTGAAGAAGCGCAGCCCGGCCTTTGCAGTTGCTCGAGTGGAGGAAAACAAAATAGTGTATTGGGTGTCTGAGGACAAGAAACGCAGAAATCTTTTTTTGTTGTTTTGGAGGGCGGGGGGAGGGGGGGGTTGTTGTCGTTGTGTCCCTTGAAACATAAATACATGTTAAAGCTCATTAGACAAAACGAAGAGTGAGGCATGTGGGAGTTGTGAGAGGGGGACAGTGAAGTGAAAGGGGGAAGACAAAGCAAAAACAAGCGGTAGAACCAGGTGGCAACCGGATGAGTTGCTTTTGGATAATGAGTAACACAGGAGGGAAAATTTAGGGGTGGGAACTCATTACACACACCCTCACATTCGCCGGCCAAGAAGAGAGACTGAGAACGGCACATGTGATGCAAGAAGCAACGGCAGGCTCACGAACGGAGGCCGCCTAGTCGACCTGAGGGGTTGCAGCACCGCAGTGATGTGGTGCGGTTTGTGTTCATCAGTTGTCCCGGGCGTTCATAAAATCAGCAACTGCCTCACCCTGAAAAGAAACGCGTCAAAACCTTCAGACCTTCCGGTCATATTTGCCGCAAAGCGCACCTCTTTTGGGAATACCTGGGGCACGCTCTGGCAAACAATCGTTGGTGCGTAGTAGTCGACGCGGTACGTGTGTCGGCGTTGTGAAAAAAAAAGCGCTACAAGGACGCGGATACTTGAAGTGGGGGCGCCAACGAAACCCACACTACTGCCTCCTACACGCATCTAGCATGTGTGCTCACATCAAAGGTAGTGCGATCAAGACCACATAACACAAGAGTGATGCGAAACACGAGCAGGAAATGACACGAGATCTCAAAGGAAAAAATAAAATGAATAGTCGATCAGCACACCGATGATTTTTTTTTGACTGGGATCAACAACGGCGGCGACAACCTAAAGCAGGTCCGGGGGGGGGACCAAGACAGCAAACAAAAGGCAGCGTTCATCATATCTACTCTCTCTTGCAGTATGGTGTTGAGAGCCCAAAGCCACACACACACACACACACACACACACCGTTAGCACATCACGCGTGGTGTGAACCGCGCCGTATATATGTCATATGGGAATGCGGATTTACAGTCGTCGGGAGACAGACTATGCCTCTAACACTTCGCACACACACACACACACAGACGCACACCACCTCCACTATGCCGGGAACCCCGAAGTTCATCACTCTGCGGATCTCCGACACTCCTACTATTGAGCGTTCCGATGCGCGTGAGCTGTGCTCGAACCACATGGACACATCGGTCTTCATATCAATCCTGCACAAGTGTCTACGGAACCGGGTTGCTTCAATGCAGTGGCGACCAGGACATCATCGCTGACATCAGACGTTATGCGTCGCCGCTGCTGCTCTGCCCTTCTCTCATCCACCCCTCTCCCGTTGACATAGGCACTGGAGGCCTCTCAACGACAGAGACTGTTTCGCAATCTCCAGTGGGGGGATAAGAGGCTGCGTTACTCCGACGTGGAGAAGCGGTGACACCCCCCCCCATCCCATGAGATGGCTGCGAGGTGGGGAGTCTTCCACCTTCCCCGCCCTTCCCATCTCCCAACGTCTATCGTGGTTTCACAGGAAAACGCCTGAGTCTTCCTACTCTTGTGTCATTCCACCAGTGGGGGTTTGCCCTTCGAGGGTGTCGTGCCCTCGCAACTCGTCCTCTTCTTGACTACTCAGTTCAATCTCGTCATTAATTGCCTTGACACGCTCCTCAAACTTGAACCGCTCACCGGGTGAGCAACGCTGGTATGACCGAGATAATGCGCACGCATCTGCGTACTGTGTGTATGAGGAAAAACTGCTGCGCTTGTCCAACGCGTACAGATCGACAGGGGACATGAAGGTGAGTCTTTGCGCGCTACGACGTAACATCGCGCTGAACTCGATGAGGGATGAGTGAGTGAGGTTGACCTTATCCCAGAGAAGTGAGGTGCACAAAAACAAAAGCGAAACACGGCCAGGCGGGGGAACGCAACGTTCCGCTGAGTCGGGGGAACTGGGCTGACACAAGGGAAGCCCCTCTCGCGCTGGTTGTCAACCCTCAACAGCCGAGTCTTCTATGCGGGCGTGAGGAAGAGGAGGAGGAGGAGGAGGAGGTGTGTTCGATAACTCGGAGAAGACGCAATCTGAAGAAAGCGGGGCAAATTATGCAGGATGCAGACGCAGGAAAGGCTGTCATACTAGATTTACCCTGTACGGGAAGGCGGGGCAGAGCCGCCATGCACAGGACATTGCAAGACAGCGAGTAGAATTATTTGAAGTCTCCGTGCAAGTGCACGGCCACAATCCGCCCAAGTAGAATCGGCTATAGAGTAAGAGGGGAACGTGAAAAAAAAAAGGTTGTTTGAAGGGATGAGCAGATAGACGTGAGGGCTAGCGGACCTCGAGAGAGAGGAAAGGCCAAGCGATAAAGGGACGACAAGGAGACACACAGACGAGCACTTCACGTTGCCCTTTGGGATTTGACGTGTGTGTGTGTGTGTGTGTGTGTCTGCGGGGGGGGGGGGCAGGAGGAAGGGCGTACAACAAAGTGGGGTACACAACGACGCCAAAAAAAGCGTTGAGGACAGGCGAGGGTTACTCGCATGCAGATAACGGTATCAAGAGGGGTTCGTCGATCTGTCGCTCTACGGCGTTGAGGGAATCTTTTGGTTTTCCAACGGAGTCCGAAGCCACCGTGGGTGACACTCCTGACGCGGATGCGCTTTGTCTGGAAGTCACAGCCAAATTGATGAGTGAAATCGACGCAGTAGAGAAAGTTAGAGGCGTAATGTGCGGCAGCGGGGAGAGACCGAGCCGGTCAGCGCGGTGGGTGGTGATCCACTGCGGCTCTTGGAGGCAATCGTACTGAAGGGCATGCGCTTTCATGCGCACCGCAACTGCCGGTCTGTAAAAGCGACCACAATAATTGACCGGGTCGTAACGGCGACATGTGAGTGAGCTGAAGCGAGCGGGGTCGATGGTGCCCTCCACATTGTAAAACGTCAGAGGGCGACAAAGCGCGTTGGCCTTAGAGACGACACCATTTTCTGGGTCTGAGACGTATGCATCTGTGAACGGTGCGCGATAAAGCCAGACCGCTTCTGCCGCCGTCGCCCAGTACCGACTGCCCTTGTCGCGGGTGCTCACTCTGTGGAGAATCGCGTCCTCTGTAGCGCTGTCGAACCGCTCTCCATTGGTGTTCAGTGGGAGTTTATCGGGCTCCATTTGCGGTGCCAGTGGCTTCACCTCGCGGTCCCTCTCAGCATCTCGGAGGTGGCGCTGGTGGGTCGCCCACTGCTCTCGGAGTGCACAGAGGGGTGCAAGAAACTGGGCGCTGTGGTATACCCATACACTTCCGCTGGAGCCATCCAGACGCACAGGCATGAATGTGTTGTTGGCCAATGGGAGCCTCAGGAGCTCCATGACGGGAGCGGGGACCCAAACATGACATGCCCAACCTCTCGCTCGAGTGACCGAGCTTAGAAAGTGATGATGCTCAAGAGAAAATGTGTGGCCACAAAGCGTTTGTGACAGCTCGACTGTCGCTGACTTCCCGCGCCGCAGCAGATGAGAAAGACGCGTCATACTCACTCGAGCTGCACACCAGTTGGGGGAAAAGCCGTACCAAAATAACTTGGCCGCCTTTGGGCGACTTTCACTTCTCTCCTGGAGTCTTCACAGATTGCGCGGAACACACCAATTGGATGTGAGGTCGCCGGCTGAGATACAAAGCGCGGTGCCGCCACAACCAATGATGTCTGGGGGAGGAGGAGGTGAAGTGTTTCCAGAGACCACAGGAGGAGAATCATATGAGCAAAATATATAATACTGATGCCGGGCATCGTGGCTTAATGGAGCACATCCTTGATCATTGCTCTAGTCGCGGAATACCCATCCTTTTGGGCTGAAGGAGGGGGGAGTGAAAAAGGGGGAGGGGAAACAAGGGTGTGTTTACTCCACCAGCCCCCAGTTGTCTCCGCCCCCCCCCCCCACCCCACCCACCCACCCCTCCTCAAAGAGAGGGAAAAGGCGCATGATTGAAAACAAAAAAACAGCCGGTCGCCGATGGTATCTGGCGATATCACACGAGACTGGACTCGTATTTTTTCCTTTGGGTACTCTGTGGCAAACTCTGATAATAGCCAAATGTTTCCACCGTCAAACCTGAGCCGGGTGCCCAACTCTATGGTCAGGGAAGGGGGGTAGGGGGGAGGGGGGTAGCACACAAAGAGCTCAAAAAACAGAGACCCACATGAAACTCCCACGGATATATGTGTGTGGGGGACGCAGAGCTCCCTCCATCTCAGTGGGCCAGCTGATTGGACACCGGTGCCTCACACAGGGCGAGCACAATCCGAACCGGGCAACGTGTCCCCACCCCCCCGCTAGCGTCTCGCGTGGGGGTTCTCCACCCTACCGTGTTGGTATGCGGAGGTATGAGTCAACTGAAGAAGAGAGAGGACGCACTGCTGGGGATGCAGGCCTTCAGAGGCCGCTGCTGAGATCATCCGGTGTGTACTGACCACCACTCTGTGTTCCCCGCGCGGCAGACGCTACTGCGGCCCCCTCGAGCAGGGCCCTGAGCACTACCTGAATTGGCGTCGAGAGGCGTGTCCTCGATGACCGGGGATGCGCCATCGTGTCGCGGAGCTACACGAGGTATTACTGGTAGACGGATACTAATGAATGGTAGCGTGCGTGCGTGCGTGTGTGCGCGGCACCAGTCAGTGCCGATGGGAAGGGGGGAACGTCTACGGGTCACGCAAGATAAACGGAGCTCTTCTAGACAACTCAGCGAGATATATCGGCCCACAGGTGGCACCTCGCCCATTCTTTTCAAAGCAATGCAGGCGTGTTACCACAGCGTACCGTGCTGCTCCATTAGAGGCCATAACACCAATGCCCCGGTGTCCCCCCCCCCACCCCACACCCCTCACACCCCTTCTTCAATTTCTCACTAGCGCATATCTGCAGAAACCGCCGCTGGGGTTCGGATGGCCTGTCTTAGCTGATAGCAGATGGCCGCTATGGCCGAGATGTTGAGAAGGACTGTGACAACAACAACAAAACTGTGTACAACCTTCGGGAATATCTCAGGCTCCGCGTCGTTGCTCTCCGATATACAGCGGCACTGATGGATTGTGTCGCTGGCCTCCGAGTCCTTCAGTTTAACCCGCTGGTACAGTCCGGCGATGTCCATAATATACAGGTGGTATCTCAGCTCGCGCCGGGTCAAGACGCTGACGTACAGGTATCGATGCAGCAATCCACCCCAGAAAACAAACGTGAACAATGCGTAGGAGTATGCGGTGGAGTAGTAACCACCACTGCGCGTCGAATTTCTCAATATCCTTTGAGCCGTGTCGCCAATGGCCACAATGAAGGCGCACAAGAGCGAGAACCAGAACACACCAATCGCGGCTTTGCGCCCGCGGTGATTCGCACAAGCGGATGCATAGAGTATCAGGGAGCGCAGACAGTACCACCCTGAAAAGCCGCTGAATAGGTTCTTGGGATCAAAGTGCTCGTCCAGATCAAACGCCATATTGGCGTGCTTGCTGGGTCTCATGAGGCATCGACGCTCCAAGAAAGCGAGGTTCGTTAATACGTGCAGCTTCGCATGGATTTCACGCTGCATGTCGGTAATCTTGAGAATCATAAATGACAGTGTCGCATAGAAGAGGAACGTGGCGACGAAGGCGAGAACGGCGGCTGCTTGTTCAAAACCGCCAGAGCAGAACAAGTTGTGTCCGAACGCGCCGCGCGTCACCGGTGCAGAAAAGCTCATTATCGCGCCTATCACGACACCGAAAAGCAACCAGCGGTATTTGTAGTGTCGGTTCATGACCTTACCCTTTCCGTCGTCGTCATAGGTGAAGATGCAGACACTCGCCTGTGCATCCACAAGGCTCGCAGCGAAAGCCGACAGCTTCGGCGTGACCCGCCGGTCAACCCACTCAAGCCCATGGGGGAATCGAAAGAAGCTCGTGTAGAACGCCCCCACCAATGCGACTACTAGCCACAGGACGCATGGCACCACCACTTCCGGAAGCGTCAGTTTGCCGTCCTGCACACGCCCAAGCGACACCCGGTGGGCCACAATAACGATGGAGGAGATTTGGCAGAGTATAGCCAAAGAAATCCCGTACAGAGAGAACGACGGTGCATCGAAGTCGCTGCGTAACGCAGCGCCACTCACCACGAACTCCCTCTCCTCGCACAGAGAGGTGATGCGCAGTGGGGCCAGTGGCACCCAAGGCAGCGACAGGAAGGGAAAGAGAAAGACGAAGCACCGCAGCGCAAAGTGCCAGATGGAAAAAAACTCGTTCGAGGCCGGTGCAGCGCAAACAAAAACAGTGTCGGGGGCTCCATATTGTCTGGTGTCGTCACGCATGATATCCCTCGCGTCGCCGTCTGCAATGGACGGGCTCATGCGAAACCGAATGCCCGCGAGACTCTGATTACAAACGTCAACGCTGGTAGCCGGGGGGATGTAACGCAGAGGTGCTGCCGCGGTGTAGTGCGCGTCGGTGCTAGTGGGAAGAATTTCAGCAGGTGGCTGTGCGGGCGTGCCTTCAAGCGATGTAGGGAGAGCGAGTCTCGTTGGGTGACTCGCAGCACCCCATAGATAGTCGTTCACCTGCTCCACAATTGTCGAGAACAGCGCAGCACGGGCACGCTGCAGCACCTCGGGTGCTTTTGCGGGCATCTCACTCACCCGCTTGCCATCTTTCCAGATACCGTATATTTCTCGCCCCTGACTGTTATAGACTCCTTTATAGATGGACGACTGCCGGAACTCCCCACTGAAACACTCGCCCGTCGCGAAGAACATCGTGCCCGCACCCTCCATCATTCCGGAGCGGAACTGACCGACAAATATGTTGCCAGAGGGGTAGAAGCACACCCCGAGGCCGTGACGTTGGCCATGCAGCCATTCGCCTTCGTAAATGACACCATTGCTGTACTGCGAATACCCGATGCCGGTGGGCTGCGATGAGGCGTTTTCCACCTTTGAGAGGTCGCGTGGCAGCCTGTGGCCCGTGAAGTCCGTCCCGCTGCGATCCAACACGGGCTCTCTCGACATAATAAATGCGGTGTGCTCTACAGCCCAGCGTGAGAGGGACTGAAGAGCAGAAAAGACACCAGCAAACAGCAACAAAAAAAGGGGGGAGGAGGGAGTAACGCACGCTGCAACAACGCGAAGATCCAACAATAATAAAAGCGTCTCGGCAACGGGTAAGAAAAACACGAAAATAATAGTCAGGAAGAGAAGAGGCAGGGGAGGGGGAGATGGTGCGATCGTGGAGGAGGAAGGATATCACAGCTTCCAGGATGGTGGGAGGGGAGGAGGAGAGCGAGATGGGAGGGGCAAAGGCAGAGCACTCTCCTTTACAACTGGTGGCGAGCGACATTGCAGTGGAAGACTCTTTATCAAGCAGGCCGGGGCTTGCGGCCTCAAAGACAATGCGATCTCATGCACACCTCTCTCCTCCTCCTCCCATGTTTTATCTTTTCATTTTTTTTTGTAGAACTCAATAGCGCACATGCCCAGGGACACACTGCCTGATAACTGGTATATCACTGTCGCAAATATGGAGGAGTGGCGATTTGGAGGGGAGGGGAGGAACTGTGTTAGAGTGGTTGATGACCATGTCTACATCTGTGATGTTCAGCTCCTCTCCGACTTCGCACTCTCTGCCCCGAAAAGTGCTGGTGGTGCTGGGGAGAAGTAAAAGATCATGATACGCAAGCCATCACAGAGAAAACGTTGAGTGCGTGGGTGGGTGAGTCGATGGACAGTCGACACGGAAGGAGGTGAAAAAGACGTACATCGAGAGAGCATCATGGACATGGACCAAAAGAGTTGGTGCCGAATACTGGAAGATAGTCGAAACAAATCCCTCTCATCAAAGTGTTGGTATGGAGGCGCACCCCTCGCCAAAACAGGGGCACACTTCAAAACGTACCAAAATGCAGACATACTTTCACTTACGAACGGTCTAAATGGACACCTGGGGGGGGGGGGGGCACACGGAATCGATGGCCGAGTCCTCCTCCTACGAAAGACCAGTGTCGGCGTTCATCAGGCGAATCTTCTACAGGAGCGCAGCCCTACCGCTTCTGTAGTTTTCTATGTCGCTGTCTTTCAAACACATCGAGAGACACTCTCAAGATATGAGAACGCACACGCGCCGCACACACGTCAAAAAATATACGAGGCGAAGATGCATTCCCAAATTGTCATTAGCGCGTTGTTCGAGACCTGCAGAGACGAGGTGCACAACCAAAAGAAAAAATATAAAAGACTGTAAAACGAAAAAAACAACGAGGCTTGAAGAATTTTGTACGGGGTGAACTGAGCCGCCTCGTCTCCTCAGATTTCCTTCAAGACAAACACTGGCCACCGTACACAACAAAAAGATGCAGTGCGAACAGGGGGGTGGGGCGCCCCCGCCCCACTCCACCCCCCCCGCCTCTTTGGTGTCTGCTGTTGTTGGTCCGTTTTGTTCTCTTTTTTGATTGCCGGAAATATTTTCAGCATTCGCCCTAGACCCCCTCCCCTCCCTCTCCTCCTCGGACATGGAACAGCGATGGTACGCGTGAAGACCCATACCAGCAGGCATGCAGAGAGATCTGTAATTCATATACGTGTAGATACGCCGGCACAGGCGACAAACGGAAGGAAATGGGGAGGGGGAGGGGAGGGGGAAGGGAGGCGACCGCTTTTTACTGGACCGTTTTCTTTCTTTTAAGAATCGTTTTGTTTTTCTAGCCTTTCGGCGGGGTGAAGTGACCCACCGCATTTTGAGCGGCACACCAACGTCGAATGAGGAGTGGGGAAGGGTCTAATGTTCCAATGTATTGCTTCGGGCCCTCTCGGTGTTGTTCCTCCGCCTCAGTGCCCCGGTATCTGCCTCTTCCACACCACTTTTGCAGCCACCGTAGTCCACCTCGTTTTTCTTTTTCTGTGCTTCCACCACACCACACAAACCCACTGATGAGTCACCAGCAGCGCATGCGGATAAGCGGGGGACAGAGGAGGCACATGGAGTGGAGGGCAGAGGCCAGCGGGGAGAGTACTCGGCACATCAACTAAAAAAACAAGGATTTTTTTTTTGCGCGCACACACGCATATACATCCATCTCACGCCCTCTCTCTCTCTCTCTGTGGCACAGCCACTTTTGATTGCACGTTACAGTGAATGTTCAGCCCCATCAAGTCTGTCGGCAGCCAGCGAATCATGGAAGCCCTGTCAGACAGACAGACATTAAAGCTTCGCTGTCCTCCGGCTTAGAAGTATGTTAAGTCCACGCTTCGCGAGCTGATCAGCCTGTGCAATGCTGCGAGAAGCAGAGTAGCGCTTCGCGTGCGGCGAGGTGGTGCTAGACACAATGTCCATAATGAGCATTATAGCTTTCTGAAGGCACATGCTCGCGAGGTACACCTTAAAGATGTCCTGGCGGCTGTGGCGATCGAAGTGCAGCATATAGCTTCGGGTACTGCAGTACATCTGGAGAATGTCACTTGGGGATGGAAAAAGGCTCTGCATCTCGTGTGGAGCACCATAGATGCCCTCTGGCTGTGAGAGGTAGCAAAACATTGCCGCCGACGCCACGTCGACGAGCGGGTCGCCCAGTCGAGTGAACCCAAACTGCACTAAACCGACCGGGCGCGGCGGGTACTTCGCACGGCCCTCCAGAGAGCGATGCGTGAAGAGGACGGAGGAAATATTGAAGTTGCCGTGGAGTGTCACTAAACGATCCGGCATCGGAATCATCTGATGTGACAGTTGCGTGCTGTCAAAGCACGCCAAGATACCCTCTGAAAGCTCCTCAACCGTGGCACAGCGCAACTGCATACCGAAGCGATCAGAGCTGCGGCTCTTGGATAGCGCCAACTTGTACAGCTCGATGTTCTCCTGCACCATGACCAAAAGCGGGTGCTTGTGCTTCTTTGTACGCCGCATTTCCTCCTCAAATTGCTTCATGAAAAGCGGCAGCGGTGAATTGTGCAGTGCTGATAGGACCGACATTGCCTGTTTGAAGAAGAGTACGGGCTGGAGCTGCACATTGATGACACCACGCCGTAGGGAGTAGGGCCGGTGAATGCGTGGCTGAATGAGCTGGGAAATGGCGTTGATGTTCTCGCTGTCACGGTATCGAGAGAGAAAAAAGCGTCGGCCGCACACCGCGTGGGAGTCGCAGTACAGCAAAGGTGTCGGGATCTGCAGCTGCGGTGATGTTTTGTGAAGGTGCGCCATGGTCTCGTATTCGCGGCGGATGTCTGTGGTGCCGTAGGGAGACGGACCGCGCGGCTGGATCCGCAAAACGTAACTGCCGGTGCGCAGCGTGACTCGGTATGACTCGAAGAACCGACTTCCCTCGAAGTACTCAAATAGGATGGGGCCGGCCGAGGTGGCCAGGCCGGGTTGTGTGCACAGCTTCATGCCAGGCTCTGGGTGCGTCGGGATCGTCAGCGGGAATAGGTGCGGCAAATGCTGGGCGCAATAAAACAAAATGCGCTCTTGGTCCTCCTCGTCCATACGGTAGCGGTCCTTCTCCAGTGTGTCCACTGGTGAACACAAACTGTTCAGCGGCGGGGGAATGAAGAGCAAGTTATCATTGCAGTTGTGCAGCTCCTCCGCCACCCACGAAGTCGGCATGCCATTAGCCGTTTTTGGCGGGGTGAACATGGGGGCTATCTCTCGCTCTACACCGGCGAGTACCTCGGCCCAGAAAGGGTCTCGCTC
This sequence comes from Porcisia hertigi, assembly GCF_017918235.1. Lineage (NCBI taxonomy): Eukaryota > Euglenozoa > Kinetoplastea > Trypanosomatida > Trypanosomatidae > Porcisia > Porcisia hertigi. The sequence goes on from NC_090575.1 coordinate 34,220, forward strand.
AGCAACTTTCCTTAATGCGCGCACAATGTCTTTGTACACATCACAGGCACCGTCCTCGATGAGAAAGACCTCTGTGAAAGGGCTTCCGGGAAGCCCTCGGGCCACCTCGCAATGCGCCTCCACATCGTCGAAGTAGAAGATGTACGGTTCGATATCGTAGCGCTGCGCCTCGCCGGTGGGGATACGTCCCGTGCGCACCTCCTCTAGTGCCTCCATAAAGATGTCAGGGTATGGTTTACGGGTGTGAGAGATGTAGCTCTGCACATACCCGTCGAAGAGGCCAGTCACCTGGAAGCTCTTCTGGTAGGACCCCGCTTTCTTGCCATACTCGACGGGGCAGACCACCGTGTAAGCAGAGCAGACAGAGTCGGCCACCGAGCTCGACATGGCCTTAATCATACGCTGGTACTGGCCCTCATACTCCCACACGTTACCCATGGCAAAGAGACGAATCTCCTGTTGGCTCTTGGTGCGTAGGTAGTGCAACAGGTTCAGGACGTTCTTTCGCGGCGAGACCTTCTCGATGGTGCACAGAAAAGCTTCTACATCCAGCAGTTCACGAATATGCACTTGCACCACGGGATCGCAGAGGAGTGGAAAGCGCTTCTTGAGGGCGTTTACCTTTTGGGGGTAAGCAATGCTCATCGCGTCCAGCTCTTCTGGATTGTGCTTGGAAAGAGCGCAGAGCATGAAGTCCATCTCTTCCGTGAAAGCCGCCATGAACTCCAGGCGGTTCAGCTCCCCGAGCTCTAGACGGGCGAAGGCGCCCTTCAGCCCACGCATGCGCTCCGTGAACTGAACGACAGTGAAGAAAAAATTGCTGTACTTCTTTGCTAGAAACGGCACAGACCGCGCCCGGGTGCGTTCCACGACAATGTGCGAGCCGGCGCGCTCGAACACACACCGCATCATGTTCTCCGCCAGGCGACGCACAGCAGGGAACGGGGATGTCGTGATAACACTCGTCAGGTCCATCATGAGCACAACCTCTGCCGGCATTTTTGACTTCTGGCCGCCTGTGCGCTTTCGGGGTGTACAATAATTGGTGTATGTGTGTGTGTGTATGTGGGGGGGTGGGGGTGGGGGATGTGTGTATGTGCGTCTACAGTGGTGCCTCACCTAGCCGGCGAGGGTCATGAGAGCAAAACCTTTAGCGATTGGTGGCAGTAAGTAGTAAATGACGCGATTGGCGATCTCCTGAAGGCTACGTGTGTGCGCGAAGGATGAGAGTTTTTTCCAAGAAGGCACATTGCAGGAAGGCAAAAAGACGCTGCAATACACAGAGTGGATGTGGCAGTTGTGGGGGAGTAAGAGGACGTTTTGCGCCCAGTCAGGGTTCTGCGATGACCGCAAAAGCTGTCGCGGCCACGTGTCCGGGATCATCGAAGGTGTTCGAAAACAGGGGCGAGAAAAGGGGGTGGTTAACGTCAACGCGCCTGGACCCATTGGAAGACCTATATAGGAGGAAGCGGGGGGGGGGCACGGTGTAGGTGTGTGGTTTATATATTTGTATGTATCTCAAGATTACACCCCCGTGAGGACTTTTTCTTCGCGTGCACTCCCAAGTTATGCGGGCACGTTTCTTTTTTTTTTGGAAGGGGGAAGCCCCTCACGCATCGATAGCGTTCACAACAACAACGATACAGCCCGTTACATTCCAGTCGAGGCGACCCGTACGACGCCCACGAATGTGTTGAGCAGCAGATTAGAAAGAGATCACCTTGGGAGATGACACCTCACGGCGCACCACCTCCTGCATGTGAATTGCCACCATCTGTACCGACTCGGGCAATGAGGTGCACAGGCCATCCCACCTATCTGCGGAGCACAGAAGCTCCTCCGGTAGTGTTGGGCTGCCGAGCATGACCGCGAGGCACTCCGCGACGCAGCGCGCTGTGAAGATGCTGTGAAGATTGGTGGGAACGGAGACGCTGGTCTTACCTTGTGCAAGGTAACGAGAGCACAAGATGCAAAGAGCATGCGCTTCCTCGGGACGGCAACGCGATATGGACGCGCCCCCGCGGGGCTGGAGAGTAGAAAAGGCTGTTGCAGCACCCTCAGAGTAATAGCGGAGTCGGGGAAAAAGCGAGACAGCGGCATCTCGCCAAAGCGCGATCGGAATTACACCGCCGTATTCACCAAACGCCAGCGCCTCCAGCCAGGTTAGGGTCCCTGGGCTGCTAAGGTGCTCCGCCGCTGCTGCAAGATCCGACACTTGCAAGACGCGCAGCGCGCCTCCCATGACAACCCCGCGCAGACGCCGCCACTCGCTTCGCTCTCTGTCACTTGTGTGCGCGGGCTCCGGCCATCGGCACAAGCAAAGCACCATATGCCCAAGCGCCACGCGATTCACCACTGAGCCATACGAGAGGCGCGAAAGAAGCAGCAGAAATCGAAGCGCCTCGCTCCTGCTCACGTCTGTCGACCCACTACCTCCGCAGACGGTGCCTTGGGATCCATCGATGTGCATCAGGTGACCGGCGTCAAGTACCTCGCAAGCCCATGCAACCACCTCGTCTGCACAGAGGTCGTAGTTGGGTGTGTGCGTCAGCATGCGCAGACACACAGACACGATGCGCTGCGCTCCCTCTTCCCGGACCATGCCACTGCTCGCAGCACGCTGAGTAAGGCGGAGCGCAGCGGTGGCCGCCACTAGGATGTTCTCAGTATCATCGCTCTCTGTCGGTGGGGCCTGCACACCGTGAGGGGCCGAAGTTCCGTCCAAGCAAATGGGCTTCAGTGCTCCACTCCGTTTCGGCGAGGCCGTCGCTTGCTGCGACCTCCGGTGTTGGCGGCAGAGGCTCGCCGCCACATGACCCCCGGGTGTCACGCCTGTGACTGTCTGGAGCAGTTGCGTGATGTACTCAGCTGCGTGATGTATATGCAACTCGACAACGACGACCGCAGAGAGCAATGGCGCCTCACGGGTCCACAAACGCCTCAGCGAGGTCGCCCACGCAGCGAGGTGCATTGGATCGAGCCACTCCTGCGCAGCTGTCTCCTCAACTGCCTCGACATCCCCAGCGACGCCGTGTTCTCGCTGCCTGGCCAGAGCCGAAATGCATTCGACGTAGCGCAGGAGGGCCTCGCTCGAAAGGTTGTCACCCTCGGCAAAACCCTCAACGCAGCGCCGTACGAAGGGGGTTGTCGCAATGCTGAGGAGCTCGACAAGCGCCTCCAGGGACAACTTTCCGGACGTCGCCATGTCGAAAAAAAGGCCTCCTTCTTTCATGGGCACCAGCACCGCCCTATGAAGGGCAGTGAACACATCGCGTATCGCCGCTGCGTCCTCACTGCCCCCACTAGACTCATCACTGGCCTTCCCCTCCTGGCGTGCGCGTGTCACAGTCAAAAGGAGAGGCTCGAGGCCACGCATGAGGAGAAACCAACCAAAGGCACACGCATCTGGCGTCACCGTCTCGTCTAGCCGGGCATCCCGCAGACGTTCGTAAAGATGCAGCAGTGTCACCTGATAGTCTGCCTCCTGACGTGCGCGCCTCTGAAGGGAGGCATTGCCGGAAAAGCGCGGGCTATGTAGAAGGCGTTGGAGACGCTGAACCTCCTCTGCTAGCTCCTGTAGGCTCACCCCAGACGCTCTGCTCGACGGTGTCGACGAGTTCCCCGAAACGACCGCCGAGGGCGGCGGACCCTGAGAGTCTGTTGTCGCAAAGAAATAGTCCGGCACAGCCTCTTCTGAGGCGCAGCCTGCTGGTCCTTGTGCTGCCGTTGCGCAATCCTGTGTGATCTCGTCGAGGGCTATGCCGTTACCAATGCTCTCCGCCGCGTGGTCCGCCGCCATCTTCATCCGCTCCACCAGGGATAAGGGACGTGCCTTCTTCACTTTCTCCTCCAACGGACGACTCCAGCTCGTAGGATCGTATGTGAAGTGCTGATGTGGGCGAAACACGTGATGCGCGGACCATCGAAAAGAGTTTTGCCGGTCCTGAATTTCCTGCGAGTAGCTTCGGTCAGGACTGTGACGACGGTGCAAGCAACGTGCCTCGCAACGAACAGCAGAGGAGGTGTTCGCCAGGGAGCCAGCGCAGCATCCCCCCAAGGAAAAAGCGCGAGCCACCCTCATGATGCGGCCACCGCGTCAACAACACCTATGGGTGGCCTCCGGATTGAAGTGGTGAGTTTGGAGTGCAGAACCGCGGGGGGAGGAGGGAGAGAGAGAGAGAAAAAAAGCCAACCAGCCCTTGAGCAGTTTGCAGGACGCAAGTATATATATATATATATATGACCAACCACCGTTAAAGTGGGAGGGGGATCTGTTGGACTGCGAGAACAGAGGAACGTGGAAGGGAAAAGAGATGGGAGGGAGAGTAGGCGGTGAGAAGTGAAGCGTATGATGAAACAACGTAGAACTGTCAAATTTGAAGGAACTGGAGTGTGTATTGGTGAGATGCGGACGTCGAGAGAGGCTTTATGCATGCGGCATCCCCGCCTGCTGCAGACTGTTAGGTGAGATGTTGACGGCCACGGGAGACATCCTCGTCTTCCCCCCCCCCGCCCCAGCCCCCTGGGCGTTGATGTACAAGACCCTGTCCGACACGTCTCATATAGTGCGATATACACAAGCGCACAGAGAACGATGATTGTGTTGTGCGTGTGTGTGTGTAGGGGAGGGGTCATATAGCGCAACCCTGCTGTCAGCTCGCTGATCCACCGGTGCCCACGGCTGTCGCAGAGCTTCAGTCAAAACGGTCTTGTGCATGCGAAAGCACACACCCGTGTCATTGACCGTAGTACCGACTTTGTGCTCCCGATCCCGATGCGTGTGCAGCGACTTTGCAGAGGATCTGTATAGAAAGATCGCCTTTCTCCAGTTGCAGTGATGTTCATTGCTGAAGTTGATATCAGGAAGCTCTCAAGAGTCTGTCCACCACTACCACCACTCCCTTCCCATAGAGTGATTCAACCGGTCCCTGGCTCCACCGTGATGTGTGGCTCGAGTGAGTATTTAGTGTGTGTGTGTGTGTGTGTGTGTCTATATTTGAGTTTGTAAGAGGCAGTGAACAGACGCACAGAGTGCGTTTATCAACATGAATTCGGGACACAGATCAACGCATTTAAAGACGTAGAGATGGGAAGAGTGCCATCGAAAAAAAGAGGGGTCCCAGTAAGTACTACCACAGGCCCTCCGCATCATTCTCGATTTCCCTCGAATTATTTCAATGAATGGGCTGGGCCACCCCCTCTCTCTATGAACAAGAGAAGGGGGCCTCTCTGTCCAGTATCGCCAATCGATGCCCACGCAGCAGATGATGTAGTGCTGAACACCGAGAAACACGAACAATGGTGAGGTCTTCGCTCATACTTCACCGCTTTTCCTTTGCTCGGCTTCCACCATGCTGACGGACTCTGTTTGTATGATACACACACACACATATATATATATATATGTGGATATGTATTCTGATTTCACATGTACTTACCGTATTAGGCCAGCACCGCAACATCCGTCTTAACCTGTGTGGCATCCTCTCCTTCCCTCCCCTTTCCCTTTTTTCTTCTTCTTTGACAATGAGCGAGATACACAATAGTTTGAAAAGGAATGGGAGTGGCGGCGAAGAATAGCCGGGGGGAGGCGGGAGGGAGGCGGGAGGCCACCAGACGACAAAAAAAACGCACTTTTAGATCACAGCGAAAGGGCAGAGCGCGCCAAAATACACCAACATAACCAAACGTGCACGTGAAAACAGCGCCGCGCCGCCTTACAGACACAGCGTAACTCATTACTACACACAACAGGATGTCTGTAGGTGGAGGGGATTCAGCAAACCACAACGAAGAGACGAGATTTTGAGTGTGTGTGTGTGTGTGTTCCTGTTTCTCTATATAGACAATAAGTAGCAATGTGTGGATGTATACGAGGGAGTGACAAAGGGGAGAAGGACACACACACACACACATACACACACACATACACACGTAATGCAGCCGCGCGATTTTTACCGGAGAGAACTGATTTGATATCTGCACAACTCCAACTCTGACTCTCTCTCTGTCTCGCGTTACCTCAGAGGCGGCAGGGGTTTTAAAGGTCATCGAGGGCAGCGAGAGGGTCATCCATGATGACCTCATTGCGGTCAATTGCGTTCTGCTCGTCGTCCTCGTCTGCCAGGTCGTCCTCGTCGTTCACGAAAATATAGTCAGTGTTGCCATTGTTGTCGCGCTCCTCGGCGGAGCGAAAGTCACGCGGAATCGCGTTTTCCTTCACCAACGTGCGCACCTCGGCAGGGGTGAAGCGATGAATAATGTCGACAATGCCGTTCTTGCAGAAATCGCGCTTGGCAACGAGCACGACATCGCCCTGGCCGATCCAGACCTTGCGCACCATGGCACCACGAATGGCACCAATGACGGTAGCGCCACCGGCAAGCTGGAGTTCAAGACGGAGGTTCCCGAGTGCCACCTTCACCTGTGCGTACTCTTCGCCCTCGTCAGGATTGGCGTATGTCAGGTCACGCTTTTGGTTCTGCATGTTGCCCTTCGAGTTACCAGCCTTGAAGGACTTACCGCCCTTACCCATATTCTTCGGCATTTTCGCGAAAGGGGGGGGGGGGGCGAGGAGTGTGATCAAATAATGAAAGAAGAGTGGTGGAGCTGTGCCACACAACGGGTGTCCTCTTACTTCTGGGTGGATGAGTATGTAAGGGTGAATGAGAGACACACACACACACACAGAAAGGCTCGGACAGGGAAAGAGAGTTTTTAAAAAATAGGTTTTCTTGGTTGTTTGATGGACAACTGAAAAACAAAACTGGACAACGTGAGGGGGGACGGGGGGGGGGCATACGGAGGCGAGCAAAAGCCAGAAGAAAGAGACGACAAAGATTGAGAGAGAAGAGACCATGTCATCCTGGAGCCGGCATAATGAGCGCGTGTTGTTTTTTTATTATTGGCGTGGAAGAGAGAGAAACAAAAACATGTGCCAAAGACTCCCCACCCCAACGTGCGACGGGAGCAGCCTGCCATGTGTGCGCAGCGAGGCAGTAATGTAGAGGTGAAACAAAACAATTTTTTTTCTATCGAAGCGTCAAGCTTTCTACACGAAAAGAGTCAAGCGTTGTCTAATCACGGCTCGTCCACGCACCGATCCACGTGGGCTGTGGAGCAGAAGTAAGCGCATGATATGGCTAATGCCAACACACTCGTCTGAGCTCCGACACTGCCTCAAAGCTCCACTCACCCACGCCCCCCCCCTGCACTGCCGGCCGTTTCTCAAAGCTGAGCTTATTCGCATAGTGCTCCCGCGGGGCAAACTACGGAGTGGCTCAGCCGACCACGCCGGTCGAGGGTAATCGCTGCCGAGTAAAGTGTGTTCCAGCCACGATGACACTATGCAACATCATTTTTATAAGGAGCAGACATGCCACCTTTCGCACGTCGCTTCGGTGCCACGCAGGCCAAGACCGAGACGTCGACATGGCAAACTATTAATCCATCTGAGCTCCCCTACGCCCTGGATGCATGAAATCTGTCCACCACCAGAACCAGTTCCACATAGGCCAGCGGGCATTCAACAGTTGAGCCTCAGCCAAACAGATTTTCGTGCGGAGATGAATTACGCGATGGGAAACAGGACCAGCCCCGGGGCGCCGCCGCGACACGCTGGCCCTGAGTGTCTGACAAGAGCACCCCTCTTTCATCCTTCCTCCCCCCCCCCTCCCCGACGCACGCACACAGACACATATCAGCGAGCAACGCTCGCCTTTCACTTTTCCGCTACTCTCCCCCGTCCCCACCCGAAACTGCGCACGGCAGTTCACGTCATGCTGTTTGAGAGTCAGAGCAGCTTCTCCCTTTACCTGTTGAGGTTGCCGCTCGGTAGCAGGCACACGCACGATCACATGCGCACACTCGGTTGAGCCAAAGCGCTGCCAAAACCCTGCATCATCCTCTTGTCCTACTTCAATATTCAGTGCAGGGGGAGGGGGGGGGGAGGAAGTGGGTCATACGACTAGTGCGGCAGTGGAGGATGGTGTTCATGTGCGTCTGTGAACGTGCGTTGCGTGTCCGTGGGAGGAGGAAGCGCAGTACAATGCTATCGCAGGTAGGAACGCTGGGCCTCCAAGATATTTGTGGACACGACACGCTTGATGTCCTCATGCGACCACATGAGGTTGAGATCTTCGACAACGCGCTGTTCTGAGGCTGCTGCTCCAGCATGGGCTTGTGCTAGACTACTGTCTTCGAGCGCGCTGGGAAGAGGGTAGGGCAAAACTATCTGACGCTCAGCCCTGGACAAGTGCTGGTCGAAAGGCGCTGTCTGCACCGGCTTGTCTACCAGCGGTGAAGGCCGCGCTCCGCGCTTCAGCTCGTTTGAAGGTGCTTGCTCAACACCGTTGTATCCTCTACCACCGAGTATCTCCGCCACGTGATCTCGCTTGCAGTCAAGAGTCTGCGGTGACGAGCGGAGCCGCAGCGCCTCTTGAACCGGTCTGGACGGAGACGGCAGCGGCGTCGGTGACACATCGCGACGAGCCCTTGCCCCGTCGCTAGGGGACGGCAGATGCTGGTTTGTTATGGGGTTTACTTTCGGTCCTGCCGCTCCACAACCAGCAAGAGCGGAGTAGTCCCGCACACGGGGCCTTTGCGGTGGCACTTGGATGTGGTTGTCGGGCAGCTCTTTCCAGTCATATTCCAGTGTCTTGAGGTTGTACTGATTGGGCTTTCCGCAGACCTCCTCCTTCTTCTTGAGCGGCATTGCTCTGTGTGTCCGTTGTACCGGCCGCGTGAGATCAGTCTTGACGAAGGACCTCCGCCGCCGCCCCCCTCGAGAGATTACGTGCACTGAACGGCTGCAGCCTCCACGTGGGTGTACGCATGTCTGTAGGCGTGAGCAAACGCAAGTAGAGAGTGAGTGGAGACGGAAAAGTGTGTGTGTGCAAAGGTCTGTTCAGTCCTCCTCCCCCCACCACCACCCAAAACAGCCCGGTGATCTGATGTTTACGTACCCCTCCTTTTTTTTTCCAGAGGCGTGTTGTCCCCTCGCGCAGAGATTTTGTGAAAAAAAGAAATCGAAAAGAGGAAAAAAAAACTCCGGCGGCAGGGCTAAAAAGTTGTTTTGGAGAAAGTGCGCCGATTGAGGGACCGTGTGTCGTACAAAACGGAAAACAAGAGAGGGGATTGAGAGAGAGAGATGCCACAAGAGGGTTCAGGTGAAAACAGGGGGGAGAAGAGGTCGATGAGACTGCCAAGAATAGACGCCAAACGGAGATGCCTCGTAACACTGTACAGCCCGGGAGAGGGGTCTCACCGTCATCCGCTGCGTGCGCTTACCTCTTCCGACTGCACCCACCTAGAGTAAGACGTCCTTCGCCTACCTCCTCCTCCTTTCCGGGAGGGCAGAGTGGTTTGTAAAAAAAAATATTCACTGGTGAGGATATGCATGCCCCACGCAGATTCTTCAAGTTGAGCGCTCCAGGGTGATGGCGCTTCCGTCTGTACTTGACAAAAAAAATGTTTTCTTCAGATGTCTGCGGAGTACGCTGGGTCATTAGTCGAGCGCGTTTGTGTGGTTGTACGATTGTGTGTGTGTGCGTGTGTGTGTGCGTGTTGGGGGGAAGGGGAATGTGACCGTGTACGGATGCGAGTAAGTGTACCTTGGGTAGCAGACACGGGTGCTGCCATTCAAGTACATCCCTGTTGAGCACGAATTGCCCAACCCCGACAACCTCCCAGTCACGCGAATACGCAACGGCCTTGCGGGGAAAAAAAAAAGACGAGAGGGCGATTTTTTTTTTGTGAGGCCAACAACACCTACCCACCGTGGTGCGATTGCACACACACACACACTCACACACCAATCCGGTGAGAGTCAAGAGGGCGGAGCAGAGAAAAATGTCCGTCCCTGACGTGTCTTCAGTACTTTTTCTGGGGCTCGGGACCAGCCCCAGAGGGAGACGGAGCACTGCCCGCCCCACCTCCCTCACCGGGGGCCTCGAAGGAATCGTCGTCGAGGTCCAAGTCCTCGAAGTCGCCGGTGTTGGCCAGCATTTCATTGTGCCACTCCTCCTCCTCTTTCTCCGTCCAGAGCGGGTCCACGTCGCTTGGGTGGGGAACATTCCGAACACCCCAGAAGCGCAGCTTGGCGTGCCGCAGCCGCCACCAATGGTGAAACTCCTCAGTCTTGAACTTACTTGCCCACCGATCGAAGGCCATCTGCATGTGCGGTGGTCGCTGAATGCCCTTCTCGGTCTCAATGATGCGTGGTGGCAGGAAGAAACGCTCTGGCCCAGACGTGTAGTCCTCGCCCTTGTGATTATCGCTCATATCTCGGTTTTTGTACTCCACAAAGTACATGGCAACGTTGTCGCTGCGCCGGCGCCCCTTCAGCCGCGTCATCATCGCATATTTCGCAGTCATGTCACGGAACCGACGCGGGTACTCGTCAAATGCCTTGTCAACCATGAGGGGATCCTGCAGAAAATACGCCAGTTGTTGTCGAGAGTCTGTGTCACCCGCTTTGGCTAGCTCGACGACGTGGTCAGCCAAAATGCGCAACGCCGGTGCGCGAGCGCCGCCTACAATGACGTAGTCTTTTCGAACCAGCTCGGTCACCATGCGGCGCGCGATCTGTTGCCGGTGAAAAGGACTACGAGCGCGGAACTTGGGTAGCTTGCCGCGCTCCCAGCCGTAGTCGGCCATAAGCGGCTCGCTGGTGTCCCACGGCTTGTGCGTGATCGAGGGGTTGTCGTCAACACCGGCAAATCGCATCTTCTTGGCGTTCCCCATTACCGGCGGTGGTCGCCCGCGCAGTAGTCGAGACCACCGGAGCATTGTGAACTACACTGCATGTGGGCAAATGGCAGAAGCAGAGGAGGGGTGGGGAGATGCAGTGGAAGTGAGAGGCAGGCAGGGGGGGGGGAGGAGAAGAGCCAACGCCGGCAGAAAGCGTTACGAGAAGCAAGAGCAGTTGTATCATTACGGGTGCCATTTGAGTGATCATGCTTTACGTGACCCGCACCCTCCGCTTTCCATCAGAACGGAAGAAAGGCCCGACGTGCGCTCAGTCTTTTTCTCCCCTCCTTCTGTTTGATGCGTCCGAAAACGTCCGCGTACACACACACACACACAAGGAAAAAAAAACATTAAAATATATGATCAAAAAAAACTGTTGTGAGAACTTTTCGAGGGGATTCGCGTAGGCATAGGGGGAGAGGGAAGAGGAGGAGAAAGAACAACAACAGTATTAGGTGTTGCGTGTAACAGGACCACCAGTCACTATCTGGCCACGTCACAATCCTCAGTCTCGGATGTGGGAGGCGAGAACGGCCGTGGTACCGCCGTCGAGCTTCGCGTATCCTCGGCACCTCCCGTGGGGCAGACTGTTTCCAGCACGGCGGTTTTCCTCGGGATTCGATGCGTCATGCGCTCGCTCGCGAAGTCGGAAAGAAAAGAAAGAAGCCTCTCCAGTTTGTCACACAACCCCACGTGCACCACATGTGGGAGCATCTTCTCCGTGACGCCCAGCCAATTCAGAATGACCTCTGTATTGACAGAAACATCGCCACCAAAACGCAGCTGTGGCGAGAATTTGGAGCTGCAAAGGGCCTTGAGGATGCGCCTGTCGCTGGACGCCGCGGTCGCACCTCTTACCGTCGTGGAGGTGCCACCGACAGACGCGCATGCGGTGGTCGCAAGGAGATTGGAGGAGAAATCCCGTGCCGCAGGGAGGGTAGGGTTGTCGGTGTCCATGGTAGGAGTGTCCAGCCGCCCGAAATGCTGAAAGACGTCCGCATTCTTCTTGTTGGTGAAGGACTTGATGAGGCTGACAATCTCCTCGAAATCGCGAAAGCGTGGGTTGCCTGTCCACGGGTGCGTCTGGCGCAACGTCAGCTTAAAGCCCACCTCCGCCGAGCCGATTAGCTGCTGCGTGAAGAACTCGAAGTGATTGACACCTTTGAAGCCCATGACGACGATGCGCGGCATTCCGGGTCGATATAACTCGACATTATGTGACTCCATTACGAGCACCTTTTTCACTGATCTGTAGTCATCGCACGGACATTCGGCAAAGGACAGGTGAGCTGAAGGGAAGCTCAGCACCACAGACCCGGCCGCCGCCTCCCCCGACGCGAAGGCGCCGAGCAGCACCGTTGTCCCTTCGAGCCCGACACAAAGCTGCCCGCACGGCACACGCAGTAAAGTATTGCCCATAAAGGGAATGTGTGCGTGTGTCTTCCGCGTGGCCACGCTCGTCTCACTCTCACGCCCGCTGCAGCTGTGAGTTCTTTGTACACTCGCCCCAAGGATAGGCGTCGGCGAATCTGGTGCAGCATGTTTGCCGCCATCGGGGCCTCTCCGACCCGTTGCTATGAGCAACACCCTCTGTCTCCTCCGAGACGCCGCAATGCGCCGCTGTTCTGCGACGACGGTGCTGATATTCCGCACGAAGTTGAGAAAGGCTGGCACGGTGGATGGTGTCAAGCCAAGCGTGCTTCGCTGCAACAGTACAGTCATATCCGTGGTGGCATACTCTTCCTCACCAATGCCGTCCATCGCGCCGGCGTGGAGGTGACTGACTTTGCATTCGAAAACGTCCCTGAGCTGCCGCTCCTTGACATTTACGTGAACGTTTTGCATCACCACCGCCCCCCGAAAGGTCCTCTGCTCGGGTGAGCGCAAGAAAACTTGCGCGTCGTCGGCGTTGTGGATCACAAAAGCCTTCGCCACGACATTACCAATGATAATCCCGCCCGACAAAACGCCCTCGGAACGGATGTTCGTATTTGATATTCGCGCAATCAGCGTGCTCACAGTGGAGCCGTACGAGTCCTTGGCAATCTCCGCTGCTGCGTTGGCCGCCCCGATCGTGAACCTGTGCGTACTGCCAGTTCCCAGGTCCAAGAAGCACACGGCGTCAGAAAGGCCTAGGTAGAAGAACCTGCGGGTGTCTGCTGCTACTCTTGGCTTGTCCTGCAACAGTGTCCCGCACATAGCCGCCGCACTACTAAATTGGGCCCCTGAAGTCTGCTCGGGGGCCTCTCTACACGTGCCCCCTTTCCGGAAAAGACGCCGCGCCGTCATGAGAGTCTCTGACGTCGTAATAGACCACAGATCGACGACCAAAAACAGCTGCGACACGTGATGTAACCTCATCATCAAATTTGGCTCGCTACCGGAGGCGTTGAATGGGAAATGGATAGCAACGCTGTCTACAAGGCCGATACGGCCGCCCCGCCGGCTCATGGTGAGCTCCGCCTCGGGCAGTGCCATTTCAAAAGACTTTACTTCGAGCTTTGTCTGGAACTCCGCACGCGCCTGACGCATCGTCACAATAAGTGAAATGCTGGGAAACCTGTCCACGAAGGGTCCATCCGCCTTTGTGTGCTCAAAGTGCTCCAAGACAAAGTCGATGGTGCCGCCATCGTCAAGGTAAAACATGAAGTGTGTGGACGCCACCGGCTCCGAGTTGAAGATGAGGCGGAGGTCCATAATGCTCACGTGCACCGCAGTGATGCCGCGCAATGTCCGCTTCTTCCCCACCGTAGCATGAGAGTTGCCAGCATGGCTGCTGTCGTCAGCTCCGGTGGCACTGCTACCGAACTCCGTTGGCGTGAGTGTGGTGGTGTGAGAGCGCCGTAGCCGCAGAACGTTCTCCATGCGTACCCGCGAAAGCAGCGCCTGGTACACCCTTGGCATCGGTAGCAGTACCTCCATCAGCGGGCAGTGCAACGGCACCCGCAGCTGTGGGACTTCGGCCTCCATCCTTTGGACGAACCTAATTATCTTCTCGTTGCACTCCATGCGGTTCTTCTCATCGGCACTTGCACACATCTCTACCTCTCGTGCTAGGACAGCGATGGAGGGGCTCAGTTCGATTGTCCCCGCCCTTACCTCGACACGCACCATGGCCATGTCGTCCGACGTCTCGTGTGTGCCACGTCGCACTAAGGCTTGTAATGACACGCCGGGCAGCGGGATGGAGGTAATGAGGTACCGCTCGGACGAGTTGAAGTCTATGCCCCCAGCGCTTTCGCTGTTCAGAGTTGTTTGGCTCGTGGTCGCGCTGCCATCGTGGGCAGCTGCATTCGCAGCCGCCCGAGCGCCCATCGTTGCCCGCATGCGATTGTTCTGCGAAGTAGGCGTCTCGAAGCCGACACGGCGACGCGCCCCAGATCCTGGGATGTTCCGCAGTGAGCGCGGTTCCGTGTAGGTGCGCCCACCATTACTGCCACTGGCTGCTGAAGCGGCGGTCCCCGCATTCCATCTCGCTGGATCTGTGTGGCAGAAGATGGCCAACTCGCTCGCCTCTAGTCGCCCGGTGATGTGGAAACGAAGGGATAATGGCTTTTTCGGTAGGAGCGGCGGGGCCGCCGATTTCTCGGCTCTCTTGACGTCGAGAGGATCCACATGCCTTTCCCGGGTGGTCGCAACAGTACATCTGTTCGTATGGGACAACGGAAATGACAGCGGTATTTGGCCACGATGGGATGCATTCATATGGGCCTGCAAAGGTGACGCCGCCTGCTCCTGCGCTAGCGCCTTCATTATACTGAAAATGCGCGAGGAAGCACGCGCTTTTGGCTCCGACACATCCACGACAACGACAATGTGTGTGGTGTCGTTTTTTCTCTCCACGTGCAGCGGCGCCTCGATGGTGGTAACAGCGATGCTGTTGAGCGCTCGCCGATGCTCATCGGCAGCGTAGCTGGTGAGCACACCCTGCCCACCCAGAATAGGAGTGTCGCGTAGCAAGTCCAGTAGCGTTGCGGACTTATCGAGGGGCGATCCGTCAGAGAAGTACAAATAACTCTTCAAGGCGAGCAAGCGGCCGTGGAAATGAAGTGCAGTTCTATAACTCTGCTTCATCGCGTCGGCGATCACAGCGGTAAAATCGTCACGCACATCATCACGCTGGTCGGCATCCCCCTCACGGAGGAGCTGCTTGACGAGCTCGAAGCTGCATATAAATGAAACGTCGTCCATCTTCAACTTTAACGCACGGGAAGGAATAAAACTGCTTCGCTTCAGGCACGTCGCTTTGTGAACATGGCGATCCGCCTTGCCACACTCAAACGTCCCCGGCATCTCCTCCAGTATGCTGCGGTACGCCGCATCGCCGAAAGGCACCACCACCATGAAGTTGCTCACCGATGCCACCACCTTGTGCGAGCGCCGAATGTTGAAAAGACTCACCCACTCGTCGACCCTACTCATGCCTCTGAGGTCCCTCTGGCGTCTGTGTGTTACGTCGTGTACCACGCGTTCTGCCATAGTGCGCAACCTCTCGCGTCGCTCCTTTGCCGCTCGCTGAATAAGGCTGTCAATGCGCTTCTTTTGTCGCCGCAGCTGCCGGAAGCGCCGGTGTTGCTGTAGGTGCATGCTGGCGTTGAGGTCAGCATTGTGGCTTGCCTCCTCCATCAAGCGTATGTCGTCCTTCGTTTCTTGAATACACTGCTTAACCAGTGCGTCAAGACCAAAGCGCATCACCACCAGGGGCTCGTAGAGAGCCAGCTCCCACTCGGAACTAGAATTGGTGAGCGAATACAGGAGCTCTTTCTGGAGCTCCTCGCTGTATGAGCCAAGGGAGCCACCTTTTTGGAGCGCGGCCCTGGCGCGGTACTCGTCGGTCTTGCCGCTTGATAGCGTGAAGGAGAGCGCTACAGACCCCCATAAGAAGCCGCTAAGCGGGTGCGCCGCTTTCATGTTGTTGGCGACGTCCGAAGCACGCTCACTCGAAGAAGCACATGAGCTGACGTACGCGGCGGAGGAAACGTGCATGTCCCGGGAAGCCGACTGGCTGAGCTTCGACAGGCTGTCGAACACCGCGGCCATCTGGTTGTGATCATTGCGGTCGACGAGCGCCACCTGCACATTTGCGCCGTGCACGACCCAGTGTAGCGCTTGAGCCATGCTTCCCTCCGTCGTGTCAGCTGTCACACTCAAGCTGCGGATCGTGAAGCGCAGCGTGGTCATGGAGGTCAGATGGGAAAGGCGTACGCCATGCAAGAGAAACAGAAAGCTTTTTCGGCGCTTCTCTTTCACGCGCGCAGGGACGACCTCTGCCGTGGCACTAGCGGCAGCGGAGCCAGCACCCTCTTTGGCGTCATCAAACGACTGGGTCCCTTGATATCGCGGGTTCCGACGACCAACCTTTCCCGGTTTTGCACTCCTCAAAAGTAGGTCGGCATCCTTCGGGAAGACATAGCCCGCACCTGGACTGTGACCGCTGCCCCCGCCCCTACCCGACCCGCGAGCTTTTGAGAGTCCGCTGCGAGGGTAGCTAGACGTGTCATACCGCCCTGTTGCATCCGCATCCTTTCCAGGGAAAATATCTTGGGTGGCCGGCCCGTTTGGGTCGGCATGATACATCTTGGGTGCGGCCATCACCGTCGTCACGTCGTCGATGAGCTTCTCATACACGAGAAGGCTGTGATTAATAAACAGAGGGGTTATGGTGATGGCGATGGTGCCTACTGTAACGCTACAGAGCATCTTGATCTCATCCTGTGCGTAGAGGATGTATAAATGGGGCAGCACGACGCGGTAGTCTTCCATCGGCGTGCTGGGAGTTGTGATGGTAAAGGGATGGATGTGTACCTTTAAATCGGTGCGGCCGTTTGAGGACGTCGAAAAAAGGGAAATCTGCGGCAGCAAATACTTCTGCACGACACCCTGAGGCAGCCCCATGAAGCCTGTGATTCCGGTTGCCTGTACTTGGAAGGTAACGGCTGTCCTACGCTGCACCCTCGCGGATCCAGGCTCCGATGATAAGGTGCTGCTCTTTCGCCTAGGCGGGCAAAAGGCGCGGCCAAACCTGTCCCCTGCGGACTTGTTAGCCATTCTCTGACTCGTTGCCTGCAGCGCGTGCCGCCATGAGCCGATCAGCGCATGCACCTGAGGGTGCAGTGTTTCAGTGGCGCGTACGCAGTACGGTGATTGGAAGACGCTGGTGCGCACCATAATGTGCAGACTCGCTTGATCGTCATTGAGGTTGACTTGCTGCGAAAACTGAGCGACGAGGGCGACATCCGTGACGGCGGCAGTGAAGACTTTGCAGGTCTGCAGACTTTGGCTGGCCGGTGCCTCGCGCAACGCACTGCCTGACTCGTGCGGAATAGGCTCCATAGCACAGTCCGCAACGTAGTGCGCCTGCATCTGCTGTGCGAAAAAGGACATGGTGGAGCGCAGAAGTAGCTGCTCCGTCGTGTTCGGCGGGGCGGGGTATCGGGTGGACTTCGCCCGCTCGCGCGCCTTGTTCGCCTTATACCGCAATCGCGTCTTCAGTCTCTCTGATATCGCCTCGGTAAGCGCCTCCGTCTGAACACACTCGCGCGATGCGACTCCCTCAGCGCGTGACTCAGCACAGCCGGTGAGCTCCTTTCCCATAACCTGAAGGTAGTTTGTGGCGGACTCCTCCGCCCGCAGATCCAGCTGGTGGACAGTAAAAGTCGTATTGTAGATCATCGTAACTCCCCTATGTTCCTGCTCGGCGGCGTCGATTTGACTTGGAGAGTTGAGCGGTCCTTTGGTGTTCGTGAAAGACTGCTTAAAATCTGCCGTTCCAACAGAAGTGGCTATGTTGGGCAGCGCGAGAGACGTATGGGAGCCAAGGGGCTTGGACGCCCACACTTTGGAAGCCACCACGCCAAGTCGGCGCTGCACTGTCCGGGGGTGCAGCATGCGCAACACCGAGGGGAGCACAGCCGCGAACACCTCATCGACCTCACCAACGCCCTGTACGTGTACGTTTCGGTCCCGTGGAAGGCTCGGCGTTACAACAACAAAATTGCAGAGGGGTCTTCGAACGACAAGACGGCTCATCTTTGTCTGGCTCACAACGACCCGCTGCCCCTGCAACGCAGTCTCCATAACTGTGACTGTGAAGTGTCCCACAAAGCCCTTCCCCTGCACAAAGTGTCCCACTGGAAGCTGGGTCACCTCGCGAAAAGGCGCGTTAGCCGCAAAGTCGATCCCGTCGGATGCAGTCGAGAAATTCGACGCAGCGCTTTTCTGACGTATGGGAGAGGAAGCGGGAGACAAAACCGCTGGGGACGGCCTCTCCCCAAAGAGAGAGTGCTCCTTGACGCCCACGCGCACCCGAGCATCGTTCATCACATCCTGGACGAGGCACACCAGCGCATGGATGTAGTCTGAAAAGTCGCACGTCATGCACAATGAGATGTCAGCGATCGTTATGTTCGATGCGACACCGTCAGCGCCGCGCCACAGGTCCCTCTTGATCCGGCCCACAACTTGAGTGAGGAACACCACCGCTATGGTGTCCTTGGTTGTATTATACCAGACACCGGGTACATTGGAATTAAGGTTGCCCTCTCGTTTTATCGGCTCCCACTCAATCTGTGTAATCATAGCAAGGGTGTCCATCTTCACAGACAACGACATCTTCTGCATTGCCTCCGCCACCATATCTTCGCCAGTGGGGGGTCGATTATGCGACATGAGCACACGGAGGTTTCGTAGCACTATCGTAGATGTGTAAACACCATCCGTCACACTCGATTTGTTCGGCAGGTTCTCCACCGGCACAGGCAAACGTGTCAGGACCTTCACCTCGATCGTGGGCACAGCGACACTTACAATGTTGTTCTCCCACAGCCAACGTTTCTGCTGCGTTCGCGCTTTGCTCTTCTTTACACGCCGCCGTGGCAGAAGCAGTTGCGTGACCTTGGGACCCCTGAGCACGTGATCGCCCGATGGGGGCAAGTTGCTGGGGCGTTCAGAAGAATCGCTACGCGGGGAGTGCTGAAGACGTAGCACCAGCTGCGTTGCAACGCCAGCAAGCACCGCCGCCTCCGGGGTTACTAGCAGCGTCAGTGGGTTCAGAAAAGCAATGTGAAGATGACGTGAGGTGGAGTTGTTCTCCGAGCGCTCCCGGTTGTCAGCAACGCAGCGGGCCCATGACAACTGGTCCTCTGTTTCCTCCGCCATCCACCTATTCGAGTACGAGAAAAAAGATGGCGCGCGGTTCTCGCAGCTGGTGTTGAGATAAAATCCTACGATGGGTGGTTGTGCATGAAACCGAGTGCGATCAGGCACCCAGTGAACACTGTGCGGCCGCTGCGGTGGCTGGTAGTCGACGGCGCAGGTGCCGTTGTCGGTGCAACCTACCTTGTCAAAGGTTCGGTAGAATAAATGTGCGTCGACCGGAGACACCGCCGCCGTGCCATCGACGGCACCGCTCATGTGTACATCCCGGTGGTCTTCTTTGCTCTTGCTAGGACCACCGCCGCTGCCCCGAGGATTTGCAGTCAATCCGATACGCCGGTCCGTGCAGAGGACATCATCACTGCTGCTTTTTTTTTCTGTGGAGAGTTGCTCCTCAGTGTCAGCTGACCAGCTCCGGCTGCCGGATAAGGTGCCGGCCATCCCGCGTCGCCGCGATAAACGGTGAGGCTGGGCATTCTCAAAGAAGCTATCCTTGTCGGGGCTGCTCCGCCCACAAGACAATCGCTCCGAGGGCACCGACACGCACGTGGCAAAACAATTGCTCACCTCGGCATTATCCTTCTCGCTCAACGAAGAAGAAGTGGAGAAGGAAAGACAGGTACTCTGCGCCTGCGAAGCATTGTCCATGTCCTCAGAGAGCTGCGTGTGAAGCGGGGTGCCTTGCGAATCGGGCAAGGTCGATAGTGACAGCCCTCTCAGGGCCTTCATGAAAGCGCGCGTGGGAGGCAGTTCGATCGCCACGTCGCCATCCGTGGCAGCGTTCATGTTTGACGACGACATGGGTGACATCCGCTCTCTATCCACAAGTAGCGGTGCCACTGCCGCGCGTGCCTGTAGCGATGAGGTACTCAGACTATACGCCCCGGAAGGCGAAGCTGCGGCATTTGAAAACGGCGGGCGCGGCAGCGTAGCTGGCTCCGCCGCAGATGCGCCAGTGCTTTGAGCTCGAGTTCTCACCGGCGATCCCTCGTCGGCTCTCGGGGCATCTTGGGCTGTCGAGCCTGCTGCCTGGCTAAATCCCCGCCTCAATGTTTCTGAATACTGCATCGGAGCCCTGTGGAAGGGGATGTTGATGAGGTGTTCGTAGTCGTTTTCCTCCACAAACTGTCGCTGCCTCTTCCGGTGCTTCTCCAGGCTATTGTCAAATGGATAGGCTACATACTGCCGCACACACACCGACGTGTGCAACGATAGCACCTCGAGATACTGGCCTGAGGATGCGTCATCTCGCAGAGAGGGAAGGTATGTGTGCGCCACGTCACTGGCGCGGCTCAAAAACATTTGCACACACAGATCCTTCATGGCGATGCTCATCCGTCTGTTGGAGTTGCCATCGTTCACCGTCGAGTGAGCCATGGTTACACCAAGCGGTAGCTTGACAGAAGCGTAGCCGTCATCGCCGATGCACACGACCCCCCTCACCGCCTCCACATTTATCTTGAAAAAAAAAACACCGTAGTCGCGTGAGTTGTCGTCGGCTTTGTTACACTCCTCTCGAAACTTGGCGAATCCCAGAGCAACTTCGTGCGGCACTTTCGATGCAAACGCGAGTCCAGACGGACCTGAGCAACTTCCCTCGGAGTCTTCTGGGGAGTTGGTGCTGACAGAGCCAAAGAGGGAGCGACGGCGCTTGTGTCTGCGCCTGGGCTTCCCAAAGGACCAGTGTCTTTTTACCGACTCAGAGGCAGGCAGAATAGCTTTACTGCCATCGCCGTCACCAGTGGTGGTGATGGCGTCGGCGGCGGCGGCGGTGGCGGTGGCGGCGAAGCCACTTTGAGGACCTATTAACGCCGATGGGGGCCAGGATAAAAATGACTCGCCACGCCCATGACCAAAACCACTCATCTTTACGTCGTTGGCGTCGTCTGAGCGGCCGTGCGCACCCCTGTCCTCGCTGTTGCTGTCGGTGGGGAAGGGCTGGGCGACGAGAAACAGGGCGGTTTGATTGAGTGACGGCTCCTGCCGCACCTCTGCTGCACGGTACCCGCAATTGTCCTCTTGCTTGTCGTCTTGGTCCACCGTTGGGGGATTGTGAACGCTGGATGTGCGCGTCGCCTCCTCTTTTGACGCAACGAGAGAGCCATGTACGCTGGACGCACGACTCTGCCCAACAACTCGGGACCTATCGTCCTGATTGGGCCTCATCAGTTTGTTATGCAACGGACCAGCGCGGATGGCCTTCTCTGCCGACAACTCTGCCACCGACAGTGCCTCAGCAACCTCCGCCTTCATCATGGCATCCTCTATGAGGACGTGCCGCATCACCGTCTGCGCCACCTCCACAAGGACCATGAGATGCTCGATTGTAACGTCCAGTGAGACGCCGCCGACGTGCACCTCCATCGCCTCGTGGATCTTCGGCTTCAGTGGCATGCGCCCAAAGTGCTTCGTTAGCCCCATCGTGATGGCGCCAACAACGATGTTCGACTCGGTCTTTTGCTTCGGGTTGCCGCAGCGCTCTGGAAAGCGCACCGTCACCGGAGCGAGCGAGACGCCTGTGTCCGTCACAGCAAACTGCTTTACATACGTGAAGGTAATCAGCCCTGTAGAGAGGTTGACCTGAGGTGCACCGGCCCCCAGGCCTGTCGCAGCCGTGGCACTGACGTCGACCAGCCGCACTGTCACACAAATCTCCGTGTCGTTGCCAGCCGGCTGGCTGCTCTCCACAAAATTCTTGAGCTCCTTGCGTTTGTTCTTCCCTGTTGTAGCGTGCGATTGCAGCTTCGCCAAAAGCCAAAATAGCTCGTCCGGCGCGATGGTGTAGGGGTTGTCAAGGAACGTGTTACGGAAGCACTCGCAAAGAGCCTTCATGTGAGTCCCCATCAGGGTGCCGCGGAGGTTACTGAGCTCAAAGTCGAGGTCGAGGAAGTTGTGGTAGCGTGTGCGGCCGGTGGCGATGTTGAGGTTGTCGCGCGGCTGCGGTATCGACTGGTTTGGAACCACAATTGTGAACTGCCCCTTCAAGCGAAACGTCTCGGCGTACGCCCAGGGAGTTTTGCTACTGACCTCACTGTACAGAGGGTGACTTGGTGGCACGCTCAGGTACGCCTTCAGTTCAGACGCGAAGGCCTCTATGGGCCGTGAAACCTCGTTCTCGAAGCTAAGCTGGTACTGATCACTTGGGAGCACAACGTTGAAGGACCCGGATCGCATTTTCAGTGTCACCATAATGTTGTGTTCGGGGTCATTTGGATTCTCAGCGTACACCACGTTGCTCGTATTCGCGTTGATGTGCAGAGTTGCCATGGACTCTGCAAAAATCTCAAAGCGCTTCACATTCGGTATGCAGTCTCGAACAGCGCGATTCAGGGTATTGAACATCTCCGTTGTGAGCGGTACATCGTGGTACATGCTGGCCGAGAACTTCCAGTCATTCAGTAAGTCGAGAAAGTAGTCCACGTACACCGTGTACCAGTAGAACTCCGCGCCCGAGAGCTTTGCCAGAATGTTCCATAGCTTGCGCCTGTTCCAGAGTCGGTCATCTTGGCGGTCCACAAAAAACTGCAGCGACTCGGCGGTGCACAGAACGGCTTCTCGCTCCAGAACACAGTTCGCCCAGACAGTGACATTCTTGGCAATGAAGAGGCCTTGAAAGACTTGCTTCTCCTCCTTTGGAAGCAGGAAGAAGGCCGGCTGGATGTACTGCGCGCCCTCACTTATCGTTGCTACGATCATACCCTTGCGTTTTGAGTCACGAATGCCGAAGGGTGGCGACGGCACAACGCTGCGCCGCTTGAACGGGATTTCAATGGTTGTGGTGCGCAAGAACATGATGAGGAGTTCGAAGCCGGCATTTGGCCGCGGCTTCCCCACTTCAAAGCGTAAATCTTCCAAGGGCAAGTAGTTCGGTGGTAGAAAGTAGTTCCAGAGCTGTGCGCGGCAGTACTCCAGCCAGGGACCGTAGCGCACAACTGGGGAATCGATCAGCACCTCAACCCCGGTGGTCGGCAGCGCACCACGGCAGACGGGCTCCCCTGCGTACACATTCGAGGTGTCCTTGTAGCAGACAAGGTGCACGATGCCTTTGTTCTTGCCGTCCATGAAGATGCCGTAATCATCGATCAGCTCGGAGGAGTCCGCTGATTCCAACGGCATCGAGTCGTACTCAACTGCCGAACTCCACAACAGCGAACGCGCCCGCTCCAGTAGCGTTGCATTCGTGACCTCCGTCTGGCTCACATGGCTGTTCATCTTTGCCATCCGTATGTCTACCCCGTGCAGCGTCAGCTCCACAACGGTACGGTAGAGATCGAGTGCCGGGCAGCCGTCTTTCGTAAGGAAGACCCGCCCCTCTCCTTTCTGAAAAGTGGAGTGCAAGAAATACGGATGCGAAGAGGCGAGGCTTCCAACGTCCACCTTTGCGGAGCAAATCTCAATCTCAACACACCCAATAAAGTTGAAGAACTTCTGCGCAAAGGTTGTGGCGAGAATGTTATGCTCTTGGACCTTTTGCGCTGCTTGAAGCTCGGGGGACTCGTAGGTGTCATCTTGTTCCTGCGCGTCGAGGTCCGTCGTCTTCTCTGAGCGCGTGTATTTGCCAATGACCTGGAGTAACCCTGCGAGTCTGCTCTTCCTGCGGCCATTCCCAGTCCGGAGCGCCGTCGCCGGGAGGTGTGCTCGCCATGCCGTCTGGTTACTGCACACGCTACCAGTCTTGTTATCCTTGCCGGGGCTCCCGTCGAAGGAACGTTCCCCGCCGGCGTCCGCGGCTGCGGCCATAGCCAGATCGAGGTACTTGCTGGTGGCGTTATAAAGACAAAGTCGGACGCCGTTCAAGTGCACTCGCAAGAGACCCGCACGGTTGCGGATGTACACGTGCTTCGCATCCACCGTTTTTACCACCTCATCGCCCAACCCCTCAGAACGCATTTGCGGCTCGTGAAGAGTGCTCTGCTTTGGAAGAGGGACCAAGACAGGAGAAAACTGGAACTCCCTCAGCCGCGTGCGCCGATGCCCCGACTGCGCGAGGGAGCTCCGCCGCGTGTCTCCTGGCATACCGGTGCCCGGATCGCAGGGGGGCTCGATCCCGGCGCCATCCTCCCCCGACCCCACGTCTTCGTCCTCTTCCGGGCTGCTCGTGTTTGTGTTTTGCTCGTCGAACTGCACGCTAACCGTCTTACTGTTCACGTTGACGGCAACAATTGTCCCTTTGAGGTAGCGCAGGTTGCGCCGCACGCGACAGCGCGTTCCAATGAGGGCCTCCCCCACCATGTACTCATGAAGGCGACTCCACCGCGGATGGCGAAACCAAGAACCCCAGAAAGCCAACGTGAAGTAGCCGTCAAGAATGCGCAGCGACATGTTCTCTGTCTGCAGGCTGAACCCTCGGAACAGCACACGGGCCTGCAAAGGCGCAAAATGTAGTCCGGAGAAACTCAGGCGAATGTTACGGGGCAGTACCACGAGGCGCAACAACAGCACTAACACGAGAGCCAGCACCCTGTCCACGTACAACATCAGGCATAAACAACAAGTAAAGAGAAACACAATCGAAAAAAGAAACTTGAGAAACAAACTCGTGTCAAAGTCGTCAGCCGACATGGTGAACGGAGATCGGGCTCCGCGTGGAGCGCACGGGTGTAAAGAAAAAAAATGTGAAAGGGAGCACAATGGCGACTTGTACAAGTCGGGGACCAGACACGCACACACACCCAAGAGGAGGGGGCGGGAGGCGAGGAGGGGGAGGAGAGGGGGAGGGGGAGGAGAGGGGGAGGAGAGGGGGAGGGGGAGAAGGGGGCACGGTGTACCAGGCGGAAAACGGGTAGCAGACGGTAGTGTCAAAGAAAAGAGAGAGAGACTCCGCCTGCGGCTCGATGTCACCTCTACGTAGCACCGAGCGACCACAGCGAGCAAGGCAGACGTTCAGCAAGCAAACAAAAGCACACACCACGTTCTGTATCTCAAGGGCGGGGGTGAGGTTAGGAAGGGGGAGGGGGAAGGAGGGTAAATCACATACACATCAGAGACAACAGCAAAAATACCGTACGTTTGTTAGAGACTGCGCAGACAGATGAACAGCAATACAGTAGCCATCAGGGTGAAGAAAGGCGGGACGGTACACTTGGAAAATACGTACAGTGACAACGCCCGAATGGCACGGAAGCACACCGGGGGATCAAAGGCTGTGGAAAGAAAAAGAACAGCAGCAACACCGAATAGGGAAGGGGGGGGGGAGGAGGGGGGAGGGGGACGACTGGTGAAATAGTGTTTACGTTTGATACCGTGTCTAACTATGTAGATGGAGATGTGAAGCTACAGAGAGAAATATAAAATTGGCAATGAACGCGAAGTCTAACCCGACCTTCGGAGGGGGTGGGGGAGAGGGACGCACAGCGCAACGTAGCGACAACACAAGACTGAGAAAAGGGTAAGGAAGGTGGGAGGAAGTAGTGCCGCGTAGGTGAGCACACAGACACACCCACACAGCAGTATCCTAAATCACAAGGACAGCGGTGTATGTGATTAGCAGTCCTCGACGAAGAATACAAACGCGGGTGTCCTCTTGGAGGTACTGCAGGTTCGATACTCTCTCTACTCCGTGGTTTCGCTTTGCCTATTCGCCCTCTGCAGGGTCAACAACCGTACGACAGCCCCCCTCCGAACGCAGCCTCGCACTGAGTGCTTGCACTCCCCGTCTCTCCCTTCGCAAACACTGACAAACGGTCAGATGCGATTCGTGCAGGAAGGAGCCACCCCGTCAACCTGAACCGTCGCTGCTGCCCTTTTCGGTCAAGACGGAACGGGGGGAGGGAAAAGTTTATGATATTACGTGGGGAGGGGGGGTATACGGACACGCGCTGTGCCCCGTGCGATCGTGTGCGAATGTATACAAAGTGCCTATAAATCTTTTTTTTCGAGGATGCATGTAAGCAAATAACCCGCTGTATGTTGTTCGAGGCCAGGATGAGTGATGGGGAGGGAGGGGGGGGGGGGGGCCAAAAAGCTGCTGAGAGGTGAAAGATAACTTGGGGGAAACGTTTATTACCCAGCGTTGGTGGATAATAAACGTCCAAATATATAAAAACGTCGCAAGACACAGGAGGGTACACGATTGACTGCAGTGTCACCAAATGTCTATTAGACCTGGGCGCGAGAAACTGAAGCAGCACCAGCAGCAGCAGTGCTGGTCAGCTAAGCTCGAGGTAAGCGTTACGACGAGGAGGTGCACACCAAGGATACCCGAAAACAAAAAAAAAAGCGAGAAAGCGAGAGAGCGAGCGAGCGCGGAAGGAGGGGAGGGAGGGGGCATAAAAGGTCATGGGTGATGGCAGCCATCACCATCCACCACAAGCAAGACCCACAAGACACAAATCCGTGTGTAAAGAAGACAACGGTGGCAGATATATAAAAAAAAACAGAAAAGGGGGGGAGATGGGAGGAGTCAATGGAGTAGAGAACGAGGAGAGCCAACGTGCTGAAGCGTAACGGGGGGAAAACAAAAAACGCCTACAGAATCGAAACGGAGAAAATGGCCGTATGCGTGAGTAAGGCGTACGGCCCGAGGTGGAAAAAAAAGGGAGAGAGGGAAGGGTGCGCGCACACAAACAGCTTCCGTCACAATTCAACACTGCGTGGTTCTATACTGCGCTGACACGGCGTGCAACACCCCCCCCCTCTCTCTCTCTTTCTCTCTCCACGCCTCTTCTCTCACCCCATTCTTTTTTTCTTGGATCTCACCACAGGCCTTTGCTACCGCCGCTTGTACTGGAGCACCGAAAGGGAAGGGCATAAAATAATTTGCGCACCAATGCAGAGAACGGATCCCTGCGCACACAAGTAAAAGCGGCCACATACGCTCCTGTTTAATAGAAATGTGTAAAACAGAGAAAGTGAATGGGGGGAGAGGGGGGGAGAGAGAGGGAAGGGAGGAGGGCGCAGTGGGATCGGACACGGTGCTTGAATGAGGACGGGTGTGTCCGCATACGAGCCGCACTTACTGAAGGGGATGGGACAATTTTTCACCCATGTACCCCCTTGGATTGCTTCCCGTGTTTGTGTGTGTATGCTTGGTGGTGCTGCCAGTGACGTTTTCAAACGGAGCCTCCACAAATTGCCCGAAGAACCGCGCACTACTGTGATATGCGCTGCCTCCTCCCTTCCCCACACAGAACAACAGCCCCCTCCGCCCCCCCCCCTCTGTCGCCCGCTCAGTGTATTGCTTGACGAGCTACGTTGTCACACAAAACCCCTACGCACCGCTCAAGGTTCTCTCTGGAGCTCACTTCGAGCCCGTTGCTGGCCGCTTTGCTGGTGGCTGCGCGCTGTTGCCTCCATCTCCGTCGGTATCATCCTCCTCGCTCGGTGAGTCGTCCAGCGCAAAGCGCGACCGCCTTGCACCGACCACGGTGGTCTTTACCTGCGACAGTGCCGTCGCCTCGCGCTTCTTTTCCAAGTCTGCGTATTGCCGTGCCACGGATTTGGCCGACACGCCGCTGCCTGTCACGTTGCCGGCATTACGGCCGCGATTAACGTTGGGAATCGCGCGGCTCCGGTGCAGCTGCGCGTACGTCTCCCGTTCAGATGCAGTAAAGGCACCGCCCTTCTTCTGTACACTACTGAAGAAAAGAATGCTGCCGCCCTCAGTCGCGGAGCTGCCGGATCGAACAACGGTGGCGCCGTGTTGGGCTGGTTGCGCCTGAACAGCGTCGTGTGGCGTGACGTACGAAGACAGCTTTGTACGAGGCGCGTCCTGCATCAAGGTTGCCGACATGCTGTTCAGTCTGGAGTCATTAAAAGAGCCACGCTCTCCGCCTCTCATGTTGTGCGATGCACGTCCTTCTAGGTCGTTGTGCGAGTGTGAGAGACGTCCACGGCCACGACCCCCCGTTGGTCCACTTGAGCGTGCGAGC
This sequence comes from Porcisia hertigi, assembly GCF_017918235.1. Taxonomy (NCBI): domain Eukaryota; phylum Euglenozoa; class Kinetoplastea; order Trypanosomatida; family Trypanosomatidae; genus Porcisia; species Porcisia hertigi. The sequence continues at coordinate 61,993 of NC_090575.1, forward strand.
AGGGCATTCGATAAGGCGGCGCCACCATTGTTGTTGGTGTTGCTGTAGGGTCGATGGTGCTGCTGACGATCATGTGGAGAGGATGAGTAAAGGCTGGTCTGCGTGTTGGATACCGAATTGCCGTACGGGATTGGCCTACGTGGCTGCTGGTCTGACATATATATAGACTCGTTCTCCCCCCTTTTTCGCTTCTTAATATTTTCTCTACTTGCCCTTGAAGAATAGGGAGAAGAGAGGAAGGTAGAGAAGCGGTGATGGGGCGGTGATAACCCGCTCCACCCGCAAACCAATAGAGAGAGAGGGGAGCGGAGCCCAGCGGGGGGGGGGGGGGGGAGGTAAGATGATTGGGCGGGAGAAGGCGGGGGGAGAACAAAGACAAAGACTCCCACACAAAGACAACTATGGGGCATCAGAGGCACGAGCGCACCTTGTCTACGCCGTGAACGCAGGGCGGGGTCTCACCAGACAGGGGACCTACGGTGGGAGGGAGGGGGAGGGAGGGGAGGAAGTATCTTCCTGCATCTATTCGTTTTTCTTTTTTTTTAACACGAACAAAAAAAAACAAGAATGAGCACGTGTGTGTGTGTGTGTGTGTGTATGTTTGGGGAGGGGGGGAGGGGGACGGGGGGGCATTGTGTGGAACCATTTCGATTGGCTCAATATCCTGTCCTCCCCGCCTTTTCCATGGTGCGACTGTGTCTTACACCAGAACAACACCCCTCACATCCATCAAGCATGCAGCACTCACGCGTGCAGGCGTAACAGGTGAGGTAGGCAATGGTGTTTCTTCGACGGTAGCAGGAGTCCCTCGGACCCGCGCGACACCCTAGGAGGGGTGTGCAGCGGCATTCCAGATTGTACGGTGTCACTTCACCCCCGCCCCCTTTCCAGCAGATGACGCTCTCTTCATCTTTCGCCCATTTGTGTGCCATCAGGAGACACACCAGCCCGCGATCTTGGTAATCGTGGCACCAGAAGACGTGCCCATCGCAGCTGGAGACTCGTGTTTCTGCACAGCGTCACAGACCGATGGCGTGATAGATGCGGCCTTGTCGTCCCTCTCTGTGGATTTTTCCTTCTTCCCCACCACCCCCCCATCCTCGTCCTCACTGCTCTCAAGTTCGTGCAGAAGTGCCCTGATTTCGTCTGTAGTGACAGACGGCGGCGATGCAGCCACTGCAAGTGCACTCGTCCCCGCACTCGGGGCCGTGTCGCTAGCACCCCCCGACTTTCGATGTTGCGCTGCAGTGAGTGCACTGCCCACAGATAAAGAGGTTCCCCGTTCCTGTTGCATCAGATAGACCTGCCGCTCTTGCTCCAGCCAGTAGTGCAAGAACAAAAACTGAAGCACCAAGCCGCAAACCCAGCGCAACTCGGACACCAACGGCAGCACACCGTGTGCCACGCGCTGCCGCACCTCCACTGCCTCCTCAGGGAAACCGATCTCGCTCGCACGCTTGCGATACGTGTCGGCGAACCCAGTGGCGAAGGAGCCCGTCATTACGTGAACCGTGCGCAATATAGCGGCGCCGTAACACATTCGCAGTGGCACATCCTGCAATGCGTCGTTCTCGTCCTGCAGTATCGCATCCATCAGCACCTCCGTTGACTCCACATACGCAGGGAGTTCGCGCTCCTTGCGTGTGCGCTGGCGCCATACATGAATGATCTCCAACGCACTTCGCTTGGCGGCGGTGGTGGCGGTCATGTCGAACAGCACTCGTTTCACCTCCATCCACTCACACCAGTCCGCTCCAAAAACAGTCGAGAAGATCTCGGGTGTGGCGATATTGGCAGCGGCGATTGTGCCCTCGGTGGACCTGCAAACCCCCGTTTCGGTTTCCACCTTCTCAGCTAGCGCCTTGGCAGCGGCCTCCGTGACGGCACCGGTGACGGCACCGGCGCAGTCTTTGCGCTCTTTACGCGTCTTGGGCGCGTCAAGGTCACCGAGATCCTCAAGGCCGCCGCGGATTCGGTGTCCACGAAATCGTCGCTCTGCCAGCGCTTGACGGCGCCGCCCCTCATCCACATGAGATCGACGCATGGGCGACCAAAGGGAACCCCGAGAAGAGTGAGCCTCTGAGGAGGAGGGGGAGAGAAAGCGCTAAAGCCCGCGGCTGTTCTCTTTTCCACTAGGTGAGTGTGGGCAACGCAGACCAGTGGGAGAGTGCACGAGTGTCGGGGGAGCGAAGGGAGAAGAGAGCCCGCCAGGGCGCGCGTGTGAGATTATTGTTGGGTTAAGATTAACGGCTAAGAATAAACCATAAAGGGGGGGATGAATGAGCGACGAGCGGAGAAGGAGGAACAGCTCCAACAAAGCCCCCTGAAAACAAAAAATGGAATATAAATATATATAAATATATTTATAGACGGATCTCCACCTGTGCTGTCCTAGACGCTGTGCTGTTTTCTGGGAATTACATCCAGCCCACTTCCCTGAGACTGGCTGCAGAGCGACACAAAGAGAAGAATTGAATTAACCTAACGTCCCTCCCCCCACCCACCTCGTCCAGGGAGCGATTCTCCTCTTCTGTTCCTCTGCACCCGCACACGTAAAAAAAAGAATTGGGGACAAGTAAATGGGCTGTGCCGTGCCAAAAAGGGGATATGTACGTGTGTGTATGTGTGTATGTGTGTATGTGTGTATGTGTGTATGTGTCCTCCCTCCCTCCTCCTTCCCTCTCTTTTCTCTCACCTCCTAACCGTTAAGAATCACAAAAAAAAGTGAAGGGGACAAGCTCGAAGGAACGCAAACCACGCAGTGTTTTCGCTGGTACGACTGCGCAGAGGCCAGGAGGTAAAAAGGAAAAAAAAAAGGGCGGATGCAAAAGAGGCGGAGGGAAGTACAGATGATGCGACTTGTGTCAGCTTGCACGCATTTTTTCGGTATTATTATTTGTTGTTTGTTCGCTCTTCAAGACGAATTACCCCCCCCCTCCCCCGCGACCCGCCTTCAACGGGTCAGAGCGGCTATCCGGAGTGGGACGCATCACGCGTGCCTGCGCGCCGTGCGCGCCGTGCGCCAATTCACCACAGCCGTCGGCGGTGAGGCATTTGACAAAACAAAGGGGGACTGTGCCTGTCGTAAAAAGGCACCAGACCTACAGAGAAGGAGAGAGAGGGAGCCCCCCCCTCCCCCACCTCTGTATCGTGTGCAGAACTCCTGGAGAGGCAGGCAACGTCCTTAAGTCTACGAAGGGCTCTTGCTGGCCGCTTCTCTCCCCATCCCCATCCTCAATTCTAAACCTCGTGAGGTGTTCCGCGTACGAAAGGGGGCTGATACAGATACAGAGAGCGATCGTGATGCCCCACCTACCCCCTGCCCCAGAAGAGCAGGAGGAGTCAGGTCTAAGCAAGAACCACTAGACAATTCACTTGTCTGTAGCGGAGTCATATCGTGCTCGGGAACGCGGCGACACTAGCCGCACCGCTGCAACCGAATAGAAAGTTTGTCCTCAGTTAGAAGAAAAAGAAAAGGGATACTGGAGAATGTGAGGCGTCAGTACGGCCCGACCGCACGCACGCGAACAGGATACTCTGCAACAGTACCCAGATTACGCAGGAAGCGGTGAGTTAAAGGTGTCCGTCTAGATTTGCATCTCCGCTGCACCGTACAACATCATAGAAAAGCTCAATCGCAGCTCGTCCACGCACCGATCCACGTGGGCTGTGGAGCAGAAGTAAGCGCATGATATGGATAATGCCAACACACTCGTCTGAGCTCCGACACTGCCTCAAAGCTCCACTCACCCACGCCCCCCCCCCCTGCACTGCCGGCCGTTTCTCAAAGCTGAGCTTATTCGCATAGTGCTCCCGCGGGGGAAACTACGGAGTGGCTCAGCCGACCACACCGGTCGAGGGTAATCGCTGCCGAGTAAAGTGTGTTCCAGCCACGTCGGCACGTTGTCGCCCATGTGAATAAGAAAAACCTGTCCACCAGCGCAGGTCACCCCGAGGTCATTGCCGCCCATGCTCTGGTTCGCTGACATCCGAATGGGTGAATCGCTGTAAGCTTCCTGCGTGGGAGGCGCTCGACCCTCCCCCCCCCCCCCCTCGAGGACAAGAGCGGTTCGCGGTCACCGGGGTAGAAATAAACGGCACACACCCACCCCCCTACCTCCCTCCTTCGCTTCTCCCCTTCTTCTCTTGCTCGCAATAGGGCGCAGGGGCAGCAAGTGCGCGGTTGCAGCTGTCAAAGACCGCGAAAATGACTGCGTTAGAGGGAAACGAACGGGCGGCCGTGAGAGTCCAGCCCCGGTAGAGCCCGCGCAGCCCCCCTTGACGATACACGCGTGCCATGGCCCCCCAAATATGCAGCGACCCATACGCGGGGTCTACCTGGATGCGTGTTTTGGCCATGTCTGATGGGTAGAAAAGAGTCCAGAAGGCCACGCCGCTTCCCCCACCAGCCAACATGAGTTTCCAGAGCGGTAATGCCTGCGTCGACATCCCCTCTGGTGTCATCCAGTTCTTTAACGTATCGTAGGAGCCACACCACACAATCGAGCCTGGAACTTCCCGACAGAGCATCGCACACCCACCCTTGTAGAACCCCTTGAAGCCGTCCTGAGAAAATATCTGCCGGGCGCAGTCCAGCGATCCACTGTATCGCCGGCGCCCCTTTGTGTCATCGGCTTGCATACGGCACTTGACCAACTCGAATGGCGTGAGGCACACTGTCGCCGCCACACCACTGCTGCACCCGGCCATGAAGATCTGCCATGGAGTAGGTCGATCACCCGCGCCAACCATGCGCAGTGTCCACTTGTACGATGCAAACACCCATGCGTGTTCGACGCTGGAGGCCAGCAGACGGGCCGTCACACCACGGTAAAAGCCCACTAGACCATCTTCCTGGATGAGCTTCGTGATACAGTCCGCGTACCCTGCGTACCGCGTGCCACCGTAGGTTTGCAGAACCACCTTTACAGTGTCAAACGGGTGCTCGATCAGCACACCCGCAACCCCACTAGCCGTGCCGGCGATGATATCGTTACACAGAGTCATTTTTCAAGCCCCTCTCCCCTTCCCTACTCCTCTTACCCCTTACCCAAGCCTCAAGCCACTCGAGGTATCCCACACCGAGTAGAGTCGCCAAGAAGAGGGCAAGGAAAAGCACTTGCTGCAGGTCGAGCGACGCAACGGTATCACGGAGTTCCACTCTGTGAAACGGAAGGGGGGGGGGAGGGGACTGCGCCGCAATAGAGAGACAGTGAGTGTGTGTGTGAGTGTGTGGAGGGGTAGTGTGGGTGAAGAAGAATACACACACACATTTATTTATTTATTTATTTATCACACACGGGAGGCAGGCATTGTCTCAAAAGCGTCATAGGGTAGAGAAAACAGAAAAGACGGGAGAAAGAAAAAAAAAGAATTGGGCGAAGAAGGTGTGCAGCCGACAAGTGCCTATACACAATTTATAAGAGGAGGAGGAGGCCGCAGCGGCGGCGGTGGAATCTGTGAGAGGTGTGAGAGAAACACGAACAAGAAGAGCTCGATGAAAGGTATCACACTACAAACACCTGCCCTGCAGGACTGCCCCAAGTCGCGTGCTCTGGAAGAGCCGCGGGGGGAACCTCTCACAGTGCCACACTACGCCCACAGAACACCGACGCCTCTAGATGGGGAGAACGTCGTTTAGAGCGCGCCAGGGAGGGAGGGGAGAGAGAAGGAGGGGAGGGGGGGGCGACATTGCCCCCCCCCTCCCCTCCCCTCCCTCCTTTCCCTCACAGGATTTTCCATTTCAGTAGTCAACATGACAAACGTCTGCATACGTGTCACCTCCTCGCCCTTCGTCAACAAGAGGGCGGGTGTGTGTCTGTGTGTGTGAAAGAGAGAGAGGGGGGGGGGCCGTCTCTCCCCTTCCACTTTATCAGTGAATAGAAATTATTTCGAGCGCCATCGTGTCTGCATCACGAACGGGCCACAGAGACGTGGGTGAGCCGGCGAAGCGAGCGTGCTTGTCGCTCTCCCTCACACAGACGTGTCACGGCCGCTCTGAACAACAAGTAAAATTTTTATTTATACCCGGACCGCCCACACACACGCACACACACACACACACTCTCTCCCTCCCCTCCGGGAACGACAAACCGTTGCATCCTGGTGTGATGCGCTTCAACGCTGATGATGGCAATAGACTAGCACCGAAGTGACTGAGAGCCCCCCATTTTACTGGGGTGGATGTGCCCACGCGGTTTGGCCTGGGAGTAGAAGTGAAGATGCGCATGGCACCTCAGCGCAGATAAGAGTGGCTAGAGGAGGAGGGGAGGGGGGGGGGGGCGGGAACAACAAAGGTGTACAGAACATAGGATGAGCCCTCCTCCAGTGGGAGAGGGGGGGCGCATCTATTGAGCACGTCTGAAGCCAAAAGGCTGAGTTCATTACGACTATTAAGAGTAAGCGTTGCTTTAGGGGGGGGGGGGGAAAGCAGATATTCCAGGTGGGGGGGGCACAGCGACACACTTTACAGCTACACCAGATAAAAGCACTCAGGCACCGGCAACAGCAAATCGGAGAGGGGCGGATAAAGTGGTACAGCATCAACCGCAACACCAGATGGGGGCGACGGTGGTGTGGTGAGCGGCATCAAACTGCAGCAGAGATGTCACTAGTGGTGCGCACACTACCCCGAGGCGCAAAGGCAGAAAGAGAACAACCTTCGATACCCCATTTCCGCTCCCACGGACTTGGCTTTCCCCTCCACTCCCCTCTCCCTCCAATCGATCGATCTCGGGACAAGAAAGGCAGTGACACACGACACGACATGTGACGAGACGGAAGCGGAGTAGAAAAGTTAAACCTGAAAAGATATATAAGAGGGGGTAAAAGGGGAGAGAGAGGGAGGAGCACCAAAGAAAGGAAAGCGCACACAGAGCTGCGGTCGTCTGCGATGCCTACCTTTACACGATAGAGACGAAGTATTGAAAAATGAAGCCGAGAACGTAGTGGCTGCGCATGACATGCAAAGGAGTGTAACGTGGAGAGAGAGAAAGGGGGGGGGGGCGGGGGGGGGGGGGCCGACGGGTACAGTGACAAACACCTAAGCCACGATCATCAATGTTTTTGTGTGTGTGTGTGTGTGTTTGACTGCGCCACTGATTACCAGGAAAGAGCAGGTTGAGAGGGGGGGAGGTGGTGGAGGAGGAAGGGGGGGAGAGGGGGGCAGTCTAGTAGAGTGTGTGTGTGTGTGTGGTAAGGCGTCATGGCAAAACCTCATCTTTCACCTCTGTACATGTCCCTCTCCCTCTCCCTCCCCCACACCCCCGCGTCAATGTCAGTGAGAAATGAGCGCTGCCTGCGGCTCCTGAGGCGGTTTCGGTGTCGATGCCACCGCGCTGTCGTACACATGCGTGAGTGCACTAGGGCTCCTCCTCAAATAGTTGCAGCAGTGCTCGTGGGTAGTGAAGACGATGCTGCCTGACAAGAACGCCCGTACCACCGTCACACCCCAGCCACGGTACAGCGCCGCCGCTCCTCCGCTGCTATACACATTCGCGAGGGTCCTCGTGAAGCCCTGTTGTCGCGCCAAAGGACACACCTGCATTTTTGTCTTGGCCACATCCGCCGGGTATGCGATGGTCCAGTAGCAGCATCCACTGATCCCACCGGCCAGCATGGAGTGCCACATCGGTACAACTTCGTCATCGTGCGACGATCGTGCGAATCCGTGCGCCAGCCACTCTCGGCACTGCTCATATGACACAAAGTATGCCATATTGCCCAGTACAGCCCGCATCACAGTACCGGCCATACCGGTGTAGAGACCGCTTACACCGTGTGCAGACAGGAGGTGACGAGCGAGTTCGCGCGCCGTCGCTTGGCGATGGTTCCAATGCGGCCTGGCGCTGTGCATCTGTCTGTTACACTTGAGCATTTCTACTGGTGTCAAGACAAAGGACACGGCAAAACCCGCGCACGCCGAGGCTTTCCAGTGAGCAGGAGAGCTCCACACCGGAACCTGTGGCTGCTGCTGCTGCTGTCTATGTTTGCTGTCATCTTGACGAAGCCCATGGAGTCGTGGCGTGTGATCACCACACGACGTTGATATTTTACCTTGCTCCTGCTCCTGAGGTTGCAGCTGCTGCTTCCGCAGGAAGTGCTGCAGAGATGAATTGTAGACCGAGAAGATCACAGCGGCTTCTGCGCTTTGGGCTGCCAAGGGCAGACTCAGCCCACTGTAAAATGATCGGACACCACCACACTGGTAAAGATGGGAGACACACTGCCAGTACGTCGTCCTCGGCGCGGCTGCAGTAGCACTAATGGCTGTCGTAACGCTTATGGGGCTGCAGATGCAGGGCACTTTCACTGGGGCGCTCACTTGCATACGTGTCTTCACAGTGTCGAGTGGGTATTCGGCAAGAACACCCGCCATACCCGCTGCGGTACCCGCAGTGAAGTGAGCGATTGCGTCCGTCATGTGGGACCCCTTGAAGAACACAAGACCTTGTCTTGAGTTTTCCTCCTCCCCCCCCCCCTCTTCGCCTCTTCTGCTATGTGTGCGTCTCTTCTAGTGCCACAGTTTGTTTCATTCACTAATGTATGTGGCGCCTGTCTCGTAGAACATCCACTTCTGTGAGATGAGAGTAGCAGGCGCCCGTTGGAAAATGTGGTTGGTGTTCGCTCTACACTTTTCGCATCGATACAAAAAAAAAAACGCAACCGCTCAATGCGCTGTGCCCGCGCGCAGAGTCTAGCGGCACCCCGTTGCGTGCCGTGAGCACGACGCCTTGAGAATACTTCCTGTACAATAGGACCAGTGAGCCCACACCCCGCAAAAGATACTTGATAGCACGCAAGCCGCTGACGTCAGCCGTGGATGCGCTCTGTGCGTGCGTGTACGTGCGATAAAGAAAAAAAATCCCGGTCGAGAGCTGACAACTCCTCACCCTCTCTCTCTGCATCTAAAAGAAGATGAGAACCGGGGAGAGGGGGGCAGTAGGGGCGACCTGTGGAAAAAAAGGGGGGCAACACAAGGGTGGCGTCGAGTGCTGTCAGCGGCGCCGGGCAGCATTAGTCAGCACAACACACACACGCACACGCACAGACACACACACCAGCAGAATAGAAAATGAGGGAAGTGGGACGTGCATTCGTGCGTGAGACGTAATATATACAAGGCAGCGGATATATATATATTTCAAGGAAGTCAAAGAGTGAGAGTCAGAAACCAATGAGTTCAGGTAATCATGTGTGTGTGGGAGGGGGGGGGTATGGAGACATGAAACTGGGCAGCACCCTCGTGCGGTCCCTAACTCCATCTCGGCCTCGCATCGCCGCCCCCACACACACCCCCGATTTCTACAAGCCAGATCGGATGCCTGAATGTGTGCGCATCCGCTGCTGCTGCTTGCACATCTCCTTCCCTCCCTCCCTCCCTCATCAACTCGTTTCTTCTTGCAAAAGAGGTTATGCATTCACTACTCATGATACGAAATAATCAACCCGTGTGGAATGTGTTCAGCAGAGCAGCAGGCGTACCAAACCGTATGCCTGCACGCGCGGTGGTGCACCATGTGCCCACTACGCAGTCCACAACTCTCTCTCTCAGTTCTGCTCAAATGTGTGGGGTATACCCCATTGCACGTGGCACGGTGAGACCCCACTACGCTTGTGAGCGCTTACGCTTCCGCGGGGAAGCGTCACCTTCGGGGGCATCGTGGCCGTCCCCTTCACTCCATTCGCAAGAATTCACAGGGACACTGCTGCTGTCAATCGTGCCGGCGGAGTCCTCCTTCGCAGCGCAGTCGTCGAGAGACCACCGTGCATCCTCTTCGCCGAAGAGGGCGTAGCACTCCTGCTGTGCACCGGCTATGAAGTCGAGGAGATCAGTGAACGCCCCCACCATCAGCGCATCCTCGGCGACAGTCTCACAGTCCTCGGGGGACGTTGAGGCATACAGGCGAGGCTGACGGCTCAGTTTCTCCTTGTGGGCAGCAGCGTCGTATCGGAGCAGTGTCTTTGGTGGCCGGAGATGCACCACCTGCACCAGTGCGTTTTCCATCCGTCCCGTCAAGAATACGGCTGAGCTGGGGTGGGGGGGGGCACGAGCCGCGGTAGTTTGACGGCCCTCCCTCCTGGCAACACAAAACACACCGTACAAGGGCTGTAAGCCAACCTGGACCGGGTAATTGTTTTTCAAAGATCAACGTGTTCTATGTGACCGCTTTTTTGTTGTTGAACATGCGAGTACGCAGTTTGATTACAGAGAGAGCGAGAGAGAAAGAGAGAGGTGTACGTGAAAGTGGATGGAAGGCATGCAGAGGCCATACGTGCGTGAGGGTGTGTGTGTGAAAGCCGATGAAGCGTATGCGAGGACAAAAATAATTACAGGTGGCATAGATGATAAAGGGGGGAGGGGGGGGGCGGAGAAACACTGAAACAAAACAGGGTGTCCCCTGGCTCTCCACCCCGCTACCACACAGAAAGACGGATCCGCCTCCCTCCTACTCCCCACCACCACCTGGAGGTGGAGAGGGGCACTTGCTGGGGTGCATACAGAACAACGTGCGTATGCCTATCTCCTGGGAATTGGGAGCGCTCACCGATGATGGATTGCTCGAGCCGCGAGAAGCGCCGCACGAGCAGGACATCTAGAAGCACACACAGATGTATGCACACGTACATACATGCGTGTGTGTGTGCGTGTGTAAGTGAGGGGGGAGCGGAAGGGTAAAAACACAAAGAGAGGGTAGATAAATGAGGCCGGTCCCCCTTCTCCGGCCTCACCCCTGCCCTCTCCTCCGTGCCTTGCCGCCTCCCATCCCTTCCCCACACACGATGCTGGGACGGTTTCGATCACACGGACGGGGGCCTTTTTTTGATCATTTGGTCGGTGTGCTTTTTCCATGTTTTACAATCTTCAGACTTTGGTCATGCATATCTTAGCCGGCCCCTCCCCTCCCCCTCCCTCTCCACCAAAAAGAAACAAGCGCATTCTGTTTTTATCGCCTGGGGTGTGCGCGGATAATTTTGTGGATCTGACGAACGGCGGTATAACGTGCCTGGAGGCTGCAGAAAACACACACACGGACATATCGAAGAGGGAGGGAGGGAAAGAGGAAGAGAGCGCCTGCCTGTCTGCCTGCCTTCCCCCCCTCCCTCCCTCCTTTCCCCCGCAAAATGTAATTTGAAAACGGCGTAGATACGCAAAAACAAGAGTAAGAGAGACGCAGGAAACAGGCGCTCCAGTGCTGGATAGAACACCTGCCGAAAAGGGGGTGCGTGGCCGAGGGGGGAAGGGGGAGGGGGAGTGGCGCACGTCTTTTGCCTGAACCACAACCCAGGATGGCTAACATCCATACTCTTGGTTCAACACAGACATGAAGTGCACCACGCGTCTCAGATTGGGGGGTGGGGGGGAGGTGGTTAGACTCGCCAAACGTCAAATAAAAACATGAAAACAACACGAAGAGTGAAAAATAGGGGGTGAGTTAAATGAGAAGTGAGCACACAATGACAGCGCAAAAAGCGAAATGCCCAGTGCGGACAGGCCCCAATTTAGGGTGGAGGGGAGGGGGGAGGGGGAGGGGAGTGGAGGGGGGGTGAGACATACACACTACGCAAACGCAGATGCGATTTATCCACTCTAGCCTTTTATACGCTTGTCTGCGAGTACGTTTTGGAGAGCGCTACACCACTCGGGCTCCTCACGAATCGGGCCTACATGACCGCACAGCCGTCACCCTGGCGCCGTCGCTTGTATTTGGCAATCCAGTGCATCTGGATCTGATTGATGGCACCCCTGCGCTTCTCACGGATCAGTGCGATCGCGTCTAGCGCAGGCACGTTGCCGTACTCAATCAGCGCCAACGCCACCAAAATCGGTGCGCGACCCAGGCCCGCCACACAATGCACGCCGATGGTCGGCGCAGGCGCAGACGGATCTGCCTCCTGGAGCTGAAGCTCTGAGTCTAGAAGCTTGAGCCAGCTGTCAAGCACCGTGCGCGTCGGCGGCGCGCCGTCGTCGAAAGGCCAGCTGTGGACTTCGATGCCGCCGCTTTTCACAAGAGCGGCATCGTAAGTTGGACCGCACACCCGCACCAGGTGACGCACGTTGCGACGCTGCAGCTCCTTGATGTATGTTGGAAGGTTGCTTGGGGACGGTGCGTCGAGGATGAGGAAGTGGAAAAGGACCCGCGACGGCTGCTTGGGGTCGCAGCAGTCAATCAGCGTGCTGTTCACCTCCATTTTAATGTCCACACACACACACACACAACTCCAAAAAAAAAGCGAAGCGAAAGGGAGGTCCAATGAGGGAGGGAAGGAAAATCCGAGCGTGTTATCTGAGACTGAGATAATCAAAACCTGGAGTACACACAACGGAGAGGAGGGAGGGGAGGGGGGGGGAAGGGAGTAGTGAAAGGAAAAAATAAGGAAAAGAAAGGAAGCAGCAGGGGCAAGAAAATTCTAGCTGATCTGCTCCCTCCTTTTCTCTTTTTTTCTTGTTGTATTGTGCGTGTGTGTATCTTTTTGGTGCAAACGTTTTCGTGAGTCGAGCGACGCCTTCACCTCTCGTCTGTTTCGCCTGAAAAATGCAACACTTACTGTCACGAAAAAAAATTGCACTCACACTCCAGCAGAATAGAAAATGAGGGAAGTGGGACGTGCATTCGTGCGTGAGACGTAATATATACAAGGCAGCGGATATATATATATTTCAAGGAAGTCAAAGAGTGAGAGTCAGAAACCAATGAGTTCAGGTAATCATGTGTGTGTGGGAGGGGGGGGGTATGGAGACATGAAACTGGGCAGCACCCTCGTGCGGTCCCTAACTCCATCTCGGCCTCGCATCGCCGCCCCCACACACACCCCCGATTTCTACAAGCCAGATCGGATGCCTGAATGTGTGCGCATCCGCTGCTGCTGCTTGCACATCTCCTTCCCTCCCTCCCTCCCTCATCAACTCGTTTCTTCTTGCAAAAGAGGTTATGCATTCACTACTCATGATACGAAATAATCAACCCGTGTGGAATGTGTTCAGCAGAGCAGCAGGCGTACCAAACCGTATGCCTGCACGCGCGGTGGTGCACCATGTGCCCACTACGCAGTCCACAACTCTCTCTCTCAGTTCTGCTCAAATGTGTGGGGTATACCCCATTGCACGTGGCACGGTGAGACCCCACTACGCTTGTGAGCGCTTACGCTTCCGCGGGGAAGCGTCACCTTCGGGGGCATCGTGGCCGTCCCCTTCACTCCATTCGCAAGAATTCACAGGGACACTGCTGCTGTCAATCGTGCCGGCGGAGTCCTCCTTCGCAGCGCAGTCGTCGAGAGACCACCGTGCATCCTCTTCGCCGAAGAGGGCGTAGCACTCCTGCTGTGCACCGGCTATGAAGTCGAGGAGATCAGTGAACGCCCCCACCATCAGCGCATCCTCGGCGACAGTCTCACAGTCCTCGGGGGACGTTGAGGCATACAGGCGAGGCTGACGGCTCAGTTTCTCCTTGTGGGCAGCAGCGTCGTATCGGAGCAGTGTCTTTGGTGGCCGGAGATGCACCACCTGCACCAGTGCGTTTTCCATCCGTCCCGTCAAGAATACGGCTGAGCTGGGGTGGGCTGGGGTGGGGGGTGGGGGGGCACGAGCCGCGCTAGCTTGACGGCCCTCCCTCCTGGCAACACAAAACACACCGTACAAGGGCTGTAAGCCAACCTGGACCGGGTAATTGTTTTTCAAAGATCAACGTGTTCTATGTGACCGCTTTTTTGTTGTTGAACATGCGAGTACGCAGTTTGATTACAGAGAGAGCGAGAGAGAAAGAGAGAGGTGTACGTGAAAGTGGATGGAAGGCATGCAGAGGCCATACGTGCGTGAGGGTGTGTGTGTGAAAGCCGATGAAGCGTATGCGAGGACAAAAATAATTACAGGTGGCATAGATGATAAAGGGGGGGGGGGGCGGAGAAACACTGAAACAAAACAGGGTGTCCCCTGGCTCTCCACCCCGCTACCACACAGAAAGACGGATCCGCCTCCCTCCTACTCCCCACCACCACCTGGAGGTGGAGAGGGGCACTTGCTGGGGTGCATACAGAACAACGTGCGTATGCCTATCTCCTGGGAATTGGGAGCGCTCACCGATGATGGATTGCTCGAGCCGCGAGAAGCGCCGCACGAGCAGGACATCTAGAAGCACACACAGATGTATGCACACGTACATACATGCGTGTGTGTGTGCGTGTGTAAGTGAGGGGGGAGCGGAAGGGTAAAAACACAAAGAGAGGGTAGATAAATGAGGCCGGTCCCCCTTCTCCGGCCTCACCCCTGCCCTCTCCTCCGTGCCTTGCCGCCTCCCATCCCTTCCTCACACACGATGCTGGGACGGTTTCGATCACACGGACGGGGGCCTTTTTTTGATCATTTGGTCGGTGTGCTTTTTCCATGTTTTACAATCTTCAGACTTTGGTCATGCATATCTTAGCCGGCCCCTCCCCTCCCCCTCCCTCTCCACCAAAAAGAAACAAGCGCATTCTGTTTTTATCGCCTGGGGTGTGCGCGGATAATTTTGTGGATCTGACGAACGGCGGTATAACGTGCCTGGAGGCTGCAGAAAACACACACACGGACATATCGAAGAGGGAGGGAGGGAAAGAGGAAGAGAGCGCCTGCCTGTCTGCCTGCCTTCCCCCCCTCCCTCCCTCCTTTCCCCCGCAAAATGTAATTTGAAAACGGCGTAGATACGCAAAAACAAGAGTAAGAGAGACGCAGGAAACAGGCGCTCCAGTGCTGGATAGAACACCTGCCGAAAAGGGGTGCGTGGCCGAGGGGGGAAGGGGGAGGGGGAGTGGCGCACGTCTTTTGCCTGAACCACAACCCAGGATGGCTAACATCCATACTCTTGGTTCAACACAGACATGAAGTGCACCACGCGTCTCAGATTGGGGGTGGGGGAGGTGGTTAGACTCGCCAAACGTCAAATAAAAACATGAAAACAACACGAAGAGTGAAAAATAGGGGTGAGTTAAATGAGAAGTGAGCACACAATGACAGCGCAAAAGCGAAATGCCCAGTGCGGACAGGCCCCAATTTAGGGTGGAGGGGAGGGGGAGGGGGGGGGGGAGTGGAGGGGGTGAGACATACACACTACGCAAACGCAGATGCGATTTATCCACTCTAGCCTTTTATACGCTTGTCTGCGAGTACGTTTTGGAGAGCGCTACACCACTCGGGCTCCTCACGAATCGGGCCTACATGACCGCACAGCCGTCACCCTGGCGCCGTCGCTTGTATTTGGCAATCCAGTGCATCTGGATCTGATTGATGGCACCCCTGCGCTTCTCACGGATCAGTGCGATCGCGTCTAGCGCAGGCACGTTGCCGTACTCAACCAGCGCCAACGCCACCAAAATCGGTGCGCGACCCAGGCCCGCCACACAATGCACGCCGATGGTCGGCGCAGGCGCAGACGGATCTGCCTCCTGGAGCTGAAGCTCTGAGTCTAGAAGCTTGAGCCAGCTGTCAAGCACCGTGCGCGTCGGCGGCGCGCCGTCGTCGAAAGGCCAGCTGTGGACTTCGATGCCGCCGCTTTTCACAAGAGCGGCATCGTAAGTTGGACCGCACACCCGCACCAGGTGACGCACGTTGCGACGCTGCAGCTCCTTGATGTATGTTGGAAGGTTGCTTGGGGACGGTGCGTCGAGGATGAGGAAGTGGAAAAGGACCCGCGACGGCTGCTTGGGGTCGCAGCAGTCAATCAGCGTGCTGTTCACCTCCATTTTTATGTCCACACACACACACACACAACTCCAAAAAAAAGCGAAGCGAAAGGGAGGTCCAATGAGGGAGGGAAGGAAAATCCGAGCGTGTTATCTGAGACCGAGATAATCAAAACCTGGAGTACACACAACGGAGAGGAGGGAAGGGAGGGGAGGGGGGGGAAGGGAGTAGTGAAAGGAAAAAATAAGGAAAAGAAAGGAAGCAGCAGGGGCAAGAAAATTCTAGCTGATCTGCTCCCTCCTTTTCTCTTTTTTTCTTGTTGTATTGTGCGTGTGTGTATCTTTTTGGTGCAAACGTTTTCGTGAGTCGAGCGACGCCTTCACCTCTCGTCTGTTTCGCCTGAAAAATGCAACACTTACTGTCACGAAAAAAAAATTGCACTCACGCACACGCACAGACACACACACAGAATCCCTCACTGAGGGAAGGGGAGGGGGGAGGGGGGAGGGGAGGGAAAGGGGGCTACAAGCACACAAGAATACAATTTTTTAAACTTTTAACAAGAGATGTGGGCTCTACAGAGAATTCAGACTAGATGGGGGAAAAAGGAGAGAGAGGAAGAGAGACGGATTGGCGAGGGCGGAAGTGGAGCTCAGTGACAAGTCAATGAGCTACGGAAGGGGGGAGGGGAGGTGAGGGGAGGGGAGGCACACACACACACGCGTTGTCTGAAACAAACGGCCAAAGGCACAGGGGGTACACACACACACACACAGACAGACAGACACTTCTTCTTCTGCTCGGCAGAAGTCACCATACAAACTCTCTTTTTTTTAATTACGAAGTTCAACAACGAAAAAAAAAGCTTAAAAACGCGGACAAAAATAAAAAAAAAGAGCGGTGGAAGAGGGAGAGAGAGGGACTTTGTGGGCACAACCAAAGGCAAAAACACGGCGCACAGACCATAAAAGGGGGAAAACAAAAATGTCTCGATCAACACGCGTGCCGAGTCTTCTCTGTGTGTCTGTGGAGAGTGGAGGGGGGGTGGGGAGGTCTGCCGTTTCTCTCAAGTCTCAGGAGAGATCCAAATGATTTTTCTCCAAAAAGAAGAGCACTAAAAATAACAAAGCAAATCACACAAACACGAACGAGACCGGGAGCGACTCAGAAGTCCGAAGAAAGGGAGAAACACAGAAAAAAACGCGGCAGTGAGGTTGAGGGAGGGGAGGGGGGGGGGGGGGCCTTGGTGAGTTCTTGCGGGGCGATGTCTATCTGTGCGTGTGTGCGCACGCCAAGGCAGGCGACCAACAAAACGAAAACTGGAAGAAGAGAGAGAGGGGTGGGGGTGGGGGATAGTAGTAGTAGTAGTCCTATTGTCAAACACAAGGGAAACCAAAAACAACAGCAACAAAACAAAAAAAAAGTATGTGTTCGTCTTAATAGAAGCAGTCTCTGATAAATGCGTGTATACGTGTATGTGTGCGGGCGCGCTGTCCTCCTTTGTTTTTCTTTTATTTTTTTTTCTTCCGGGGGGGGGGGGGAAGGGGGAGAGAGAGAGAGAGCTAATATATGCTGGAGTACCCCTTTTCTTCTTGCGTGACACCAGCCGTCAGAGTCTTTACATATCACCGATTCAAACTAAATTGCACACCTCGTACCGTACAGCTAACCAGTGTACTGTCCAGCGACAGACTAACTCCGCATGCACATGTATGGATCTTCTAATTCACAGAAACTCTGTTTGTTTCTCTTCTTCGTTCAACCGACACACACGCACACACGTTTAGGTGGCACACAAGGCCCCCCTTCTTGGAGTGCAAAACTAGGTCACAATCACAAAAAAACAAGCACTAAAGTTGCATTCGCTCGACTCGCATTCGCAGAAACTGACGGAAACCCACACATGCAAGCCAACCGAAATGTATGCGTGTGGGGAAGGGGAGGGGGGAAGGGGGGAAGGGGGGGAGCAGAAAATATATATATATATAAATATATATAAATATATGTATATAGAACGTCTCGGCGGGCGCTATTATCGGTGCACTACCTCGTTTTTTTTTCTCACTTCTTTTGCTTTTTTTCTTCACGGGTGTAATTTTTAACGTTACTTATCGAGTGGTCGTCACTACCACCTCTCTGTTGTGTGTGTGCGTGTGTGCGAGGTATAAAAAAATTTTCTCTCACCACTTACGAACAAAGAGATCAGATCGAGCAATAACGCAGGGGAGAAAAAAAGGGGCGGTGGGAGGTGTTTGTGTTTGTGTTTGTGTATGTGTGGATCCAGCCAGCTCCGCTTTTTCTGTTTTTCACAGAGCGCAGGACGCGTGGCTTTTTAATGCGTGTTAATATTACGAGGGCACAACCACTCAGCACGTACACAGCGCAGACGGAAACCACAAAATGCAGACGAGAGGGGAAGAAAAGAGTTACACCCAAAAAATGACGTCGCTGAGGTAAAACTGAAAGACGCAACGATACGCCCCCGAATAAATAAATAAAACTTGTGGCAACCGGCAATGCAGATGATGGACAAAAAAAAGGGGGGACGGACGGACGGAAAGAGATACACGCGCGCGAGCTTTATATCCGCGTACGTGTAGATGTCCGCGTGTGTGTGTGTGTGTGTGTGTGGAGGGGGGCGAAGAGAGGGTCAGGGAGTGTGAACGGAATGGGGCGGGGATGTGTTACGTGCGCAAAATACGTAACCCTTGGTTATATAGATATATATATATACACCTTCTTCGGTTCCGACAAGAAGAGCCAAGCAAAGGGGGAATCACGAGATGGAGAGTTGGTGGGGAAGGAGGGGGAGGAGGAGGGAAGAAGAAGAAAGATGAAGGCAAATTCTAAGTGTGATATTCATTCGGGTAAACAGACAGCAGTACATGTCAATGTAACGGGAGTACACATACACATACACATAAATAAATGTATGTACATGCGCGTGTATATGTAATATAGGTGTGTATATATGTGTGTATGGGCGTGTGACAGTGGGTGATTTGAATAGTATGTGTGAGTTCAGGCGAAGCACATCCAGGATGTCAGCAAAAAAAGCAGAGAGTAAAACAGAGATGATGATGAAGCAGTGATGCCGTTCAAGAGCAGTCGTAAGCGGAGATATGGCGAGCACAACCTACAAGGCAGGGCAGCAATACTCTTCTTGACCCTGTCGAGGGAATAACAAGGATCGCAATAGCGGGGATAGTCAAGCATAAAACCACCCAAGCATCGGCGCAAGTCGACGGCGGTGCTCGCTCTTACGTTGTCCGCTCCGCCCTACCCACCCACCCACCCCCCTCCCAGTCACCCGAGCAACAAAGCTCGAATATACGCAAAGCGCCTCGTCGGAACTAGGCGAGAGAAGAGGTAGCGGAGCGCAACCAGTCGAGGACCCCCCCTTTCCAAATCCTGTCTCCCCTTTGGTGTTTTTTTTTAATGATGCATCGTAGATCCCCTTCTTGGGTGACGAGGGAGGGGGGGGTCACACACTGCCATTTACCTCTGATTATTTTTTCACCTTGCCTCTTCACTTCGAATCGATTACACGCATAGTTCTCTACCTCCCCCCTCCACTCCTCCTCCCGCCCGCCCGCCCGCCCGCCCGATGGGTTTCGATGGGGCAGAGGCAGGAGGGGTGGAGAGAAAATAGAGATGATATTATCAAACACATGCCCCTCTGCTGCTGAACGTCCTGAACACTGCGTCGCGCCTTGGATAAAAAAGACAAACCATGCGGGAAAAGGCGCGTTGGAGCAGTGTGTTCCACCTATGCCATTAAGCAATGGTCGCGTGAACGTGTCCCTCCTAGTCGCTCCGCTACGACTGCCTCACCTCTTCGTCACGGCAACGCTTTCGGGTGGCCCACCATTGCGTAACAGTGGCGCGTAACTGACCACACCACGCAGCTGCGTGCGTCCCCAGCGCAGCGAACGTGACTGCGCCCCGTGCGGGTGCCGGAACCGAGATCGATAAAGACGAGGCCCCCACGCGATTTTCCGCCGCCCGCTGCAGCAGCTCCTCGTCGCGTTGCAGAGAGAAATCGAGAGATGCAGCGAGAGGAACGGTTGCCGGTGCGTCACTCACATCCACAAGGTCCTTCACGAGAAATCCACCGCGGTGAACTGCCAGTAGTCTGTAGCCACGGCGCCTGTAGTACCCGCGGACACCGACACCGCTGATGACTGCAATTTGGGTGTATCCGGCATTCCTCGCGATGGCCTCCGCTCTCTCGAGGAGACGCTGACCAATGCCGGTGTGCTGGGCAGCCGACGCATTCGCACTGCCACCTTCCAGCGCATATGTCGGTTGGAGGTTGCCGTAGACGTGAAGCTCGCGAATGAGCGCACACGGCAGCAGCTCCGTGAACGGTGTCTCCCAGTTGCGAATATTGACTCGCAGTCGCAGGAATCCTAAAATAGTCGCGTCATCCGTTGGTGTCTCGAAGGAGAGAAACACCTCCGTCCCTTCGCTAGCCTCGTAGCGCCGCTCTCGCAGGATGGCCGACTTCAACTTCTCCGTGACTGCCTTGTCGCCCTTGATTTCACGACATCGAATGCAATGACATCGCTCGCCGCGCGCTCGCAGCTGGTGGGCGAGCAGCTGGCGCAGGTTTGCGACCTCGACGCCAGCAAGGACGTAGTCCACTGGGATGTCCCGGATGACCCGGTTGATGCGGATCCATGGGTGCACACGCGCTTTGGCGTAGAGCAACACGTCAATCAAGTTCTCCAGGCCGTAGGGGATGTACTTGCCATCCTTGTACCACTGCTCAATGACGGAGAAAGGCGTCGTTTGGCATGGATAAATCTTCCACTGATCTGCCTGAAGGTACGGAGAGCCGAGGACGTCGTCGAACATGGCCTTGTCAATGGCGGGGCTTGAGCTGGGCAGGTCAGGCATGAGGTGAATATCCACCTTGAAACAGCTGTCCTTCAACAGCTTGATGGCATTCATGGCGTCCTCGCGAGTTGACTGGCGATTGACGAAGGTAAGGACGTTGTCGTCTGTATGTTGCACACCCAGCTGAACCCGAGTGCAGCCGAACCGACGCAACTCCACTAGCATGTCCTGGTTGATTGTGTCGGGACGAGTCTCCAGGGTTACACCAATGATCTTGCACTGAGCGCACTCATTCAAGAGCTGCTCCTGAAGCAAGTCCAGTGGTGGTCGTCGTGGCACCTGCGGGGAGTCAAACATGGTGTTTGCCGCGTAGAAGAGATCGCGGATAAAGCGCTCCCGGTACAAGCGTGGGTAGCTCTCCCAGGTGCCGCCCAGCACCAGAAGCTCAACCTTGTCGGCGGGGTGGCCGATAGCCAAGAGAGAGCGGACCCGCTCCTCAAACTGGCGATAGGGGTCAAACTGCAGGCGGTTCGCCCGCCGCACGCCAGGCTCGTTCAGCAAGTAGCTGCGCGGCTGGCCCGGCTCGTTGGGGCAGTAGTAGCAGTTCCATTGACAACTGAAGCTCTGCCCGTCTGGGTAGGCGGAGGTAAACACTGTAACCACCAACACACCAGACTGGCTACGCGGGGCCTTGAACACGAGGTAGCGCTCCAGCACTGGACACGTCACAGATATCTTTGCTGTGGAAAGCAGCGAGCTACCGGACGCGGACAAGGTCGGCAGAGACTTAACGTCCTCCACATCGGGGAGAAGAGGAGGAGGAGGAGCAGCAGCAGCAGGAGTCGGTGCACCACAGCAGGTGAGCTTGTCAGGGTGAGGGTGCGCAGGTGTATCTTTTTCATTCGCCGGCGCGACCGCTGCCCCTTCGGTCTTGCGCAGCAGGTGTTTGTATCCCGCCAGCAGCAGCGACTTCTTGAACACGCGACGGTACGTTTTTTGGAGCTTTCGCTGCGCCTTCTCGATATCCGTATCACACTGCGGGTTGGTCGCAATGATGTCGTACACAAACCGGGATGCCTCCTCCAGATCATCGCTAGTGAAGTCGTTCGGGTCGGACTCCTGCAACAACCGCTCCAGCGTTGGCAAATTCGCAAGTTTGTGCTCGACACGCTCCCAGTCCACGTGCGACGACTTCTTCGACGGGGACCCCACCTCGGTGTCGCTGTCAGAGGACATGGGGAAACGTTCCCAGGCAGGAGAGGGAAGTGAGAAGAAATCACAGCGGCAGCAAATGACAATGGAGGCAAAGCGGTAGTGCGATGCCTTTGTTTCCAAGAATGGGTCCGTGGTGTTCCACAGCGTTCCGTGCGTGTGTGTGTGTGTGTGTATGGGGGGGAGGGGGGAGGGGGGGGGGGCAGCAGCAGTTGGTAGTGGTTGAGCTCCAGTTTTGATGTCCCCCGTTTGCTTGTGATGGCTTTCGTGACAGATAAAACAGAAAAGAGAGCACAGCAGTGCAGTGCAGTGAATTGAGTGACACACTAAGACAGGGTAAGCATTTCAAAAATAATAATGTGCGAATGCGTCGCAGGGTTTACTTTTTGGCAGAGCACAACAGAGGGGATGTGAAGGCAGAGGCCGAGGAAGACAGGAGACCTTGCTCGTCACGTCAAAATCGTGGAGGGCTCGAGGCAAGGATGCCGAGCGCCAGAAAGCACAGACTCATCCACACTCATCTGCACGTCCACCGTACATCGAGCCTCTCCAGATGATGAAAAGCGGGACCATAGATTGGAGACGGGGGAAATGGGGGGGGGGGAGTTGTCTGCAGGGAAGAGTGGATCAAAGACAACCACCTCACTGTTTACGCAACCTCATTAACAGAAAGGAGAACAAGAGATATGGGGGGGAGAAAGGAGGGAGGGGGAGGAAGGAGGGGACGGAGGAGGGGGACGGAGGGGGACGGTCCTCTACTACACAACGCACCCCGAGACACCTCTCGCGATTCGGTGATATAAGTTGACCCCACCACACGAGCACCCCCACCCCACCCTCATGGGTCATGTCTGGACCTTTTTTCGTGTATTCCAACTTTTTTAAAAAGTGATCATTTCTTTTTTGCGGTTTGGGTTGGGGAGGCATTCGTTTTCACGTGAGAGACGTGCCATGTTTTCAAGAAAGGAGAGACCACTCTGCCCGTGCGTGTGTGTGTGTGTGTGTCTTTTAGACTCCATACCAGATGCACGCCTGCAAGTTTCGAGGACACTGATGAACACGCCAAACCGCCCCCGTCCGCCCCCCCCCCTGTGCCGCGGGAATCGAGGTAAACAAATTCACGACGCAGGAGGTCGGCCGGACGGGGGGCGGTCTGACACGGGCTGTTCGAATATCCCTCTCACAACAAGGGGGAGTGAAGGAACGTGCTGGGGAGAATAAAAGAAAGATGCGAGCCTCAGCGTGTCCTCTTTGCCCAACAACAAGATATCTCCCCTCAACTTGAGGCTTTGTCCGCCTTATAACATGCCCATCGTGCGATGCAAACCAAAAAGTGGATACGCATTAGAGCAATGCAGACGCAGTCTTGTAAGAAGGGCCGCTGCCTCAATCTCTACCCACACTACGCCTCGGGTTGTCCCTCCTCCTCCTACCCGCGTCCAATGTATAACCGCTCTTCACGTAATGAACACCACCACCACCACCGCCCCATGAATCAACGTACGGCAAATCAGGACCGAGCGATACGCTTTCGGACCGCGCTGAACTCCCTCTCTCTCTCCCTCCCCCCCCCGCATTACACCAATCACAATAGATGACATGGATGTGTGCGTCCGCCGTAGATCGCTGTGGCCTAGCGCCAGCCAACATCCGATGGCTGAGATCAAAGTGACGACCCCCCGCGCCCCCCCCCGGCCTCCCCTCATCTTACGCCAGAGGTACGTGAGCTCCTCACCGCTAAAGGTGGTTTGGCATTCGTAGGGAGAGGATAGGGAACTGCTTGGTTTCTCTAGAGAACCGATATTTGACTGCGGCAACCCACACGGGAAAGGGAGAGGAGGGGGTGGGGGTGGGGTGGGGAGGAGGAGGGGAGGGGAGGGGGGTACGGAATCATTCGGGAGACTGTGTTGAGGCAACAAGCAGGGAAGCAAAGGCATACACGAAAACACATTCACAATGAAGCGCACACGCCTTGTGCACGCACTGGCAGACACTGTGGCGCACACACACACACACACTTTTTAACCGAAAACCATATGAGTGCGCAGGAAAAAAAATCAAAACACACAATTATGCACGGACATCACACACACACCCCAAAAAAAGAGGAGCCGCACAAAAGCATAAAATCGAGTGTACGCAGGAAGGACAAAGAAAGAGACGAGTACAGATATGAGGAAGGCGGCAACTCCGTGCGATGCGTCTCAGTCCCATCCGCCATCCTACACACACACACACACACACACTCCCCTCCCCTCCACACGGTCTCGCTTGTTCGTCACCGTATTCATAAAAGACGATGCTTTCTGTGGGGAGATAACCTTTATGGGCATCACCACAGGTGAGACCACGCTTCACTTTTCTGGTGCCTCCCCTCCCCCCACCCCCTCCCTTCCCCCCTTCACATAAGAGAGCAGTTGGTGCAGATAAGCGAGTGCTCACTCGATCGGTGATGTCGTGGCTTGTACCGCATAAGCCAGTTCAGTTGTACTTGATTGATGGCGCCCTTCCGCCGCTCTCGAACATAGCCGACGGCGTCCAGCGGAGCCATGTTGCCGTACTCTACGAGGGCTAACGCCACTAAAATTGGAGCTCGTCCTAGTCCCGCCACGCAATGTACTGCGATCGTCTCCGGTGGCGTCTTGCCGACCTCCTCAGATAACAAGTCTAGCCAATTTTGCATCACCGACTGCGTTGGCGGTGCACCATCGTCGAATGTCCACCCGTGCACGTGGATGCCATTCTTCTCCACCAACTCCGCGTTGTAAGTGGGGCCGCAGGCGCGTACGAGGTGGTGCACATTGTGTCGCTGCAGAAGCTTCACGTAAGTCGGCAAACTGCTTGGGCTCGGTGCGTCGAGGATTAGGAAGCGGAGAATCGCCTCGTCTGTGCCGCTTCGCTTGCAGTCCACGAAGGTACCGTTGATATCCATTTTTTTTGGCTGGAAAGAAATGGCGGGGGAAAGAGGCGGCCAGGACAAAAAAAAAAGAAGAAACACAGCGAGGAGAAATATGTGCGTACGCGCTTGAAAATGGAAGGTGATGCAGTGGAGGAGGACAAAGTGGTGGTGGTGGTGAAGGGGGGTGGGGGGAGAAGGGGGGGGGCCTGTGAAAGCGAGTTTGGACAGTCACCGAGACTGATTGACCAGCAAAAGAGACAGTGCAACGCAGACAAACAGACTAACCTCCCTAAAAAAACGGCCCACGCAACCATGCGGACCTCCGCGACACGAAATGCGAGAAGAGCTCACCCAAGTAAGGGTGTTCGATGTGGGGAGGAGAACCGAAAACCCTTGCGGTACCGCTGCCGTGGCTTTCCGCAGCTTCTATGTTCGTTGCTGAGAAATGGGGGCTGCAGGGCGGGGAGGGAAAAAAGGGGGGGACTAGTTGAAGAAGAAGAGTACGAGAAAAGTCCTCAGGACATGCTGTAAAGAAATGATATTGAATTATGTCTGATGTGCCGGCGCCAAATCACGAGTGAGCACAACAGGGACTTCGGCATGGGTGAGAGAAATCACTAGACGCCGAGGGAGTGACTTTCCAGCGACCTCCCCTTTGCATCAACACCCCTCGCCGCCGCCGTTGAGGGGGGTAAAAAAAAAAGAAGTTTATCCATACTGCTTGGGGACACAAACGGAGGGGGGGGGGGGCAGACGTGAGCTCACAAAGCAACGAAAAGACCTGAAACCAGCGAAATAAAAGAGCAGCACACCACTCGAATATACGGGGAGAAACAGGGCAAAGGGGTTAAACAAAAACGCACATGACTGTAAAGTGAATGCGGATGCTGGTGAAGGGCGGTGTTGGGGCGAGAGGCGGGGGCGGGGCGAAAAAGGGGGGGTTGGCCCCCCCACACACACACACACACCGCATTACTGTGCATACCAGTTTACAGTCTCTCTGTATATCGCTGTTCTATATACGTGCCGACACACATACACACACACACAACCAAGACAAAGTCTCTCTAGCCAAGACATCGGGGTAATAAAACACAACGATGCGGAAAAGGCAAGAAGACTTCTCAAACACAC
The DNA here is from genome assembly GCF_017918235.1 of Porcisia hertigi. Lineage (NCBI taxonomy): Eukaryota > Euglenozoa > Kinetoplastea > Trypanosomatida > Trypanosomatidae > Porcisia > Porcisia hertigi. The sequence goes on from NC_090575.1 coordinate 87,735, forward strand.
AAAAAAAAACGTTGGTGTATAAAAAAAAGATTTCTGGAACATATGCGTGTGTGTATCGGTGTCTGTGTGATGATGCGACAGTTCACAGACAAATCTTTTTCATATATCTTTTTTTTGTGTTTTACATTCGGCAAAAAAAAAGAAATTTTTGGGGGGAGCGCGAAGTTGAGCTCGGAACAACCTAAAGTGATGAACACACACACAAAACCACACACACACACGCACACACACGCCAGTATTGTATCGATATCATCAACCACGGCGTATGCCCTCCTCCCCTCCCCCCTCCCCCTCCTACCAACGCTCTCGTAGTGTACCCACACACTGCCCCGCCCCAGACTAAAGGGCCAAAGGAAAGGAGAGAAAGTAAGAAGGGAGAAGAGCAGAGAGGAGAGAGGAGAGAGAGAGACCGTTATCAGAAAGGGGGGGAGGGGGCGTTGTGCGTACCACAGACGTGACAAAGTGCAACATTGGAAAGAAGAAGATATATGCAGGAAGGGAAGTGAAGGAACACCCGCTGAACACAGCAAATGTCATTTATATGTGTTCTTTTTTTTTAATGAAAATAAAAACTGAAGGGAACCTGCAAAGCCCCCCAAAAAAAAACTTTGCGCACAGGTGTTGAGGTGAGACAGGAATCGCGTTGATTGGAGTTCTCGCTGGAAACTGCCGAATAACGGAGAGAGGAGCAAAAATAACAGCAGGCACACACACACGACACACACACACACACGACACACACGTAAACAGCGCAGCAGGACAGGTGGCGCACATGGGCTTGTCAAGAACACTACTACTGCGCCTTCTTGCTGATGTCGACTGGCATTGGCGACGAAGGTGGAGCCGCACCGTGTTTTTCCAGAAACTCCAGCACCGTCGCTTCGTATTCTTCCGGCCGTGTGTTGTACAAGCCACAGTGGAAGGCGGCGTCACACAAATAAAGCTCTTTCGGTTCCAGGGCTGTCTCGAAGAGAATCTCCGAGTGGCGAACCGGCACCAAAGTGTCGTTCAAGCCGTGCATCAAGAGAATTGGCCGCGGTGATATCTTCGAGATACAGTGCAGCGCCTGACAGTGTTTTGAGGGTGTGTTGCCGATGCGCCAGTTCAGCCAAAAAGTCGCGCATCGGCGGAACAACCGGAAGAGACCCACGCTATACCATCTCTGCGCGAAATAACCGCCAAAGAAATTGACCATCTGCTGATCGAGGAGAGTTGCTGACGTTGTGATGGCATTTTCTGCAATGACGACGTCGATGTTCTTGTCGATTGCAGCGGCCATGATCACTGAGGCACCGCCGACGCTAGTGCCCATGGCACAGATGCGCTTGTAGCCGTACTTGGACTGCATCAAGTCGCATGCCGCAATCACGTCAAAGCGTTCCTTTATGCCAAAAGTAAAGCCGCGCATCTTTCCGCTGCTGAGGCCGTGCTCTCTGAAGTCAAATAACAGACAGCCGTAGCCGGCGTTGTGAAGGAACGGCACGTGTCGCTCCCACGAGCGACGGTCGCGGCCACCACCGTGCACCAGCACGATGCCCATAGGCATTGCCCTCTCCTGCGGTGGTGGGACATACCAGCCACGGAGCGTGTATCGTTCGGTCGACGGGAACTCAACGTCCTCGTAATCAAGACCAAAGTCCGTCTTGGGGTTGTAGATCCAACCCTGCCAGTAGTCGGGGCAACCCTTCATGGTGAGGCTGTTTGCACCGGGATGATGGTGGTACCATGGCGGCCGAATCGCGATCTCCGACACAAAGTATGCCACAGCGAGATAATAAAAGCAGAGTGTCGCCATAATGAACTGAAGAGCAAACAAGATGCCGTTGTAAAAGATGAGAATGAGCAGCGGCAACACCAAGCACACCACGATCTTACGCATGGTGGCGGGACTCACCTTGTCAGACTCGCGCAGCTCATTGTCAAGCATCTGCTCATTGGCCTCCCGGCCCCTCTGTATCGGCGGCTGGCACTCACGCGCTTGCCGGCGTGCGACCATCTCTGAAAACAGTAGTCGCATGTCGCTGCGCGATGCATCCGGCGTCAGTTGAAGCGCAGTGTTACCCTTGTTGTCCTTCAAGTCCACATCGATGTCATCACGAGAGAGAAGATATGAGACCAATAACCTGTTTTCGTTTATACAGGCGTAGTGCAGCGCCGTTCGGCCATTCGCATCGGGCTTCAGTATGTTGATATTACGCTTCATGATGAGTTTTATGATTGTAGGAAGGTCCGACACGTGCGACACCTCACAGAGCCGCTCCATCCTGGACTTTTGCTTCATCGCGGAAAGGAAATCCGGCGCGAGCACGGAGATGATGAGTTGTCTCAGACACACACACAGACACACACACACACACACACGCGCGGGTGTGCATGCGTGCGCAACGCTTGTTTTGAGCGGAGGGGGAGGGGGGGAGGAGGACTTGCGTGAATAAAACAGAGAGTACGCACGTGTGGATGATGGCCTTTTGCATTCCTCGCATGAGAGGGAAGAGAGAGAGGAGGGAGGGAGGGAGGGAGAGGAGGGAGAGGCATGCAAAAACAAACAGCGGGAGTAAAAACAGTAACGATGGCGCGAGTCAAATAAGTGCGCCCACAGCATTTGCAAACAAAAATGTACATACATATGAAGAGGTACCACTACGATGGAAACAGTAGCACTGCACGCGCATATGCCGTGCCTCCACACATCACACGCACGTGGTACCCCCCCCCTCTCCCTCGCGCCACGAGGTAGAAGAGAGCCAAAGCGCTCACGGAGATCAAAACCGAAGGCCTCAGCCCTCGCGCTGGAGCCGTTGGAAACGCGCACTACATTCCTTTTACTGTTTGCGTCTTCTCTTTTTTTTTCCTACCCCGTCCGGCTCCCTGCGCTGGAGGGTGGTGGGACAGGGGACAGGGAGGAAGCGCGCCGGGCAATGGGGCATCGACAATGTCTTCGGCACTCCTCCTCCCCCTCCCCCCCTTTCTCCCACCCCTCATCTTCAGTAACCCGCGGCTAAAGCAGAGCCGCTGAGAGATACTCAGCTCCCACGCCCTCCTCAACCATCGACTGTGCCACAAGGCGTGATATGTTGGGCGACAGAGCCCCCTCTTGGTCCCGCATAAACATCCCCAACGCCGCAGCAAGCGCCTTCTTCTGTCGTCTCTGGTGCGTCATAGCTATGTACAAGTGCTGGCGACGCCCAGCGGTGCCACGCTGCCGTGTTTCGAAGGTGCCGGCGTGCTTCTGATCTGCAGCTACGGCGACGAGGAACTCCCTGATGGGGCTCTGGTTAGCCTCCTGCGAGGGCAACACTTCGTTCCTCTGAAGCGCACTACCTTGATGGCCCACAACGTCGAAGATGAGTCGCACGGGGGCGCGCAAGTGATCTAGCCCACTCAGGCAGTAGAGAAGTATCACTCGACGTAGCAAGGCCGACAGCGATGTCGCGGCACATTCGTTCAAGAAAAGCGTCAAAGCCTCATGACGACGCAACGCGAGTAGTGCGCACGCCTGCGCTGCCTGGGCCATCTGTAACCCATCAACGGTGAGCAGGGCATTCTCTGAGTCCACTGCCGTCCCCGCCTCGGGTGCCTGGCCCGCGGTGTCAGTAGCGGTACACATGGCCACCACGCGAGTGCTGAAGGCTATCAACGCCTCCGCTTGCCCATAGTCCAACATCGCAACTGCTGCGACGGCCACTGTCAGCTCATTGTACGGGGAGAGCCTTTTCAGCGCCGCGTGCCGGCCTCGCCCGTGCTTCAGCGACAGGAAAAACTCGAAAGCCAGCTGGGCATTCCCGCTGCGGGCCGCTGAACACAAGCAGTAGAGGTAACTCATGAAGCCATCGGCACGGCAGCGCTGCAAGTGTGTCATGAGGCGTAGCGGAACCACCCACGAAGCGTGCTTGAGTGCGACAAGCTGTAAATCTCGTAGAACCGATGGCGACGACCGGTCTGCGTCCCCTCCCGGAACGTACTGTAGGACACGGAATGCATCCTGCCACGACTGCTGCTTGAGGTTGAGGAGGAGCGTTGGGAGGGTGCGCTCGTCCGGCATGAGGCTGTAGCTCTCCTTGAAAACCGAAACAGTGCGCAGAGCAGAAGTCCACGTCTGTGCAATTGAGATGCTCTGCAGCCCGCTGAGGATTGCACGCTCGTGGGCGGGCGAGACACGGTAGGCGGACTCTCTGTGTGCGGTATCCACCATGGCCAGCGCGTGTACCCAACGACTCGACGGCGCACTCGACAAGTACTGGGCAACGTAATCGCTCGATGCGTTTGAAGCGCCCCCTTCGAGAGATGGCGCCACCGCGTCTGCCATGCACAAGAAGAGACATTGGGCCAGCGCGTTGGGAACCGGCACATCGAGAGCCCTGAGCAAACTCGCCACTTGGCCAAATGTCGGTAGGCGAATGAAGCGCACCTGCGGCTCATGACTGAGAAGTGGTGAGCACACGGACTCTACAGCCGCCTTGATAGCGTGACGCACCTTGTCGGAGAGGACGCCGGGCACCCTGCCGCCGCGTTGGGGTATTGCACTTCCCTCTGCCGGTCGTGTGCCAGAACTACTATGCTCAGGAGAATTCAACGTCAGGCCGGGTCTCGGGCAATCCACAGCGAATACGCGAGTCGTCTCGTCGAGTGCAGAAATCAGTGCAGCGAGCAACTTTTCCTTGCCAGTCTTCGGCTGCCCGTATATGTACGGATGGAGAGAGAAGAGCAGCGCTGCCAGGGCCCGCCAACAGGCCTCCGCCGCCGTGAAGGCTTCAGTTGGCGTCAACTTTAACCCACCCTGAGAGAGTATCGAAGGAGCCGGACCGTTGGTCCAAGTCGCACTGCGGTTGCCTAGGCGTGATCTCGATAAAAAGACAGATGCAGCGAGCTTCTCTGAGAGTGCCACTTCAACTCGTCCGTCCTCCTCGACAGGCGTCTTGGCCGGCGGTCGGCGCTCCGCCCGGCCGCTGACTAGAGATGCAATGTGTTCCATGAGCAACAGGACTACCTCAGCGACCACCGCCTCACCTGCGTGACACACGAGTCGATCCACAACGGTCCTGTCACGCAGACACCGTGCGAGTATGATGGGGTGACTGGCAGCAACTTGGCGGATCACTTGAAGATGCGCAGATGTATACAAGGGTGGCCGCCCGCTCATCCGTCCCGACCAAGGCTCAAAGACCGAACGGGGGGCAGCCGACACACCGCTCGACTGGCACGCATCGCTTCCGGCACCGCAGGTGGGAACGAATGGAAAGAGCGCAGTCTTTACAACCTTGACCCCATCCAAGATGTCATCTCGCGTGCCACCAGAAGTGGCGTTGGTCGCGTCCTCCACATCAGGGGAGGCGAGTTGCCGTCGCTGCCAATTGACGACACACTGCACGACTTCCAGGACTGCACCACGACGGCGTAGCTCGGCGACGATCATCTGCTGCTCTGACTTGAGCGTTTGCGGGGGGGCTGGCAATTGACCCGCTGGAGCGGCCACAGCGACATCTGCCACACGCGGCCGACTCAGACTGTAGGCGATCCGCACAAGATCGGCAGTTCGACAGGACGCGAGAGTTTCGCGTGACTGGGGGGCGGAGCTCTGGGGGAACCCCGCAGCGCACCGTGCAATGCCTGGGGGCAGTGGTGTCATCCCGGGAATCGATGAAGCTGCCGCCGCCCAGGGAATCGACGTCCGCCTCCACAACTCCTTCACAGACCGTGGAAGTGGCCACTCGTCTCGCACAGCCTTGTGTCTGGTAGACTGCTGCAGCGCGGACGGTAGTCCGTCGACGACGGCAACCGCACGAACCCAGTCTCCACCCTCACACAGGAGGCGCACCACCGCCGCCCACTCATGCGCCCTTGCCGGCACTTCACTAGCACTAGATGAAGACACAAACGTCGATGCCATCGTCACCGCGGACGACGCGGACAAGCAAGTGTGATGCACCCCAGCCGAGGACTGCGTGCAGTCACAGCTGCTGCTGTTCATTGGCGAGCCCGAGCAGCCTTTTGCCGGCGCCACGCCGCTGCTTTTGAAAGTGCTACGCACAAAGGTGGGAATGTGCGGTGGTGCCATGGCGGCACACTCATCCACCATCAGCGTCATCCACGAATGGGGCATTTTCTTCGATGCACGCGACCATGACGATAGCAGAATCATCAATCTTTCCAGCTGTGTGTTTCGTTGGTGGCTCCTTTCCAGAACAGCGAAGAGGAGAAAGAGGTGTGTGCGTGTGTGTGTGTGTGTGTGTGTGTGACAAAGAAGAGCAGAGGCAGACTTTAATGTGTGCGCCCCACCCCCCACCCCCTTCCCTCCACATTCACACGGGGAAAAAGAAGATCCCCTCCCGCCCCGCAGCCGCCGTGGAGGAGGGCGCATGCAACCGAAGCCAGCAAACCAAAGATAGATAAAAAAAAGGGAAGAAGTGCAACTAGAGTGAGACACGGAGTGGCGCCCGGAAGAGTAGTGATGTGTGTTTGTGCATTCTATTGAAAGTGTACTTTCCCACCGCAGCAGATGCTGCGGCCTCATGCAAGCATGCATTCCAGAGCGGTACGGGAGGAGGGGAGGGGGGGGGGGGGCGAAGGGGCAGGAGACCCAGAGAGAAGCGAACGGAGAAGCGCTTCTCCAGCAATGCAGACAGCCATGCGGACACTGATGCTCTGCCTCTCTCACGGCACTTTCAAATGTCCTTGTGTGAAGATGGTCTTGCGCCCCGGGCCGAGAAAGAGAGAAAACTAACGAGTGGAACCCCCTCAAAATCACCATGCACACCTCCAACGCGATTGGGAAGCAGACGGCAAAAAAAAAGAAACTAAGGTTCAAATAATACCAAAAAAAGGAGTGCAACGCACCCCTTCCCATCCCCAGAGGGGAACACACGCCGTATGCGACACCCCCCCCCCAAAAAAAAAATGCGGCCATCACCCAAAATGTAAAGTTTATCGACATGCATGCATCTTTGTGCGCCGGTGGTTTCGCAAGAGAGTACACTGAAGAGGGGAACAGAAGAGAAGGAGGAGGGAGGGAGGGGAAGATGTGAGGCGGGGGGGGGGGGGGCAGCCCCAAAAGTTTAAACAAGAAAGCACGCCGAGCACCGTCCTGTCCGCCCCCCCCCTCCTTGCACTCGCGCGGGAGTCGGATCAGCCGCCTCTCCTCCGTATTTACACGATGGCTTTCTTAGGAAGATGCCCAAACCTCCGCAAGTTTGTCCGCTGCAGGCGCTTTGGCCCGCCTTCTCCATGCCGCACCACTGTCACTGGTAGCAGCGAGTGGGGCCCTGGAGACAGACGCCGTGGCAACGGCGAGCGGTGCTGCCCCACCGGTGAAGCCCCCCCCTTAAAGTTAGTGCCACGTCTGGCGCGTATCTCTCCGATGAGCCGGGTGGTGCCCTCGATGCGTCGATGTAGTGGATCGAGACGTTCTTTCAGCACCGTCTCCACCATGGAAGCAATAAGGCGAGCCGTGGCCTGGTCAGCACCACCACCACCACCAGGGGCCTTGCCATCACTGGCTGGGACCCTCTCCGTTGTCAGTGTCGCTTCCGCCAGCGAACGACGTGGTCGCGCCCAGCGGCGACACCTGTTCCTCGGTGTCCTCACTGTTTCCAATAACAATGCCGCCCTCGGTCATCTGCCCATCCGTCGCTCTGCGTTCTTTGCTGTTGAGCACGAGAGACCGTCCAATCGGATAAAAAGTCAAGTCTCGTAGTGCGATGCACTCCTGGACGTATGACCTCCTGCCCCGTGTACGACCCCTGCGTCCTTCTCGGAGAGGCAGTGCAAAAAGTGAATATATAATTGCCACACGTTGTGCTCCTCCGTGATATCGGGTATCGTACGCGCTGGGCCGCACCAGGTCGAACTCGCTGCGCTCCACACCACAAATAAGGCACTTCTTCTCCTGTTCCACCTGGAACTGCTGCAAATGGATGCAATGCTGTGTCAGACTGTCAATGATCACGCCAAGGAACAGGTTGGCGCCGACGAGGCCAACAACGAGGTAGTAGGCGATACGGTAGAACATCATCCAGTACGCATAGCCGTCCTTGGAAAAGAAAACGAGCCAGTCGGTGACGTCTCCGATCCCACCACCGCTGCGCAGCGTGTCCACGTGCACAAGGGAGCACTGCGATAACGTGTAGCAATCGAAGTCGTTCAGGCGCCCCCCCCAGTGAATTGAAGAGCTCGGAAAAGTTAGAGTAGCGTACGTTGGCGTCCAACAACACGAACGTCAGCAACAGCGCGTAGGTCAATAAGAGCAACTTGAGATTGGCCCGTAGCGCTGCGCATATGTTCGCCAACGTGGGGCTCGTTATAGTGACTTGCATCATCGGCAGCGCATACCAAATGCGATGCTGCGTGAAGCCCATGATACTCGGAAATAAGAAAACAACATGGGGAAGGAGGCCGTCGTGCCACACAGCGTAATACACACCCAACCGCACCCGCGCATGCCACCTTCACCCCAGCGGCTGTGTGGCCTGCAGCACAGACTCGGCGGGGTCGGCCGTGATATCGGCGCTCCTCATCCTCATCACATCCTCCTCTCGCTGCAAATGCCATGTCCTCCAGCCGATCCTATAGCCCACCACTGTAGGGCCCCAAAGCGCCTGCGCCAGGAGGACACTCTGGAGGGCATATGTCAATAATGCCCAGGCCAGTCAAGACACGGTCAATACCCTCTGGTGTACCGGATGTATACGGTGACGTTGGCGAGCGAATGCCAAATCACCATGACCAGGTTGATGACCAACACAATCAACAAGCCCAACGCGTTGATCTCATGACGAAAAAAAAAAAGTTCATCAAGTACGCAACACAGAAGCGGCGCATGCGGTGATTACGAATTCACCTCAACAATCACGTCCGATGTCTTGTTGGAAAAAAAATTTTTTTATTCTCGCCTCGCGTTTGGACCGCAAGGGGAGACGAGGGCCAGAGCTGCCTCCACAAGTGGGATAAGTTGTTTCGAGTACAGGAAGGGCCCCAAACCATCGCCCTTGAGCAAATCTGGCGTGACGGCGGAGCGTCTCCGGCATTCAGTAAGAACAGGACACACTGGCATGTGACTGACAGATTCACTGGGGCCCTGCAATGGGGCTCGAGAGTCGTGCTTGCTGCTCCAGTAGAAAGAAGAAAGAACGGCGCACAAAATGTGATACCCTTGGTGCGTGCACCGATCGGGATCGAGGGCACACCACGTCACGTGGTTTCCCCTGCTTTTTTTTCAGAGGGAAAAGGAGTCGCCACAGAATGGAGAGCTACAAAACCCCGTCGTCTGCCGCCGGAGGTCGATCCTGGCGAAGGGATCGGCAATGCTTCGGCAGAACCTGGAGCGCACTAAGATATGAACAAGACACACATCGAGGCACTTTCCAGGTTTTGGCGAACGTTGGTGAGATCATCACCACCTGAAGGAGATTAATGTCTGTGTCAGCCCCAAGTAGTGCGAACTGTTTTGCCGTACTGAGGCCGTTAGCGTTTGCCTGCACCACCGTCAATGGGCCAGGGTTCGACTCAACATCTCCACACTGAAGCCACAAACACCACACGCAGAGAGCAACAACTAGCCTCCAGCCTCGGCAGCCAAGGGGGGGCGGGGGGGCTCGCGACCATTACCGCACCCACGAATGGGTGTGCCCAACCCATTCGGTGTCGCTAGGTGGGTGTCAGCGTTTAGCTTCTCCTCGCACGGAGGTGCTGGTCCCTGGCACCGCAAAGAGGTAGCTTACATTCACCAGGGGTGTTGAAGAAGTCGCGGACACGCTCATTGTCACTGGCACGCACCACCGTGTGGATTAACGCGGCGCGCCGGAAGTCGGAGAGGCAGTCAGCCGCCGAGTTGAGCACTCGAAAGTACACACGCTCCCCAGTTGACCGCCACGCACGATCTCCACCTTTGCCAGCTTCGTCGACACCTGATGATGGATACCTCGACCGGCGCAGCACCTGTCGGATGCCCTGGCCTTTCTTGTCCACAAACTCGTCCAACGCCCTGACGGGGTCTTCCGCGCCGACGCTACCGCCACGGCTGCACCCGTAACTGACTTTCAGTCAAGGAGTGCATGTCATGGCAGGCTGTGAAGAACGTGTAGATGGCCACCGCCAGCGCCAGCTCATCCTGCAGCCCCTCAGAGCCTGTTGGATGATCACCGCGGATGTAATCGCGAACATAGCGACGAAGAACGGCAAAGGACCCCCCCCCTCCCAAATGTCGCCTCGTGAGAGTCCACCGTGTTGCCTTCGCTCGATTTGGCCCGTGATTTGTTTCGTACACAGCAGCGCTGCGATCGATTACCTCGCTGAGTAGAAACAAGACAATCGTAGACACCAGTTTCGAGGCTCACTGTGAGTCGTCAGGGCCCTCGGTAAGCGCCAAGCAGCGTCGATACCGCCAATGTCTCTAAAGAATAGCGGCAACGATGCCGTCTCTCCTCAACGGTGGAAGAAGCCGCATAGCTCCCTCCCCACCCTCGACCGCAGCAGAGCCAATGCCATGAAACCGATGGTGGAACCACCTCGATCGCCGTCGAGACCGTGTCGCGGTGCGGGAAGGCATCAAGCGCCGACAGCAGCGAAGTTAAGTGGTCTGCTGCCCTGTACGCCACCAGCATGTCCTGATACATGACACGTGGGCCCTGTAGTACCGCTGCGAGGGTCGACATCAGCTGTATCATGAAGCCTGCTGTCACCTCGTTCGCCGTCCTCGGCGCTATCGACAGTATCTCTCCACCAGTGCCTCTATAATCTTCACAGAGATGTGATTGTTTGGCTGCGAAACGAGGTATGCCTGCAAGAGGTGCACACTGGCCAGCGCACAACAGCTCGAGCAGTTTAAGCTCGAGGCAGCAGTTTGACATCTGCGTGAGGTAGTGCCCCGCCTCCGACGGGCTGCTCTCGTTCGCGAGCATGAGGGAGTACGTCTGCAGCTTCTCTTTGAATTCCATAAAGTGGTTGCGAAGAGTAGCGAAGAGCTGCTCGTTGGGGCTTCGCCGACAGAAGCTTCTGTAGCAGTCCTGCATACCACGATGTCCGCGCATCAGGAGCGTGCAACCCGCCAACAACGCAGCGCGCTGCACGTCCACCCTGGCGTCCCCCACAAATTCGCTCACCAACGCTACCAGTGGCAGCGGAACCTCGAGTGACGCGTCACCGGGCCACTCTGTCAGGAACGTCTGACGCGACGGCACAGGTGTCGCCACGGTGATGTGCGGCGTATCGGACTCCTGTGCCGAAAGCGGCAGCAACGCGCTGTCATCGTAGGGGTTATTCGGCATCAACACTACCAACTGCCGGATCAAAGTAAGGACGTGCACACGGCAGTCGTGCTGGAGCGACGGCATCACCGTGAATAAGATGCGCATGAACAGGGCACCGCGTGCACCGGTGCGTAGCAGGACGCCGGCACCACATATGAGCCGATTCTCCTCCGCCACTTGGTTGTCGTCTACGAGGACGGAGCGAAAGTAACACCACCCACTCATTCGTCAGCGTTTGAGGGCCTTCAGCCCATTGATCCTCGCCGCTCCCCCCATAACTGCCACGATCGTGCAGGACAGCCGCCGGCACCTGAGAAGAAAAGTGATCGCGACTGATTGTGGCTGCTGCAAGCGTGGCCGCCTCAGCCGCAGCGCAGCGCAGGGGAGGGGAGGGGAGGGGAGAACTCATGGATACGCAATCACCGTCGTAGAGGTGCGTCAAAAAAACCCTGGATGTCGTCCCCGAGGCTGATTTCCAGAGAGCAGTGATCGGTGGCCTCCTCGTCCACGTTGGGGGCCACGTTCGAGTAGCGCTCCGTTTCGAGCGCCTGGAGTGCAATGCAGTCACCTGCAACAACGGGCTCACCCTCAACGCGAAGGCGATACCGTGGCATGATGCGCCAACGCTCGAGCACCTTGGCATTCCACTGATGCTTCCCGAAAAGTACGCGAAGGTCGCCCTTCGCGCCCGCAGCGCGCCGCTCTGCATTATACACGAGACACCTCTGGCTGGCGTAGTGCAAGAGCCGAAGCGTCTGTCCATACTTCACAACGTCTTCGTCTGCTTGTCGGCTGGCACATGCCTCGACAGGATCGCCGGGCTGCAACAAGAATACGGTGTGTTCGTAATGCAGCGGCGCCTCGGGGGGTCTCACTCTGCAGCCCAACAGGAGCCTCCAAGGATGAGGTGGAAACAACATAGCCACCCAGCGATTGTTTACACAGGTGGACCAGAGAGTCGTAGCGCAGCAGTTGCGTTGGCCTGTTGAGACCCGGACTTGCCTTTGTCGCCATTGCTGCTGGGGTATGGAAAGACGAGAAAAACGGGGGAGGGAGGGGGGATACCTTGATGCCGCAGTTGCACTGGCCATCGACCTCACACGTCGGTGTGACCAAACTGGAGTCACCAGAAGAGCCGAAGGGCTGAGACAATCCGAACGATTCTTTTCCTTTTCTTCAGCACCCCCCCCTCCTCTCTCCCCACCCCTCCCCTTGTAGTGAAGATAAATGAAGACATTTTTAAAAAAGAAAATGTCATCACACACACACACATACACACACCTGAACAGATTAAAACACATGCCCACACAACAAAGAGAGAGAGTGCAGCCGGACTCACTACCATCAAAACACAGGAGAGGGGGAGGGCTAGAGATTCCAGCTTCTCATCAGCGACCTTCAGAGTGCTTCGTCAGTGAGTCGGTCTAATGCGCAGCCAAGCAGCCCAGACCCGCTCCACCGCTGCGGTACCAGCACCAGCTCCGAGGGATCATCCTCCAACTCGCTGGGTTTCCGTACCCAAATCACAAGCGGTGCCCCTTCATGAGTGGCTGTTTCCTTCGCTAAAGCCTGCAGCCCCTCCGCGATCAGCTCCGCACGCGTCACCGCACCGTATTGAAGTATTTGCATCCCAACAGAGAGGCCGGCCTCCTCCGCTGGACTGTTGGCGTCCACTTTGGTCACCAGCAGGAACGGCTTCAGCCGCGAGACACGCTGAACCTCCGCCATGCGCTGCACTCGCTTTGCCGCGGCCGCCTGTCGTTGCCGGCGTGCAGCAGCGTCTTGCACCATCTGCAACTCCGCCTCCTCTTGAGTCTTGTGATGCAACGCGTTGAGAAGAGCGTACATTCTCTCACTTAGTGAGCGCAGATCGTTGCGGGTGCAGTCAGCTGTATTCCGGGCGGTGCGCACAGCATACAGGTCACAGTCGTCGCGTGGGAACCCCTCGTCGTCAAGCAACCGGCCACGTAACCCTACTGGAGTCGAGGCGAGATATGCAAGTGCATCCGACAGCCTTGACTCAAGCGCCACCTTTTGTGTGTCCAGACGACGCAACTCTTCTCGAAGGGCCTCCGTGTCCATGTCCTCTACAGGGGAAGCGCCTGGAGAGGTGCGGAAGTCCTCAATCTCGACAATATCTTCAATCTTCTGCTCGCTCATGTTTGCGCGTCTGCTGCACAGGCGGGAAAGGGGGAGAAGGAGAGGGAGGGGGGAGGGGGGAAGATCTCGTGAGTGACCCTTCTTGTTGGAGAATTAAGAAAAGTGCGGCTGGACGGACAGAGAGACACCAGCCCGCTAATGGTGGCGCTTTGTGTGGGGTGAACGAGAGAGTGTGCTCGCTGGGGGGACACAATGATGCATCGGTCGTGGTGCGTTGAGAGGGGTCAGCCGCCGCCCCCCCCCTCAAACAAAAAGAACAATAAATATATATATATATATAACAGGGGTGAAGAGTGGGTGGATAGTGAAGGGAAGGAGGGGAGAGTGAAATCTCTGCATCAGACCAAACAAAATAATAATGTGTACGCATATACATAACCGCTATCACGAGTGTGCGTCGCTCTCACTCTCTCCACTCCCCCCCCTCCACACACACATACACGCACCACGACATCGCCAGGGTTGGCGCGCGCGCACAGGACAGGAGGGGGGGAGGCGAAAATAGAGTCAAGAAGATGAATACAAGCCAACCCGTTCTGGCTTCACATCCCTCCTCCTCCCTCCTCTGTCATACGAGCATCTCCGCACGCCCTTTCTTTTCCCCTGTTCTCTCCCCCTCCAAACCTTTCTTATCCCTTGTGATCCTGCTCTAGACATTCCGCACACTCTCGCAGATGGTGGCGTACACGTTCTTTAGCACCGTTCCACACAGTAGCTTCACCCGCTGCGCGTGCCTGGCCTCCGCCTCCGACACAGCGCGGAGGTAAGGCAAGTATTGATGATGTAGAAACACTTCGCGAACTGTGTTCAGCGTCGTTGTCTCGAAGCAGCGCAGACACGGCGGATAAAACGCATCAACGTTGCAGCCAAGCAGTTGAATCGTCTCTGCCAGTGGATCGCCATGAGCCATGACGGCTGCCATCCTCGCCTCGTAAGAAGGCAGCCCGTATAAAGGCACGAACGGAGGCGCTACCGGGGCGGCAGCGGCGGCGGCGGCGGCGGTGGTGGCGCCGCTGGTTGACGTGGGCAACAGGAGAGACGGGTGGCAGTGACGGTTGGCGCTGGCCGTTATGGATGTGTTATTGTTTCCCTCTCCCGTGTGCGCACCATCGAAAGTCACCGGTGCGGCCCCAGACGCACTGACACGCAACCCGCCTCCCATGACACCACTTGCCCCGCCACTAGGCGACGACGCCGCACCTCCTGCTGAAGAAGCACCGGCCGCGGTGAAGCTGCCCAACGCATCCAGGCCACCACCCCCATATGCGCTGGTGGAGTTGGTGATGCCTCCACAGAGTGACGTGCGACCACACCCGCTTAGCGCGTCAAACGACATGTCCTCGAGGTGTAGCAGTGGCAGCAGCACTAGCCGTCCACCAAGCGGCGCGCCTCGGTCGCCCACCGCAGCCCCTCGACCCGAAGCCCCTCTAACATCTCCTGCAGCTGCTCTCCGCGCGGCTGGAGAAGCCCGTCGCGACGGTGCCATCTGCTCATCGATCCACTGAGACGCCGCTTCATCGGTGGGGAGAGCCGCAGCCCCTTCGCCTCCCTCCCCTACCGCGTCTTCGCCGACACCCACGACTGACGGCGCCCTTGTGACAATCGTTATAGCAGACGCGTTGCTACCCTTGTCGTCGCCGTCTTGTTTCTCGTCCATTGATCGACGCCGCGCCAGAAGTTGCTCCACAACCGCAGCCATGTCCTCCTGCGTTGCGATAGTGCCAGGAGACACAAAGGGATCCATCAACATGGTCGCTGCAGAGGGACGCATGTCTTTGTCCTTGCTGAGGAGGCGACGGATAAACATGTTCATCTGCGGCGACCAGCGCTCCTTGTCGTGCAGCGTTGGTGGGTCGTTGAGGGGAATGAAGAAGACGGCGCGAGCAATGTGCATGCCGAGGTGCGGCGGCTGCCCCTCTGCCAGCTCAATAGTGACGATCCCCAGAGACCAAATGTCGGCGCGACTGTCGTAGTCCTTCTCCGTCAAGGCCTCGGGCGCCATCCACAGTGCCGTGCCGATGAAGGAGTTCCGGCGCGACAAGGTGTGCTTCAACTCTGTGCTAACACCAAAATCTGCCAACTTTACCTGGCCGTCCTTGGTGAGCAACACATTGCTGCCCTTGACATCTCGATGAATGACGTGACGCTCGTGTAGATAGCGAAGGCCGAGCAAAATCTGCCGGCAGACGTAAGCAATGAGCGGCTCTGAGAGTGGGCGGCGCAGCAGATCATAGGCCGTGTCGACAGAGCCGCCCTCACAGTACTCCATGACGATCCACAGAACCCCCAGAGACTGGTATGTGCCATAGAAGCGCACGATATTGGGGTGATCACACTCCCGCAGGATCTCCACCTCCTTCACAATCGTATCCAAATCCTCCTTGTCTGTGTCGCTGAGGGGAACCTGCTTGATGGCCACAATGTCATCTGTGACGCGGTTGCGAGCCTTGAGGACAACTCCAAAGTTACCAATACCAATGTTCTCCATTATCTCGAAGAGATCCTTCGGATCCTCCTCCCGCACGTCGATGCGATCGAGTGCCGATAGCTTCATCATCGTGTCGATGGTGGATGTCTGGCTGGTGGGATGCGGGAGGCGGCAGAGGCTTTAGGGGGAGAGGGGGGAAGCGGGGATTTATAAACTGGGGGGGGGGGGGGAGGGGGAGAGGGGAGGGGAGGGTAGCTTTAAATCTATCTTTCCCCTGTTCACCCCCCTTTTTTTTATTTGTCAAGGGAGTCCCTCAAGACGCGAGTTACTCTGCGTGATATGTTGCGGGGTGTGTCCCCCCTTCCCATTTTTTTCTTTTTTTTACGGTGGTGAAAACAGCTACAAACACAACAACTAAACTATAATTTATTTATTTGTTGTTGTTTATCCCCCCCCCCCTCCCCCTCTCTGTGAACAACTCCGATGCGTTTTCCTGCACGTAAGAAGCAAAAACAAATGTGAAGGAAAAACAAACAAACAACTCCCGTCTGCATTCTCTTCTCCCCCCCTTCCGCTACTCTGCTCCCTCCCCTCCCCCCTCCTCTCAATCCAAGCTCACGTGCCCACACGGGAGGGCCGGGTACGACACGGAAAACAACTTGCGCGATGTGCCATCATAGAATGCGCGTGTCGAACCCAGAGAAAAAAATCCTTCGAAGCTGTTTTTCTCTCCCTCACCTTCTCATCTGTGCACCGCAGCGAAGCGAAAGGAAGGGCGGCAGACAGCGGGGGCCTGGCGTGCCCCGCTGCACACCTTGGCGGCAAGGCTTTACGAAGCGGCAGCGTAGCACACAGCGCAGCCGTGGATGAATGAAAGCAGGCAGCAGCGGTGGAGGGAAAGTGATGGCCATTTGGGGGGGAACGTAAGACACAAGTCAAACGAAAGGGTCAGCCGGCTTGATGTTCTGCGGGATTCGCCTCACGTCGTTTGACACACGCGTGTACATGTGGGTAATTTTTTTAGATATTATCCTCCCTGCTCCTTTTTGTGGCCGGCTCCGACTCTCCCCTCACGACTGTGCGGGCCGTCGTCCAGTGGGCCTCGGGCTTCTTTTCGTTGCCGGGCTGTGACGCGATGAGATTTTCCCACAAGGCGGGGGGCAGTGTGAAGCTCACGCACATCATCCGCTTCGTCGGTGCAACGTCCCGCACCATGAGCACCTCCTCAATGCTATCCGGTGGAAGAGTGTAGCCGAGGTTCGCCTCCACTTGTCTCACGGCGTCGGCGATGAGGTCCTCGGCTGCTGAAAAACAGTAAACATGGAAGAGAGCGCGACGATCGATGTCGCGGGGCTCTACATGAGCTGGCAAGTGATTCCAGGGGCTCTTCGCGGCCACTGCGGTGGCAGTGTTGTCCCGCTCCACATCACCGCGTGCACTGGTGCCGGGGAGCGGCTGGAAAACATCAAGGAACTCCACTGCGATTGCCGGTAGGTTCATGGTCACGTGGCGGCGGCCTGCACAGACTTGTTTGGCAGGCGATGCAGCCGACGCCCCCTCCCTCCGCGCCGTCACCCCGGTGATGCTGTCGAACAGCACCGAATTCAAAAAGTCCCGCCCGTCCATGTTGAACACATGGAGAGAGTTTGCGGGAACGTGGTTGAGCTCCGCGTTGACCTTCATGTACTGCGCTGCAACAGGGTTGAGGTCGTTGGCGAAGACCTGCACACCGTTTTTTGCAGCAGGCACAGCAAACGGACCCACGCCGGCCATGACATCAAACAGCATATCCCCTGGCCCCATCCTTTCCACCAGCCGCATGTGCTCGAAACTCAAACGCGAGTTCCAGTAAGCGCGATTGTACGGCACGCGAAAGCTGCAGCCGTGCTGGCGTACTGTTGCCGTTAGCAGCCGATTGAGTCGCAACTCGGCGGAGGAAGAGGGGCACGACGATGCTTCCAGTGCGATGAGCTGCCTCTCTGCCGCTGTCAGCGGTTCATCCACTGCCCAAGACGCATCGGCACCCTCGACAGGCTCAGCACCGTCCACACGGCGGCGCTCGGCGATTATGTCCATTTTAAACTCACGAAAGACGCTGCGGATCGCGTCCACCTTGTTCACGACCACACTCACTGTCTCGTTGCAGTCGAGGATGACCTGGCCAATGACATCGGCGTACGGCAGGTGCGCGGCGGACAGGTTGACGTGGGCGATGTGCCCAACTTGCTCAAAGCCACTGAGCGCCACAAGGTCGCTGTCCTTTCGGACGGGCAGCACCATCGAAAGTAGTTCTGGCATTGTGTAGTTGCGGTAGCTCAACTCTACAACACGAGTAGTAAAGCTTACTTCCACCACGCCCGTGAAAGACCCCCGCCTCTTACTGGGGGACAACAGTAGTCCTGCAGTCGTAGCAGCACTTTGCTGCCCAGACCCACTGCAGTCTCTGTCCTCCGTGCGACGTGCTGAAGAGGCGCCCGCAGCGAGGCGATCATGAAGCTGCTGAAGCAGAGTAGCAGCTTTTCGAGGCAGATGACCCGCTTGCACGGCGGCCTCTAGCTGCTGGGTGACATGAGAGCCTAAAACGCCCACACCAAGGAGAAAAACGGGCGTGCTATGGTGCGCCTCGGTGGTAGTGTCGGGCCACACTTCATTTGCATCAAGAACTGCCGGGTCCAGGAGACACAACTTGCAACGCCCCTCTAGGAAGGCCGGCGGTGTAGGCGTCGACGACGAGTCGCTCGTCGCAGCCGTTCCTAGGGTGCCTCGGGTAGCACCGCTGGAGCCCACGTTGCCGCCGCCGCCACATTTTTGGTTGACGCTGCTCTCCGAGAGCGCAAGGTATTCGACACCCACTCTCGATGCCGCAGAATCCACTTGAGCATCGGTGCTCGTTGGCACCGCCACGACGTCTAACACGTTGCGCACGTTGCGCCGATGGTAAAGGTTGCCACGCAGACTATTGAGCACTACACTGGACGCTGTCAGAGGCCGGTACACGATCGCCGCACACCTCAGCGTGGTACGCACACTTTCCCGGTAGCTCTGCGGTGCCGTCATCGTCTCCGCTGCAGGACCTCTTTGCGACATGAATGTCTAAGCCCAAGCAAATACGTTTGTTGTGTGTGTGTGTGTGTGTGTGGAGGGGGGAGGGCGGTGCGAAGGGGTGCATAAAAGTCAGGCTTGGGACAACAACAGAAACGTAATCGCGCTGTTCACTGACAAAAAAAAAGAGTAGCGGAGGGAGATAGGGAAGACCAGGGGGGGGTTACTATCACTACCCCGCACCACCACCCCCTGGCCACAAATTCACTGGATCCAGGCTATCCTCATAAAAAATATGAGGGAGGCGAGGGAGGAAGGGGGAGGGGGGTACCACGCACAGCAAAATGCAATGATGACGGATAGGGGGGGAGGGGGGGGGCATCCCCTTTTTTTATCTGTTCTGTTAGTGGGCACACACACACATATATATATATATATATATATACGCTGTGTGAGAGAAGCGAGAGAAAATAGACACAAACGTGAAAATGAGTGAGACGTCTAACATGCCGAGGGACAGACGAGTACAACACAAAAAGAAAAGTGAGCACATAGTGGTCAAAACGAGTAATGAACACAAGTAAACGCAGACAAAAAAAGCCACAAAAACGGACGACATCAAATACGCACGCACGCACGCACAGACACATCGCACACGCGTTTTTTTTTGCGTCTGACCAACCAGCCAACCAAACCAACCCCCGCTGCAGTTTTACTTGCATTTACATATATGCATATATATACACACATAGACATATATACACAAGTGTACACAAAAGGGGAGAAGCATACTGTGCAGGGCACACCAAAAAATAAAATAAACTTCCAGGAATAATCAAAGGGAAAAAAAACATCTCTAAAACCCGGGAGCGCTAAAGACAGAAGGGGGTGGGGGGCAGGGGGGGCGGCATGGCGCGCACAACGGACTGCGCTATGCAAATAGCGCTGCTGCAAACCGTCTTGACACACTCGCCTTTGCAGCCTCCGTGACTATCGATCTCATCGCGTTCACACTGTTGATGGTTGCCACTTTGCCTCGGTGCAGCGGGTGGGGGGTGGGGGGGGGAAGGGGAGGGGGAGAGATTTGGGGGGGAGGGGGGGGGGCTTATAAGGTATTCATGAGAGAGCGACGACTCGGTCTAGGCCTCACTGCTGACGGACTCGAGTCGCTTCTGATGTTGTGTGTGCATGGCATTGGGTGCTGAGGGCGGCACGGGCGCGCATCAGCACCGATGGGACCTTGCAATTGACTGTGTTGTAGCATGCCTTTATCTTGCTAAGTGTGTACTGAGACTTCTGCCGAGCTTGATGACACGCGGCTCGAGTGCCGCTGGTGCTATACATGGGAGGTATATCGGATTCGGTGGCTTTGATATGCTGCAACAGCTGCAGAACACGCTCCATCCCATCCTCCAACACCTGCTTGCTCCGAGAGTCCATGTAAGTCTGCCGCACCACAGATCGTGTCGTCAACTCCATGTCAGACATGAACTGGTCCAGAAAATCGCTCATAAAACTCTCACAATAAGCACCCAACTCCTTGTTGATGCGCACATATGACTCCGCCGCTGCACTGCTCGTCGTCACGCCAGCTGAAGCAACGCTGTCGCTGCAGTGGCCGGGAGCCTGCCCAGACACGGACAGGCTCGACGACGATGCTGCGCGAGAAAACGCCCCGTTGCCGTGGGTGGGACTAGCACGACGTCGGCAGATGCTGGAGCGCTGCGCCGACGCGGCGCGAACACGGCCCTCTGTGGAATCACCTGTGCCCCTCTGGAACGCCGCGCCATCGTCGGCGATAAACGGCGACTTGTGACGCGGTACGCTGCCGTATGCCTGGGCACAGCGGATACGGGGCACACTGCTGGCTATATGCGAGGTCGACAGACAGCGGGGCGTTGCCATGTCCCGCAGAACTGAGCTATTGATGCGCTGGAAAGACGATGCATCTTGAGTGAGAGCAAAGACTCTGCCGCTACCGGGTAGTGGCTGGTTGGCGCCACTAAGAGACTCGTGCCGCAGAAAAGCATGGCGATTGCCCATCCTTCCAAAGCCATCGTCCGAGGGCTCGGTGGCACGAGAAAGTTCAAAGTCGCGAGAGAAGGACTTGCGTCTCCCTGAGACGGAGCTGACGCGCGCTGACTCGCTGCGTTGCCGCGGGGACGACTTGCCTGCCTGAGCTGGAGTAGGCGCCGCAACGCCACGCTCCAGCATCGAGTTCCCCAAGCCACTGTGATGGCCCGAACTGTGGAGACGCCGCAGAGCAGCGCTCAGCCGCTCAGAGCCACGGCGATGTGCAGAGGCTGACGCGCTAGACAAACGCTGCTCTCCTCGGCGAACAGAACAGAGTTGCCGGGCCGCCTCACTGCTTTTGGCCACAGCGCCACCAGTCGACCGTTTCGTTTGTGGAGGATTTGTCAGCACAGACTCAGGAGTCGATGCTGCGAGTGCGGACGTCGGCTGCGCGAGCGCCCGTTTCGACTGTGCCCCACGCTGCGGTGCTGCAACCGTGGCAGTCGTGTTTGCTGTAAGACTAAGTGTGGCTCTAAAAGTGTAAGTGGGTCGCGGGAGTTGCGACACACCACCGCTCGCTGAGACGTCCTTCGTATCCTTGACGTCTCTGCAGGGGCCCGCCTCTCCAAGTGCAGAGCTGCGCAGCGGCTCTTCCGAGGTATTATCCGGCCCAAACGACCGCCGCCCGTCAACCAACGCGGATGACGAACTGCCGCGTGTGTCGCCAGCGGCAGCACTCGCAGGTGCCTCTGACATCGAGCCAGCAGAGGAGCACCCCATCACCGCCTCCCCGCTGTTCAGGGGGGGTACTGCAGAGGCGTAGTCCACACTAGACCGTCGAGGACTGTTGCTTGAACGGAGCATCGACGAGGATACACTACGGTGGCGTCCTTGCGACACCCCCGTCTCCTCGGGTTCCGGGGCGCCGCCGGTGCCGTTGCGGGTGCCCCTCCCCTCGCTGTGGCCCTCCTCGCCACCGTTGCGCAGCCGAGAGGAGAGCGAGAAAGGGTGTGAGTACCGCTGTGCAGAACTCATACCCTGGCGCGGCGACGTCGCGGTCGGGCTCGGGGCGACCGTCGGCGCATGTGCAACCAACGTGCCGGTACACCTATCCTCGCATCGTGCGGCGTTACCAGCACCGCCGCCCAGAACTGCAGATGGCGACGGCGCAGGTGTTGCCGCTGATGTCGCTAGAGAGACGAGGAGTGAGGTGGCGTCGTCCGGGGCATGGCGAGCCCTGTTCAAAAGGGCCGGTGGTGGAGCCGCGGGAACGCATGTGGATGGCAAGACTGAGGTGTGTTGAGATGCGCGTCCAGCGGCGCCGTTCAAACTCGGCGGTAGCCCGGCCGGCGCAGGCCGTGGCGGCTCGGACGCACCCGCAGCGCTATCGAGAGCGGGCGGGAAGCTTCCAGAATGAGGACTGACGGACCGAGAACCAGTGTGACTCCTTACGCACTCCACTAGACTCGCCGTAGTCAGGAAGGGGACAGCCGTTGCTGAACTCGGGGCCGCGGCTGTGTTACAAGCGTTCTCAGTCTGGCTTGGTGAGCGGCTGACAACTAAAGAAACCTCGCGCGAGCGTCGGGTGTTGAGTGGCGCCCGCTCGATCTTCATCCCTGGCGATACCGACGCGTTTGCGGGAGACTCCGACAAGCGCCTAGTGCCTCCACGGCCGCTTGCCAAATTCACGTCGGTAAGTGTTCCGCTGGACATTCGCATCGGGGCATCGCCCCCGGACGACAGCGACTCGTCCGAAAGCACGTCATCTGTGGGCCGTTGGAGGTAGCGCGATGTTGACTTTGTGTTCAGCTCCTTGGGGTCATTGCGGTAGAGGGCAATGTGCACATTCTCCTCAGATATGAGGCAAACGCCGTACTTGTACATGGTGAGATAACCGCATATAACCGGGCGCGCGTGCTCGGTTGAAAACGACCCGCGGCCACCGCCACGCTTGATAACCTCATCCGACACGCTGTGAAAATCTGCCTCGCCTATGAGCACGGCGGTACTCAGTAGAAACGCTGGCGAGGACGACTGCCGCGAGCACCACGCTGCGACAGTATCCAGCGCCACCGTCTCTACAGCTCCCCCAAACAGACGAAGCACTTCGCTGTAGATGTTCTCCAGCGTGCTCTCCAACAATACAAACGTCTGGTTGCGGAAAACCGTGGCCGCCTTCGGACGACCAGTCGACAAGAACTCGGTGACCGAGAAATAGGTCTGAGCAGGGCGGCGGTACGCCACACTACGCAGTGCCCGAGACGCTGGCGATGGCGAGGAAGGCGAAGGGAACTCTCCAGGCATCAAGGTGTCTTTTTTTTCGAGACAGCGCACCAAGTGAGCGACGTACTCTGGCGTGACAAGGGTGTAGCCGTACCCCAATGCGGTCATCATGGCTTCCTCCATCCTGAAGCCCTCCTCGGCAACGTAGAGAAACCCAATACAGCTCGTGTGCTCCTCGTAGTACACCAGTGGCGCCGGTATGCAGTCCTCCACGACCAGTGCGCCGGTGCGCACGGATGCCTCCAGCACCAGGTCCAAGTCTTCATCTGTCAAGCCGGGTGAAATCGCGAAGACAAGCACCACCGGTATGATCCGCGCGGTGACGCGAAGGCCGAGGCGAATGCGGTCCTCGGGATACAGAAATCGTGAGTTATCCTTGCCAACGCGTTCGCCATCCACAAACGTTCCGTGCTTCGACATATCCTCAATTCGTATCTCGAGCTGCGCGGAGGGGTCGAGGACACTGTGCCGGGGCATCGGTGCCACGAAAACGGTGGCATGATGGCGCGAGATGGACGGCTCAGCAGCGGGGAGGAGGATGCGGCACTCTTTTCGACCCAGCGTGTAGGTCTGGCCTGGGAGCAGGAAATGTCGATGTATCTCACCATTGCCGTAGTTTACTTCGAGAATGTACATGTCTAAGAATGTGCACACCGGTGTGTTGAAGCGACAGGCGTGGTTAATGCGGCTGACGGCTATTTGAGGCAGCAACACACGTACGTCTCCCTCCCCCCCCCCTGTTGCCTCTGCGTCTTGCGGACGACTGGCCAACGGTTATATTTGATGGAAAAAATCTAATCGATCCACGTCACCGTAACCCAACTAAGCCCCACACGGGAAAAAAGGGGGGGAGGAGGGTGAGAGGGGGGGAAGAGGGGGGAAGAGGGGGGGGAGAACACTGAGAAACAAATGCAAGAGTGAACAAGGCAAGATAAAACACCCCGTTTGGTGCGGTGACACCAGAGAAGAAGAGGGCACAAGGTGAATCAACACACACACGCGTGAAAAGAAGATGAAAAAACGAAAGGGTCTGGTTTCTCTGAAGACAGCGGGGGAGGGGAGGGGAGGGGAAAGCGGGGGAGGGGGAAGGGGGGGGGACTTGAATGGGTGAATGAGTAAGAGGGCGCGTGCGCGACCACAGAAAGCGGACTGAGGTGCGTGTGGTGGTGAATGACCAACAAAAATAATGGTAGAACACAGGGAATAAAACCACAAAATAGAGCCACAAAAATGAACGAACCAAAGAACAAACAAAAATGGCTCGCAGGGAAGAGGGGGGGAAGAAGGAAAAAAGGATTAGAGAGTGATGCAGCGCGCCCTGCAACCTTCTAGCTTTGATGCACACGTCGTACCACTGGAGTCTCCGCCAGCCCTTGTTATGCTCACCTGGCGTTGACAATGCTGATATATATATATATATATATGCGGAGAGATTTTATAAGCCTACGTTGGCTGTGTGCGTTTGTGTGTTTGTAGTTGACCAACCCTGCGGATGGCGCTCCTTTTTCGGTTCTACGAGTTTTCTGGTCTTCTACAAAAATGTTTTTTTTTACGGCGTTACACTCCCCCCAACGGGTCTGTGTGGGCTTTATATATGTTTGCCAGTAGATGGGAAAAGAAGTGAAAGAATGGGGACTCCCGCTCCTGCTGTGAGATGTGGAGGTGGGGTACCACGATCAGTCCCGCGGAAGATATGCCAGCACGAGCAAACCAACTCAAGATGACGCCAACGATGGCGGTGACGTTGAGGGTGGAAATTCTAGTGAAACAGGGAAAAAAAGGCAGGGCGCGCGCAACGCCAGCACCAAAAGTAAAAAATAAAAAAAAAGGACACACAGGCACGCCAAACAAGCACAGAAGAGTATTATGTACGCAGAAATCAAAGGGGAGTTGGGGGGGGGGGGAATCAAGTGTGATTAGTGTGACCTTATCAGGAACTACGATACACACTTTTGGAGGTGTATGTATATAGATGATGGGCGAGTTTGTGTGTGTGGGTGGGTGGGTGGGTGAAGAGAAAGAGACGGAAGGATGAAGAAAAGATTTCATGGGTGTGCCCTACATGTACATGTGTGCCTAGATGAGAACGGGAGGAGCGGGTGGCGAACTGTGTCCCCTTTCTGTATAGGCGTATATATTTTTTTTTTGTGTGTGTGTGTATGTATGTCTGCGTCTGTGCACGGACATGGTTCTCGGCAGCACCATGAAACGTGGAGCAAAGGCCACACCACCGGCGCAAGAGACAATGAAGGGAAGAAAGCACATGGAGCTGATTAGAGGAATGAGAACGGCAGGGATGTTTTCATGTCTCTCTCTCTTGCCACACCTCCCGCCCAACACCACCGTTTGACACCACACCGTGACAACACCTCTTTTTTGTGTGTGTGTGTGTGTGTGCGTGTGCCTCCCCCCCCCTCCCTCCCTCCTTTCGCCTCTCGCTGGTGTATTTAGGCCATTTGCGTCACTCGCATCACTAAACACCCGCAAACACACTCATGAACAACGAAGACACAATCGCAACTCCACTTTTGGGAGGGAAGAAGAGGAGGGAGACCCGCGCCCCTCTTCTTCTTCTTTACCCCATCATGCCAGTGTTGGTGCTGCACCTCTGCGGCGGCGTTATCCCGCCCAGCAGAAGGCTTCACTCTGTACCCACGTGTACATTGTGAAAAATGGTTCACCGACTCCAAAGGGGAGAGGAGGTTGGGAAGAAAGGGAGGGATGGAGTGGGGGGAGAGGGGGGGGAGGGAGGGGGGGGCGACTAAGGAGTGTGCATCCAGGGATTGTTGTCTGTCTGCACCGCACTTGTTCAAGACCACAAACTCTCGACCCCTCACGTGCCTCCGTGAACCAGATCACTCCTTTACGCATCACTCTGTGCAACAATGTGCACCGACCTGAGACGAATGCCCAGCTTTTCCACAGAGAGGATGTCGAGCATTGCAGACTTTGTCAGTGATGTATGTGGTGTGTGCGGCATATACAATGAATTAGAGCACCTGCATGCTTTTGAGCTCCTCAAGTGTGGGGCTGCCCAGCATCTCATGCACTTGCTGGACTCGATCCATGTAGTCCATCGATTGCAGGAAAACCATCTCAAACGCTAGCCGGCGAAGAGCGAGCGACGTCAGCAGCTTCGTCTCCTCCGAGACCTCGTTTCGTATCTCAGCACAGAGCAACTCCCAGATCAGATGCCGTAGAAAGAAAGCCTTGCGCTCTTTGCTCTCGAAGGGACCCCAGCCGTGGTACGCCTTGATGCGGTGGAGGCATAGCGCATCATACAGTCGTTCCCCATTCGTGCGGCCCCAACACTTCTGAGTAAAGTTTGTCATCATGCCAGCCGACATGGGCGGATACAGTTGTGTCACGATGCGGCTGATGTGGGCCTTCCACATACGCTCCCCGCTGTACCAGAAGCCATTCGGGCTTTGGCCCTGCAAGACATGCGAGAGGGCCTGGTGCGGCGGGTGCGCAAGGTACAACAAGAGCGCCTCCAGCTCGGCGCGGCGGACAGCATCGTCGACAACGTGTAGGCGGTCCGTCGTGCGGCAGTCGGTAACGTAGTGGAAGAGAGAGGGAAAGTGGCGCCTGGCACCGCTGAGAACACGGTCGGGGGTGAACAGCGGGCCCAGCTTTTTTTTCGAGACGGACATGGCGTCCGGTGTATCTGCGCCCCTCCGATAGAGAGAGGGTGGAGAAGAAGGCGAGGCCGATGAGGATGATGTGCAGTCTCCCTCCTTCACCGCGAGTGCCGCCTTTTCCCCCGCCGTTGGGGCTCGCGCTGCTTCAGTCAAAAGATCGTGCCTTGGGTATGCCGTGTAGAGTAGCAAGAAAAACAGCATGCTAGTGTGGTCGCGGTCGCTGGTGTGGCTAGTGATGTTGCTCACTGGCTCCTGGCAGAGGTGACAGAAGCCGCGCCGGCTGTCCACCCAGACATGTCGATGTAGCCCCTCAAACACGTCAACTGGCAGCGACGCGAGCAAAGTACGGCTTTCCGTCGAAGTTCCTTTCGGCAACACGCTGTCCAGGGGACCATCGGAGACCTTTGAAAGGCCGTCTGCATCTACAACTCCCTGTGACGCACTTTTGCTGAGAAAGTGGTACAGCGACGCTACCTTTCGGCGTGGCACCCCAACACGTACTGCATCACACAAAAGCGTTGCGTGCATGGTGTGTGTGTGTGTGTGTGTGTGTGTGTGTGTGAAAGTGGGAGAGGTGTGAAGAAGGTGAGAGGGGAGGGAACCTAGAACTGTGGGGGGTCTGTCGTGCATCCCCGTGCTCTCCCCAAGGGTCCTGCACAACTACGCCCGGGCGTGAAAAAGTGAGTGACACAAAACACAGAATTACACGCACGAGGCGGACTGAGAAGCGCGAGTACGTGAGACAAAACCGGAGCAGGAGGTAAGGAGGGAATAGGAGATGCAAGAGAGAGAAACCCAAGGGAGTGACGTGGGCGGGGGGGGGGGGGAGACAGAGAGAGGCAGCGACCAACAAGAAGCTGCACTACACTGTCACGTCAATTTGTCGGACTCGCGCGCGCATGTCAACGGCCGCGATAATAAAGTGAAAAAGTGGAGGTTCAGTCGAGTCTGCAAAGGGAGGAGTGGAGTGGAGTGGAGAAAGGGAGGAGGAGGATACTGTTGGTAGCTGCGATCACAAGGAGTGACATACCCCGATACGATCAAAGCCCCATAGGCACAAAAATGTATTTACAACCACAAATTACGTCAAGTGAGTGTGTTCCAAAATGTGCACAAGTGTGTGTGTGTGTGTGTGTGTGTGTGTGTTGGGGTTTTCAGAGATGACATCACTAGTCCCAGGGAATCGAACAATCGCAGAGTGCATCAGCATCGCCTTGTACGGGGGCACACACACACACACATGCACAGGAGAGTCCCCCGTCGTGTGCGTCGGCCTCCGCACCCACCTGCCAACCACACACTAACAATGGACTCTTCAACACTGGCACATGTAGCGCAAACTATGAAAGATTAGAAGTACAGATGTGTGTGTGTGTGCATATTGGCAATGACACCCTCCTTGTTGGGGAGGGGGGGAGGAGGAAGAAGAGGAGGAAATATGGTGATCTGGTGGTCGACACAACGGTCGACAGGGGCCAGTTGATCTCCTTCCAGGTGGTACTCCCGCCAAGGAAAGAGACTTCCGACTGCAGACCTCCATTGACCCCCCCCCCCGCCGCCGGTCACGTCTATCA
This sequence comes from Porcisia hertigi, assembly GCF_017918235.1. NCBI lineage: Eukaryota > Euglenozoa > Kinetoplastea > Trypanosomatida > Trypanosomatidae > Porcisia > Porcisia hertigi. The sequence goes on from NC_090575.1 coordinate 116,116, forward strand.
TCACGCTCACATGTCCGAAGCCAGGCAGCTGTAGGAGTGCTGCATGTAAAATTCACTGTGGTTACGCAGGCGCACGTAGCTGCGCCAGCCCAGCACGGTGGGCACGAGAAGGTACAGCACACAGCCAAATATACTGGCGAACCAAAAGTAAAAAAGATAGTGCGGACTGAAGGTGAGCGCGTAGTCGACGTCGAGGTTGGGTGCGCCGCTGATAAACTCCTGACCGAGGTACACGATGGTGCCGTACGCCTGTGTGATGCACATAAAAAATTCGAGGGCGTCGCGCATGGGGTGCCGCACCTGATAAGACCAGTACAGCAACACGCACAGAGGACCCTTGACAATGAGCTCCATAAGAGAGACTACGTGAACGGCAGATCCCTGGAAGCTGCCAAGCGCGCTGGCATACCGTGCATCAACCTTCGCGTAGTTTACTGCAAGCAGTTGGTTTGTCTTGAAAACACCGACACAGCCGTCCATAAGCATGTGTATAATGATGCCGTTCAGCAGGTACCACCGCGCACGAGCGCGCTCCCCGTGGGAGAGCGGGGCCATCATGCGATCGTAGTTGATCCTCTCCGAGTGTTTCACCTCCGCCTTGTGCGCCTCCTGGTAGGCCTTTCGCTGGCGGAGGGAACGAGTCACACGCCAGCGCACGAGAACGCCAATCAGCCACGCGACTGGAATAGCGGCCAGAGCGCATGCCATGCTGGGCTCCATGAAATATTCGCGCACCATCTTGCCTGTCAGAGAGTCACGGGCGATGAACAGGGGCATCAAGATGCATGCGGTGCAGAAAAGCATCATCGGATCAACGAGCACCTCCGGGATCATCCTTCTCTCTATATATATATATGTGTGTGTGTGTGTTTTATCCCTTCGCTTTCGGCACACACACACACACACCCACACACCCACACACCCTCTCTCTCCCGCGCGTGTATAAGTAAGTGTTGTATATATGTGTATATATTATATATGTGTATATATTATATATGTGTGTATGTGTAAGATGAGTGCAACAAGTCCCTCGTCGACCATCTATATACGGGTCAATATGGAGGGGGTGATGAGAGAGGTGATCTCACCTCGAATGCAAACGCGAGAAAAAGGGGGGGAGAGCGGGAAAAAAAAAATAGATCGGAAGGGTGCCGGAGTGAAGTGTAACAAAACACAGAGACGGCGAGAGCGACAAGGCCAGTGCCTGCTTTCCAAAGAGGGGGGGAGGGAGGCAGTAGCGCGTACACGGGGGAGTGAGAGTGAGAAGCAGATCGCCACCAGCCTAGTGCCAGGTGAAGGGAGGGGGTCAATAGAGTTTCCGCGATGTTGGCGGCACGCACGCACACACACACACACACACACACACAACGTCAAGTTAAACTCGGGCCATCAAAGCGGCAACAACCAAACGGTTGATGACACTCGTACACCGCTTCATCCTGAAGCTCCCCTTTACTCTCCCAAAACTGTCATGCACCTCCCCCCTGTGTTGCCTCCATTGTCGCGAATGTCTCCCTCGGCGAAGAGAAAAGGACACTGCTCATTGTACACCTGCCGTGCATTAATGTTGATGCGCATGTGCCGCATGCACAAACGCCAGTACCTCTCCTGCTCCTCCGCCGTCATGTGGGTCTTGTCCACTCGCAAGAAGCTTCCGTCGCGGTTGGAGCGCAAACAGTATGCATGCTGTTGATATCGGTCCCGCTCAGCATCTGTCAGGCCATCCATTGGCACCGTGAGGTAAGCTGGGCAGTCGTCGAGGATGCGTGGCGTTGAATGAAACGCCGTCCGCGAGAGGCCGGTGAAGGCCGCCACATCGCCACTCCTCAAGAGGAACGCATACGGGGCATCCTCGCGGGACTGCGTGCCGATCAAAAAAATAGCAGAGCACCCCAGCGACAAGCTCAGCAGCGGCTGCGCCATGGTCTCCTCGCTGATGTCCTGGTGGCACATCATCATCGACCCCACGGGGTAGTAGTTGACGATCGCCGTCTGCGGCTCGTAGACGGCGGGGTGGTCACAGCAGACCCCATCCTGGGAGACCTGTGCCACGAGGGAGACAAGGTCGCGCATTCGCTGGCGCAGTGAAGACGGAAACGTCGAGTAGCGGTCGCGGTGGTACGATTTCTGCGTCCAGTTGTAGCTAAAACCGAGGGTAGCCCAACGCATGGGGGGCTGATAGCAGGAGGTGCCCTGCGGCGTCTTGGCGTGGGTGCTGAGGATGTTGGGATGATGCGTCGAGTCGCCGTAGTTGAGCACCGCCTCCCTGGACCAGTACTGCTGCTCCTTCTGGCTCAACACCCCGGGGAACAGAAGCAATCCAGGGACACCAGCAAAGGTGTAGCATTGCACTTCTTCTTCCGTAGCTCCGCTTAACGCCGAGGGTGGTACATCTTTTGAGTGTAGTGACTGCCGCGGGAGGACGACTCGATGAAGGAGTCGCTTGTTCTCATCGGTGTTGCCCTCGATGTCGTACAACTGCACCACATCGGTCAGGTCAATCTCCGGCGGCGGCGACCGACGACGCGCCTCACGCCGTGAGAGCTCGTAGAGCTTGTACCTCTTTTCCACCATTCGGAATGGCGTGGCGGACAGGTCCGCCTTGGCCCCATCGCGGCAGCGCTTTACGCAGCCGGCCGCGGCGGGACCGGTGTTCAGCGTGGGATTTACACTACACGAGAGATCAGGCGGAGAAGCGGGGCAGTGAGGCTCGGCGGCTCTTGTTGATAGAGAGCCAGACACACTCTTCAGGGGTGGCGGTGACCCCTCCTGGCATGTAGCAGAATCCAGCATGGCGCCTGGAAGAGGGTCTCTGCAGGAGTATGTATCTGTGTCTGTGTCTGTGAGTCTGTGTGAAGAGAAAGAAGGGTGTCGATGATGCTAGGAATCAAAAAATTGTGTCGGTGAGTGGCCACTGAGTGAAACTTCCCTCATGAAGGTGTGCACGCTCGTGTGGGGGATGATCCAAAGATCGGGACACGGAGAAAAAAGGAAGAGCGACACTGATGTACGCGCCTACATGTGCAACACGAGATATCGAGAAAAGGGGGGGAGTGATTGAGAGAGAGGGCGAGAGAGGTAAAGAAAGATGGAGAGAGAGCGAGCGACCGGCATGAAACCCCCCGGGTGCATCCCCAATCGACGCCACCAAAGCGCACACGATGATGCTCCTTGTTTGATTTTGAGCTCTGTCATTACGGAAAGACCATACGTGCGAGAATGGCGTGTACCAACGCTTCCATATAGGGAAACGGGAGGGGGGGGGTAGAAGGACCTAGGGTGACTGTCCAGATCGCCTCTCACATCACACGCACAAACACACACACACACACACACACACACACATCAGAACCATGTATATAGGTGCATGTAATGACGCAAGAAGGCGCAGCTGGAGAGCTGCTGAGGGAATCGCAAAGGATACAGTCTGCGACATTGAGAATTGAATACATACATACATATATTCAGTGCTGCGCCAAGATGAACCAACATCGACCTACTCCATTTTTATTCATGTGTCGAGATGGCGGGGGCAATGGAAAGGAGTGAGAGTGATGGGGTGCTGTACATGAGCAAAATCGAGGTTCAAAGGGGAAAAAAGGGGTGGGTAAGAAATATAAATATGATTTTCCAACTTCTGATCAGCGAGAGGCGGGAACAGCGCGAGCGGAACGCTTCGGCTGCACAGGACCAAGATAGTATCCCTCCCTCCATCCCCCACCACCACCACCACCACACAGACACACCTACCACACCGGGGTCGCACCGATTCCACGTGCGCTGGCTGGGTTGGGTGAATGTGTGCGAAAATGATTCGAAAGGAACGCGTTGTGCAATCGCGCCCGCTCGTGTCCGACGAGAGCGGCATTTTCGACGGACACCACATTTGAGTTCGGGACCAAGGTTGCACCTTGCCACACGTCACTTTTACAAGCGCTAGTCAAGGGCGTGCACAACGGCACACTCTCATGAGCCGTCGTTGCAGAGGTGTCACCACCGAAGTTCGCCGGAGTAATCAGATGCGTACAAGGCGACTGCGATGATGCAGTCTCGGCATCTGCCCTTGGGCCTGTCCCCATCGGGGCGGGATTTTTTTGTGCGTCCAGCATCCGCGGTCGTGATCGGCCCCGGTGCCCTTCTGCGCCTCCTGGGGACTGTTTTATAGCAGCCTCGCTGGGCGAGATTACCCCCCGCCCCCCACTACCCGAGGCGACAGCAGGATCGGGGCGCTCAGCCGAGAGGAGGCCCATCAACCGAGCGTAGTGCTCGGCATCTAGAAAGCTGCCCCGGATCTCCGCATCGATCTTCTCATCTGTCGTGGCGGGGGCGCAGAGGGGTGTTGTGGCGGTGGTAGTGGCGGTGCTAGAAAGCGAGGGGCGACTTTGGCCATTGAGCGGAGCTGGTGTCATCAACGAATGCTTCAGTGACTTCTGAAGCAGGAGTGGACAATACTCAGTGGGGGGTGGCGGACTGTCAGACGTACCCGGTGGCGCGACTGTTGCCTTCTCGCTCAAGGGCACCAACGCTGCGTCGATCGGGAGAGGTTCAGATAACGCATCCGTAACTTGCACCGGTTTCGCCCCCCCTGTGACAACAGTTAGGTCGCCGCTGATTGGAGTCTTCGTCTCCCTTCCAAACCTCGCCACGGCAGCCATCCGCTCCTCCCGCTCAAGCGCTTTGAGCTCAGAAACCAGCTCCGCCACGCTCTTTGAAGACCCGTACCGACCCATCGGCCACTCCTCCTCGTAGTAGCGGCAAACTGCAGTCCGCGATTCGGGAGACGCGAATGAAGCGCCTTTGGTCGCCGACGGCGCCTGCTCCACCACCAACAGCTCACGGTTGTTGTCCAGCTGCGCCAGACGCGACCACGCGCGGTAGTCATTGACGTGGTTGATGAGCATCTGTGTGACACCGCGGCTGAAGTCGACGTAACGAAACTGTGGCGAATGTACCCCCCATGCATGCCGAGCCTTGAGACACAACGCACCCCAGGGGAGCTCGCCTTGACCGGTGGGTGTGTTGCCGGAGAATAACACCACCTCCGCCGGCGCGGCGCTGTGCCGCAAGACCACTGTCACACCGAGTCGAAGGATGAGAGCTGGGTCCAGGATGCACTGCAGCGGTGCTTGAATGACGTCAGCGTCAGCTCGTCTTACCGGTGGACTCGCACGCCTGTGAGCTCCGTCGCTAGAGAGACGGCTGCTGCCAATTTGCCGCGGCTGTGCGCTGTGCGAGTTCATGGTGTGCGCACACGAGCTGAAGGCGTAAAGGGTGGAGGTGAGTCTGCGTGGCTCCCACACGCGCTCTTGCTCCCCCTCGACGTGCGCTGTCACAGCCGTCGGGGTCCGTGTTGCGGAGTTACAGGTGCCGGTGTATTGGGCCCCCGAGGCGGGCCGATAGTAGTCCATGTGATGCGATACCGCATGCATTATCCCCTCCGCAGAGCCCTCTGGCGACCCGTGGTGATGAACAAAGGCCCCTGGTGTGCCACTCGCGCCTGTGGCTGACATGTACGCCCCGCCATACCTCCACAATTGAAAATCGTCTGCGTCATTGAGCACTACAAGACACGTGGAGGGGCGAGTCTTGGCTGGAACGGGTGCTAGAGGACCTGTGCCCTCTGCCTCACTCATCGCCGCGCCCCCTTGCGCATCCTCCGCCTCGGAAAACCCCTCTCGACGAGTGTGAGCGTTGGCGTCGGTCAAAATACACGGGAGCTCGTACTTGAAGACAGGCGTGAAGTCGTACCCCCAGGCATCCTGCACGCACTTGACAAGCTCCGTATATGTTTTGGCCCAACACCACACGCCCTCACCCGGGCACTCACCGAAGAGCACCAGGAAGCGATCGGTGTCGATATCCGACATTCGACTCAACTTGATCGAATATTCCAGAGAGATGGCAGAGAGAAAGAAAGGAGGAGCAGAAGTAGCAAAATAGGTGCACACCCTCAAACACATGCGTCAGGCCCCCCCCCTCTCCCTCCCCTACCCTCCCCCACCTCTCTCCGCTAATGCGTGGATTGGTGAAGGAATGTGTGAGTGAGTGAGTGTGTGTGAGTGTGTGTGTGCCTGTGTGTGTGTCTGCACGCATGCATGTGAAAACTATGAGGCAGACCATCCAACAAAAAAGGGCAGGGGTGAAAAGGGCAGAGACGCGAAGGAGAGCCGTAGTGCAAAAGCCATGCAGCGTCAAAGCTACACTGCAGAGACCCGAGTACTGGTTGAAAAAAAAGGGAGGAATGTGTGTGGCGTTCGCAAGTGGGGGGGGGGACCTCTGCGACCTCACCGGCACGTCATCAGTGTGTCTCATGATGGCATGGAGAAAGTAGAAGGGTGATAAATGGGTGAGGCTCTCTCTCTCTCACCGTGAGCAACACTCGGTACCTCGTTGCTTCTTTGTTGTGCCTCGCTCTCCGTACACTGGGAGAGCGACATGCGTATAACGCGGGGCGATCCAGTGCCAGGAGTAGCAACCACGCCAACAAGCAAGCAAGAGATCAGTGTAGGCGAGAGTGGACATCCGCGTATGTGTTTTTGGCGACTCCCTCACTTGAAAAGTCACAGACGCAAAAGAAAAACAGCAACAGGAATATCCTTCTAGCTGCATCTTCCCCAAAAAACATGTGTGTATGCGTGTGCGTGTGTGAGAGGGGGGGGAGGGGGAGAGGGAGGGGGAGGGGGAAGGGGCTTCTCTCTAGGTTAAAAGAGGGGATCATTGAGCCCGGCTGTGGCGTCTTGGTCAAAGAGATCTACCCTGGCCCCGGCGCACCAGCAGTCTTCGTAAATGTCCGTGATGGGGTTGTGTTGCAGCACCACATGTGCCTTGTTCTCTCGCGTTGCGATGGCGGCGTCGCTGGTGAAGCCAGGCGGGAGGACGTCTGCGGCCGAGGCAGCCGTGGTGAACACTGCGGAATAGGTTGCCTGCATTTGAGCCTTCTCCGTGTTCGGGCTCGTCGCGGCGGTTTCCCCAGCACTCGATGCTCGGTGGAACACCTGCGCTGCTCGATCGCTGTTGTTCGGCCCTAGCAGCACCATGTGATACCGATTTGACTGAAATACGCACGCCGATATCATCGAGGCGCGACAACCGACACCCTCGTACAATCCGCGGATGCAGTTCACGATGCGCACGTGGTTGAGGGTAGAGCGGCTGCCCATGCCCAGGTAGACGCCATCTCGGCCGCTGCTCAGCGTGCAGTGACTCAAGTGGACACTGGCGCCAACTGTCGCGCTAATCACTGGCATAAGTGCCACAGGCACACTCTTGTCGTTGCATCCCCTCGGGCTGATCAAGAGCGGCGGCGCCACAGTAGAGAAGCTCGACTCGCCGCCGCCACAGGCGGCGCTTCGGAGCCCCATGTCGGCTGAGTGCAAGAAAAAGATATCCGAGGCGGAGAGCACCGCACCGCGGCCCCTCACGGCAATCTGACCAATTATGGTAGCGTTGTTTCCCACCATAAAGACGCGTGCTCGGTCGACGACGACGGGAGCGCAGGGGTTGAGGATGAACAGCTTGCCGTCCAGCACCACCGTGCGCCAGGCGTGCTCGCTGCCGTGCCCGCATAGAGCATCCGTCAACTCCTCACTCGTGCGCACAACATAACAAGCACCCTGCCGGTGCTCAAGAGAGTCCAGAGATTTTGCAGGCACAGAAGCGGCGGTAAAGGCACGCGCCGACACCTGTGCCTCAGCCGCTGCTGCGCCACACGGGAACTGCTGCGTATCTGCGGCCGACAAGATCCACAGCTGCTTGACAATCTCTCGATTGGCCTCAAGAGCCTCCTTGAGGTCACTCACCTGCTGGCGGAGCCGCTGCACTTCATTCATGAGCGCTGACGTCTGTGGGGCACCAGGGGTTGTGTCTCTTTCGGTTACCGTCGGTAGAGCATCGGCCTCCGCTGCTGCTGAGTATTGGCTGTCGGCTGACGTTGCGCTTGTCTTTGAGACCCGCCCCCAGCTGCCAAACAACGTACGTGCTGGGGTTCGGTGACATGACACACTACTACAGAGCGAGACGCCTAGATGATGTGCACGGCTCCGACGCACCCCCGCCCCATCGTTAAAAAACACACGCGTGGGGATAACGCCGACGCCAGGCAGCACAAGCGCGCTCGCTGTCCTACAGAGCCATGGCAGCTGTGAGGGCATGAAGGAAGCACACGTCGGCCGCATAGGTAACCGGGGTATATAATGAGGTGATGTGCGGTAAAGTGCTCCAGTCGGAGACGAGAAGCGAACCCAATAAAAGCTCGGGAAATTCAAAAGGAAGAAAGAAAGTCCGGAGGTTTGGGGGCGGATAAAAATGATCAGACTCCAGGCAGGCAGGCAGGGAAGCAAGCGCACATAAACAAGCAAACACGGAAGAAAGAAGCTGGGCAGGGATACTCCCCCCCCCCTCTCTCTCTCTCCCTCTCAACCTCCCGCCGCTTAAATCGGGCACAGGGGCAGCGAAAGAAACGGAGGGAGGCAAGAAGGGGGAGGAGAGGGAGAAGAGAAAGAAAAATGATAGGACAGATGAACTGATGAAGAAGATCAACACCCCTCCGGTCTTGAACTCCTCACTAGACAAGCGGGACGGATGGGCGGAGTGCAAAGGGGAGTAACGCACACGCACACACGAGCTCACTAGACGAAAGAAAAAGAAAAAAAAGGGGGGGAAAAAACGAGTCCGAGAGACACGGCAACTACACCCCAGGTGCACTACAGTCACCTCCTCCGAGGTAGGACAAGAGTTTGCACGACTACAACAAGCTTGCTACTATTACTACTACTACTACTACTACTAATGCTGTGTGTGTGTGTGGGGGGGGGGGGAGGGGGGGGAGTGCACAAATATAAATTCCAAGCGACTTTTCCGATTGAATCGATGACTAAAAAACTAAAATTGAGCACTGAGATAACCAGTGCGGTGCTACGGAGGGTCCCTCTTCTCCTCTCCCCTCCTCTTGTTTTCGTTTCTTTTTATATGCAATAAAATATAAGAACAAAGAAAATTTTCAAGTGCTGCACAGCATTGGACATCCAAGACCCAGCTCACAGCAACGAGAACCTAAAATGGGAGAGCACAAGGGGGGGGGAGGAAGACAGGCGGTGGCGAAAAGGAAAAAAAAACGTCACCAGCGACGCACAGGAGACCCATACAAAACACACAATGTCTCGCCTCACATATGCGCAGCTGAGATCGACAAGGTGGTCAGAGAGCGTCTGCGTAAACTAAACAGAAAGATGGGGGGAGAGATGAATGGGGCCACTGACCTTTTTTTGTTATTGATGTTGTTTTTTTGGAGGGAGGGAAGAGGCGGGGGGCACCTAAGATTTTAGTGTGGACGCGTGTGGCTGTGCAAAGAAAAAGGTGAGGGAAAATAGGCGGAAGAGAGGGGGGAGGGAGGGGGAAGAGAGAGAGAAGAGAGCAAAGAGGAAACACTAAAAACTAACAGCCTCAGGGAATCAATTGAGACACACACAGACACGTACCAACCAGAAAAAAAAAAGTGGGGGGAGGGATGGGGGGATAAGAGGAAGAGTGGTCGATTTCTTCCGATACATATACATATCGGGGAAGGGCTATTGAAATAAAGGAGCGACACGCACGGAGCACGCACAACAACAGCGAAAAGCGGGTACAAGAAGATGGTGATGGTGGTGGCTGCGAGGGAAGACTATAGAAAACGGGCTAGAGGTGAAAAGAGACGAAAAAGAGGGGGCGGTGGAAGAAGAAGAAGAGTGTTACGGAGAGTTGGGAAGCAAAAGAAGAAAAAAAAGGAAGGGCGGGGGGAGGGGAGGGGAGGAGGGGGCGGGGGCGGGCGTATTGAAATATGAAAGGCAGAAAAAACAAAAACGAGACAAACGAAAAGGTTTGGAGTTAGTGCTAAGGTGAACAGACGCACACACACACACACAGAATAACGCGATGGTATGCAGTGTGAACTGCGTGTATAATAACGATCCAGCAACACCTCCCCCGAAAAATGAAAAATCAAAGGGTACGAAGGACGAGAGTAGATCAGAAAACTAAAGACTCTATCGAGTAAAGCGCGTGCCCCAAATGCGGCACCACCACGAGAGAAAAAAAAACACGAGGAGCTCCAAGGTGCCACTGCTGGTGACTGGCCTAGCTATAGAAACCTCAGCACCGCGCCTGCTCGTGTAACTGCGTGAGTGCGTGCCTGCGAAATCTTCTCTGTCTTCCAGAAAATTAGTCAGTGCCAACTGCCTTGGTGGTGGTGGTGGTGGTGGTGGTGGTGGTGGGAGGGGAGGGGGGGTCTTGCGAAGGCCGGGCAGGGGCCACCCCAAGGAGAGTGCCAAGATGTTGATGCGCGGGATATTCAGGGGAGAAGCGGAGGGGATAAGAAATAGAAAATCAGTGCCAGAAACATACCACAGTGCTTGTTAGACACACTATAGCAGAGTAGTGGTTGGTTGTGCGCGGGCGGAAGCAGGCAAATGGCGAGAGCGTGATACAGTGGTGACGGCGGGTCGCTATGTACAAGATCAAAAAAAAACACTTCTGTACTCGTGTTCTTCACTGTCCTATAGCTTGCCCCCTCCCCCTCCCCGCGCACGTGTGAATATTTTCTAACCAAGCCGTATGATGGAAAGCAGGTCAACACACGTATAGGCATCATACGCTGGCGTGCCGAAGCCCCTCCGACTCCCCCTTTTATGTCAATCCGTTTGCATGAACGGTGGGAGGGGGAAAGAGAGCTCTTCGAGTATGCCACAGACATATGCGAACAGGAGTAGCACCTACCGATGAGGAGCAACTGTATATGTATATATATATATACATATATTTATTGTATGTGTGTGTCTGTGTGCGTGTATTTCATGGGACCAGAGCCAGAATTCTATTTAGTAAAACACGGTCTTTCCGTTTTTTTTTTTTGGGGGGGGGGAGGGGGCAGGCCGGCAGAACCACCTCGAGATGAGTACGGCATCGAAATCCTGCGAACTCCCAACAATGCACAACGCCCTCTCTTCCTCCTCCTCCTCCCCCATCTCTCACCACCCTAGAATTGAAGTAACGTGAATCCTGTCTGCAGCTGTGTGGTAACATCCGTGCGAAGACGATACTCCCAGTATGGCACTCTCTTACTGCTAGCCGGGTAGCCAGGTGGAAGGATGATCTTCAGCACGTCTGTCAGGACCTGCTCCTTGAGTAGCCGGTCCGACACTGTGGTTGTCGACATGGACGGCGAGGCGTTGACCTCGATCAGGTGGGGGTTGATGTGGTCATCAATAAGGATGTCGTAACCATAGAGTTCGTAGCAGTGCTTGTCGTTGAACACCATCGGCTCCACAGCCTTGAGGGAGTGGTAGATAAGAAATTGTATCTTCTTCACCATGCCCTCCGCCGTGTACGGCCCATACCACCTCTGCACGTAAAGAAATAAGTTCTGGAAAGACCACTTGCCACCATGCGAGGTGTTGTAGTGTTCGTCACTCTTCTGCAAGGAGACATTCGTGAGGTGAGAGCCGAGGTCCTCCTGAGCCAGGCTCCTGCCAGCGTAGCGCGTCGCGCAGAACCGGGCGAAGCCATCCTCGTGAAGGTATGCAACGAGGGGCTTGTACGACGTGACGAGAACGTACAGACGCAAATCAAATTTTTTGCCGCCAATCAGAAGCGGGTTGGAGATGTAACGACTCACAATGTACGACCCAGCAGCCACACCACTGCCACCGCCGCCAGAGCCGGCGGCTGTGCTTTGAAACGTGGTGGTGTTGGTCGCATTCACCTTCGGTGATGTCGGACAGGCTAGCAGGTCTTCGCCGCTACCGCTCGCAGTGGCCGCCGCTGCCTCGGCGCCGGTCGAGAGCGCGGCGCGTGGTCTCTGCGCCCCCGACGGTGCTACCAGGGAAGCCCGGTTAGCAGAGCCCGGAGCAAAGGCGGCGGCCGAGGTATCCGGCTCCTTCTTCTCACCGATCCAGCGCTCCAGAGAGCGGACGTCGTCGATTAGGAAAATGCCTTTGCCTTGCGACCGCGATGTCGGTTTGACAATCCACTGCGTCCCACGCCGTTTCTGAAACTTTTCCTTGAACATGTTCATGTCATTCGGAATGTTGTACGTGAGAGGGACGCCATCCGCAAAGCAGAAGGATCTGAAGCGGTGCGGCTCTGCGGGTGCGCCGTCAGCCGACGAAAACGTGGAGGAGCCGGCTGAGGCCGAGACCCAATCCGTGGCCGTGTAGAGCGTCAGCTGGGCGTAGTTGTTTGCTTGGTTCTCTCGCAAGTAGCGCTTGATATTTTTGTACATGAGGTCTTTGCGAGTGAGCTCCGCGTGGTCGGGGAAGTGATTCACAATGTGGTGCTCCTGCCACCTGAACGTGCTTGAACAAACTGTATGGCGGACGCGTCCTACATGCATCCAAAACAAGTGCCAATTGCCGAGGCCGATGTTCTTGTCCTCGCCCTCACTGTTTGCAGGGACGACGACCTCTTCCACGTTGCAGCGCTGCGTACGCGTCTGCGGAAAGGAACCAGCTGCAGCGGTGGTTGTCGGCGTCGCTGGACCCGAGCTCTTCCTTGGATGAGCTGGTCCCTCGCCCGCCTGTCCGCCAGCCCCTTCGACATCGGTGGTGTCGGTGATAAGCGGAGGTGATGACAATGCGGTGGAGCTCGTCGGGTGCGTCTGCTCGTCGTGGTAGCGCTCGAACATGAAGTGAATCACCTGCTTGTCAAGATCGGTGCGGTAGCGCAAAGTGCAGTCGCTATGATGGTGACTGCCGCCGTTTCCACCAGCTGTACCCGCGCGACGGCTGCTGCTGTGCCCGTTGCTAGTGAGTGCAGCGGCACCTGCGCCGTTGGTAGCCCCTGGTACCATTACAGTTTTTGTATGCCGTTTCCCAGCGAGCGAGGTTACTGGCGCTGCCAAACGCGACCTGACGCCTCTGCTACCTACACCATCCGCATCAACAGGAAAGGTCGCAGAGAACAAGTCGGTATCGAGTTCGTCGCCGCGTACATCATCACTGCCCGCACGGGAATGCGCATGCAGCGACTCCAGGTCAGCCTCATCTTTGAGCACCACGCCCGACGGTGCCCCAGATCGCTGTTGCTGCCCTGGACACTCTACTGAATCGGTGTCGACAATCATCGCTAGTGTCGGGGCTGTTTTCGAGGATGCCCGTTTTGCCTCACTGCCCAGCGGCTTTTGAGCAGACATTTTTTTTCTCTTCGGTGTACTGGAGAGCGACGCGTCTGGCGTCGACTTCAGTGTGGCGGTGGATCCTGAGACCTTTCGACTCAGTATTTTCTTTGGCCTCCGTTCAAGCGCCGGTGGCGGGGATGTCGTCTTGTTCAGCAACACCGAGACGTTGGGCCCAGGTGACGCCGCCCTCTTCGCAACAGTCCTAGCAGAAAGACCATCTGAGCCCGTGCGGTGTGCAACAGCGGGAGCGTCACCATGCGGGCTTTCTGTGCGCCCTAGGCTCTTACTACTGGGACCCTTGCCATTGGTGGTGTTAATGGCGGACTCCATTACAATCATGTCCTTGTAGACAGAGGAGACTTGGTTGCGATACGTGTTGACGCAAGAGTGGGGTGTTGCTCCATTCATCTCCGCTGGAGGCGCGCGCGTATTGGACTGTCTTTTTTGTTTCTGTCTCACATCCAATGTGGAACACACACGACGCGGTAAGCCAAATGCCCACCCGCGTATGCAACAATAAATCAGGGTGTAGCGGGGAGAGATTGCAGGCAATCGAAAGATTGAAGGCAATACGTCAGCAATGGCGTCACTGCGATGCACTTTGAGCGCACAAGTTTTTTTTTTATAGCGCACACACACACACAGACGCCTTTTTTGTTCTTTTTTTACTCCTTCTTCTTGTTTTTTTTTTGCCTTTCCCCTTCCTCCGCTTCCATTTATTCTGTGACGTAGAGAGTGTCGCTGAGTAGAAGCAGGTATGGGGGAGAGAGGGGGGGAGGGAGGGGCGCGCGTGTGTTTCTGCGGGTGGGTGTAGAGACGTCGAGCTGTAGCGTTTTTTTTTTGCGGTAATAAAAAGGTCTGTGGGTAAAGAGGAGAAAGAGATGATGACCCCTGGACGAGTTTCTTTGCTCTTGGGAAGGAAGAGGAGGCGGGAGAGACAAGGAAACGGAGCTGAAAGAAAAGTTATACGCCACCCGCCACAAACAAAAAAAAAAGAGTCCGGGATTCGAGCACCAACAGCGAAAGTGTGTGTGCGTGTGTATCTCTTCTGAGGCGAAGATTGACACCCGCAGAATGCAATGCCACAACCACGACAATGATGTGCGGGGTGGAGACATGCATACAGTGAAGATCTTTTCTTTCCAAGGGGCATGGGTTTGGCAAAAGAGCGATGCCCAAAGGCTTCTTCGCACACACACACACACACGCACGCACGCACACGCACAATCGTCTCCCCCCCCCCCGGGAGAGGATGAAGAAGAACTCCCGCTCAAGCCTAGACGCGTGTTTCTCTGTAAGGAAGAAAAATAGTGAGTGAGTCGCCGTATGTGCCCATGAGTAAAGCTGTTGCGTAGTGTGACGTTTCGAGGGCGTGCAGAGGTGCGACTGCGAGAGCACATCGCGGTATCCCTCTATCTCCCCCCCCCCTTAAACTCCACAACGCACCGCGCTGCGAGAAGAGCGCGAGAACCTCCAAACCACTCGCTCAATCCGTTTTTTTTTTCGGCACCTCGCCCTCCCCAACACGGACAGCCATCGCTTGCGTTGTTGTTGAGCTGCAACCGACAAGGTTGGGCGTACTCTCCTCGACTATTCATGTGTAGCTACCGTTGAGTTCAAAAGTATTTTTATCAGCTTGCATAAGATTAAGCGCGGTCGCTGTTACGTGCGCTCCAGTGCGATGGAAGCGTGGTGAAAAAAAGGGGGGCCACATTCGTCACTGGCGCGCCTACACAGAAAGAGGGGGCAAAAAAAAAAAGAAGCGAGCAGACCCCAGTACACTCACAGACGGGCAACACAACACAGAAAACTCGAGTGTCGTTGAAGGTTTCGCATGAAAGTAGGGAGTGTTATCTTGGTCTTACTGTCTTAGTGTCCCCCCCTCCTCTCCCACCCCCCCCCTCACCTCACCTTCCTCTTCCATCTGCAACACCCCTGCTCTTATTGCCTTTGTATGTGTTCTTGTGCCCCCTCCCCCCCCCTCCGCCTCGCCCAACCAAACATCAAAGCATTTGTCCGTATAAGCCTATACCCGCGGCATCACGGTCGGTCTTCCATCCCCTCATCCCCCTCCTCACCCCCGTCCGTCCTTCCCTCGATGTCCGTCTCCCGCATCGTACTGTCGCCGTATATACCTTAGCATTAACGTGAAACCAAAAAAGCCCCAGGAGTCGCCGCCACCACCACCACCACCACCCCCCCACACACACACACATCACCCTATCCGCATCACCATCCCGATGCACTCAACAAAAGATATTAGCGAGCACACACACACACACACACACACACACAGTCACTCAGTTATTAGACAGAGCCCTCCTCCGCTTCAGGGGCTCTGATGGGGTGCGTTGGGCTCTACTAGACCGCTCATGGCTCTCGACACGCTCGTCTCGGCGGCGCTTCACGCCCGCCGACGCATCGCCCACCATTCGAGTGTGGCTCTCTGTAGCAGACGCGACAGTAAGACGCCTCTTTCGTTGTTTAGCGGTCGATGAGGGTGCCGTCCTGTTGTCCCCAACATGCACCACATCCGGATCGCTGCCGATGACGGCAGCGTCTGGCTTGTATGCCTTCTGCTTGTCGACCTTTCCGTCTCGCGGACGCAGTGCCTTGGCGGCGACAGCGACACCCACCCTCTCGGGATTATGTTTAGTCTCTCTCTTCGCGCTCGCCTTCCTGCAACCCGCCACCGCGTTAGCCCTGCGGCTTGCTGCGACTTCAACGACTGCGTGATCATCTGACGTAGCACTCATCAACGCTGCAACATCCTCCGGAGACGCATCGTCACCCAAGAACTGCCGCAACTCACTTTCGAGGTCGCGTGTGTCTTGCGCTTCCGTTCGGGCCGCGTACTTGCGATCCTCTCGGGCCAAAACCGAACGCAACTCAGCTGCCTCGGCCTGCTGCAGACGGTGTAGCCGACGATGCATCCGTCGCTGCTGTGGTGTCGTGAAGTGTTGACCTCTCTCCAATATGCCAGAGGTGATCTCGAGAGTGCGTTGCAGCTTCGCCGAAGCAGAACTGCGCTCGCGTAGCCGCACCTCCTCGGCAGCCTCCTCGTGGTTCAGGTAGACTCGCCTGTGTTCGGTCGACCGGCCGGTGGAACTATTAGACCGCTGTAAATCCTCTACTGGGCCTCGACCGCCACTAAAACGCACGGGCTTCCTGTCCTGAGGAGTGACCGCTGTTGAGAAAAGAGTGGGGCGGTTGGACACGGCGCGCCCGTGAAGATGTGTGAAAGATCCACCGCTGGCGTGGCTCTCCGAAGTGGCGTAGTCGCATCCGTCGCTGCCCTGCAACTGCGCCGTCACCACGTCAAATGGACAGTAGAAGTCTAGATACTTCGTTTGGGGTGAATAGGGCACGTTCAAGTAGGGTATCTTCTCTGGCATCGCAATCGGCCGCACCACGGGCACGGGGTCCTCGACCTGGATGTGGCCGTGCGTCGCCAACATGCGATGCTGCTCATGGCGGCTCAGCCGCCGCCGCGGTGGTTTTGCGTTCAGCAAAACCGGAGATGTGAATTGGCGAAGGTACTGCTCGCTCTTTGTGAGCCAGGGAGCCGAGACCTCAACCGCGTCCTTGGCAGCCATCGCGATCGCGAGGGTGTCGTTGCTAGTCTCGAGTGTTTTCAGGATAGACCGATGAGCCGCCTTGCTGTGAAGCCCTGTCACGATGCTCTTTGGCAGCGTCGCCTCTGTCGGCATCAACGCCACGTACGTCTCCAGCGGCGTCAGAGGCTGCGATTCTTGCTTCATGTTGAGAAGGTGGATACGCGTCTTGGTGCGCTGGCAGTGCGCTGCGGCGGCGCGTAGGTGGCACAACTGCGGCGCTGCCGGCGCTGGCACGTAGTGGTAGTCCGGGCACACACCTGTAACTACGGTATAGAGAGACCAGAGCGCCGATCGGAGGAGGTCCATGCCTACGTCGATGCTTGACGAGCCTGTGTACTCTGAGGCCTGCACGACATCTGCGAGGAAGTCCACGTCGATGGCGTCGAGGCTCGGCGAGACCAGTGTGCTGTGTGGGTATGCCGCCCGCACGCTGCGGTAGCGCCGCCACAAGCCCATGGCCACCTCTCCAGCACCGGTGTAGTGATCGCCGCCGTTCAGCAAGAAAAGAAATACGAAGTCGATGCGGATGGAGGGTAGCTGCGAGGGCGAGAAGGGCGTGTCGCCGCGGGTGGCGGAGGTCGCCTTCAGCCACAAATACAAAATGTCTGAGACGCGAATGAGCTGCAGAGAGGAGGGGCTGATGATGCTAAAGTTGTGAAAAGCGGTGGCGCCGAGACATGTTACGACGAGGTCAATGTCATTGCCCATCACCACGACGGAGTCGTCTGGGCGACAGCGCAGAGACGGTGTAGTGGCGACATAATCGTGGCTATTGTGTCCGCCTCGACTACCCGCTCGGCTGTTGCGCTGATGGCCACTACCACCGCCGCCGTTGCTGCCCCGGTCCTTAGTGTGACCAATGCCCCTGCCAGTGCGAGGCACCTCTGCGTCCTGTGGCGTTTGCACGGCGCTGTCTGCGACGCCACCCGAACCGTACGCAAGAAAGGCCAAGGCACGAGAAATCTTCGCCTCACCTTCACCCATGACGGTAGTACCGTAGAGGTACACCGGGCACGGATTGCGAAGGAACCCACAGCCACGGTTGAGCTTAAACTGCGACGCGATGGCGTTCTCAAGCTCAATCATGAAAAGCGATCCAGCAGTGATGGAGAGCGTGTTGAGCTGCTGCACGCCACCGGCATCCAGAAGTGAAACCTTTCGTCGTCGAAGTCGCTGCGTCTGGAGCTTTGCTATCGGGGCGGGGCCGTCAAAACAGAGGCTGAGGGACTGGCGTGGCACCACTACCTCCGTGACCAGTACACGCAGCCGCTCCAGCACCTCTTGGATGAGCTGTTTTTTTGTCTTGTTCTCGCTATTCTGATGGTGGAAGCAGGAGTGTACAATGCAGTTCATGTCCACAAGAACGTGATCGGCCACCGGGGTGCAGGTGCCACTCGCATCAACCGCCGCGCCCTCCGCATTTCTCACATGGGAGGATGACGTCAAGTGGCGCTGGCGCGCCGCGAGGATGGTACCTCCGCCTTGCCCACTCGTCGCCTCAGTCTTGTCGGGATACCGCTCACACAAGTCGACCCCAGTGCCTTCGCCAACAATCTCTGAATGGATTCCCACTCGCAGGCGGCGATTCACCTCCTCCTCGGCCTCCGCATCACTCAAAGGCACGGGGAGCAACCGGGTGCACCCGCACGAGTCGATGAACTTTCGAAGTCCTAAAAGACCCATGTATTATGGAGTTATGTGTGAGTGTGCACGCACACTGCCACGTCTGTTACACGTTTTTTTCTTTTATGTATTTCGAGAATGCAAGCGTCGACTTTGCCCTCCCGCCCCCCTGACGTGTTGCCAGTGAGAAGAAAATTTTGTTTAATCGTGATGTTGGCACTTGGGAAAGAAGTGCGCGTGTTTTGTTGTGGAATGACGCAGGGAAGGGAAAGGGATTCGCCCGTGATTGAGTTTGGACAACCGAGAGAGAAAGAGAGAGACGGGGATGAGCAGATCGATAAAATAATAGAGTAGGAGTGAATGCAGAGGAAGGTGGCCCATGTATGTGTGTAGCTACCAAAGCCGAGGGGCTCAGCTCAGTGGGCGGCGAGTGACGCACAAAAAAAAAGGAAGGAAGAAAGAAGGGGGGGGAGGCACAGAAAAAAATATATACATATACCGCACGAACGATGCGAAAAAAAAAAAAAATAAGACCCACTCGCCCCGCCCCCGTCCATCTTGCGCGCACCCTGTAATACCGTAAGCGGGACTTCTCTCTTTTTTTCAAAGTACCACGGCGGGGTGCCATCTGGGAAGGCTGGATCCCCTCTTTTTCTATAGTGAGGTACACCTTTGGTGACGGTCGTGTGTATGTGTGTGCGTGTATATGCTGCTTTGGCTGTTTTTTTTGTTTTTTTTTTTGGGGGGGGGGGGAGGAGGAGCAACCAAGAAACGTCGCGAAGGCATATACCCCCTCTCCTCCCCTCCCCTACTGCGCGCTCCTGCACTCTCCATCGACCAATTCAGAGTACGGCGGGATCATCTCGCCGCCAGCGATTGCGCTGCTGGTGAGCGTGTACACAACCAAATACCCAACCAAGATAAGCACACCCGCGGCGTACGTGATGAGGGAAAGAGTCATTTGCGGCAGAAAGGATAAGCTCAACTGCTCAACCTCTAGATTGAAGCGAACCAAGGGAAGTCGGTGGGCATCCACGGGAATCGAAAGTGCACGCGGACGCACCTCGATCACCGGCAGAAATGGATTGTCGGAGTTCGACGCCGCGCGAAAGGTGCGATGTGCCATGGAAGCGTCAAGCCCACTGACGCTCGACGCGTCGTCAACGTCTTCCCTGTCCACCCAGACATCCTCGGCGCTCAGTTCGTGTGCGCTATGTTGACTCGTGGAGAACATAAGCAGCTCCGTATCCTGCGGCTCCTCAGCCCAGCCGCGTGCTTGCTCCGACGATCCGCCGGGGACGCGCATGCCGTCTTCCAAAAACGCTAGCGCCCTGGAACGACGCACTTGATAAAGCACCAAATCAAAGCCAACACTGGGCGATCCCAAAAAACTGAGTCGTATCATGTAGCGTCTTCCAGGCTCCAAGCCATCGAGGACATAGCGTTGGCGCGACGGCACAGCATGGCGCAGCCTGTCGTTGCGCTCCCCGGGCGCGTGCTCTGTGCCCTCATCCCAGAGTGGCACGTCCGCCGGGAGGGAGGGGTTTCGCACTCGCTGCTTCATTAAAGGAACACCGGGTTGCAATACTCGGTACATCTGCGTGTACGGTGGACCGGTACTGCAGCACTTCAGGGTAACGTGAAGGGGTTCCGCACCACCTTCAGTGTCGCTCAAGACAGCAGGAAAGACCCCGCCAAGGAGCCCACTCTGAGGTACCAGCCGTTGAGCGAGGCGCTTTATATTGTGGCCGACACCGGCCTCAGAGAAAAGACTTCGGCGTTGGACAATGCTAATGTGCACCGCGTAGTACAAAGCAGTGGCAACGTATACTCCCACCATGAGGACAAAAAAAAGAAGCACCGCGAAGTGGAGGCGGCGCATCATGAAGGAACAAATGCCCTGCGGCTTCTCCATGTGTTGCTTGTTTGTGTGTGCGCGCATGGTGAGAGAAGCGAAAAAAAAGAAGGGGGTTAAAAAAGGGGTGTCGAACTCCAAACAAGAAGTCACCTCCTACCTCACCCAGTCGTGTCTGCTGTATTTGCACAGGTGCCCGTGCATGTGCATGCGTCTTGTTTGTATGCTGTACTGTGTGTGTGTGTGTGTGTCTCTATGTAATACACCACAGCGGAAGGGGCTAGAAAGGGGGGGGGTATAGAGAGTGTGGTGCTCTTCATCGCGGACAAAGTGCAAAATGCGAGAAAAGTACGAGGGCCGGCAGACACCCACACATGAAGAGAAAGAGGGGGAAAAACATGTACGCAATCATATATTTATATATTTATATATTTGTGTGCGTGTGTGTGGTGGTGATCATCATCATCATCACATACGCTCGCCAAGTGTCAAGTGGTCACGTCTGGTCAGACGATCCTCAATGCCCCTCACAATATGTACCCGCTCAGCAATGGGGAGGAGGGAGGAAACACAGAGCCTCATTCTTTCGTCTTATAGGCGCACACCCGAAGTTAAATAGAAACACAGCGCGGAGCCCGGATGTGCAACACACCTCTAGAGTTCATGGCAGGAAGGACCGACTCGCCGAGGATGACACGAACCGTGTCGTGGTGGGCAGTAGGGGTCATTACAGTTGATCCGTGGCGCCGGACCCCCCCCCTCTCTTCCTCCTCCTCCTCCCCCCCCCCCCCTGCCGAGACTTTTGCCCTCTTATGACCCACTTCGAACTGACCTCACAGTGGTCATGCACCTGCGTCAAATGCAGCCGACACAACAACGCAGTGGTCCTTTGCAGCAGCAGCAGCAGCAGCAGCAATGTCACCCCGAATCGCCCTCCCCCCGCCGCCCCCCTCTTCTAAAACCGACACGTCCGTATGGATACCCCCCCCCTCCCCTCCTACAAGTGAACCACCTTGCTCACCTTTGCCTGTGCAGTGCGATCGTTTGAGCGAGAGGTCCCTTTAGCCTTGGACGCCCCAGATTTACCACGACGCCGGGGCGCAGCGGCATTCGCAGGTTCCGTGGCCCGCTGCAGCGTACGAGGGGGGATGCCTTCGGGCCTGGATGCCGTGTCACCCCTTAGAGGGTCCCCTTTCTCCACCTCCATAGTCGGCATGTCAGCGTCACAGCTGACACCTTCGCTGCTGTGTGCTGCTCGGCTCGCACTCAGAGGGGACTTCGACGAAGAGCGGGGCGCTGATGAGGAGCCATGCATCACTGACAAGTCTTCTCGGTCCGATCTGCTGGTGACGGGGAGTACAGCCTGCTCCGTATTCTTCTTGCGGCGGCGATGTGATTGAGTCTCACGCAACTCCGACGCTCGACTGCGCAACGCAGTATCGATGTTCTCCTCCAGCGCCGTGACACGGGTAACGTCGTCTTGTTGACGACTCGTGAAGTACCGATACTGCTCCGTCGACCGCTCTCCGGAAGCCGCGGCAGAGACGTCTGCGGCCTCGCCATTCCGACGAGAGTCTGCAGCGCAGACTTTGGATGGATTGGTGCTACGCCTTTCAAGGACGGCGGACACATTCTTCTTCCCCGGTGATGCGGTAGTCGACCCTTCACCCCCTCCCGCTTCGGTTTTCTCGTTACTCGCCGTAGCCACCGACCCCTGGTCTAGTGCCTCCAGCGCTACCCTGTTGTCAAGCTGCACGCGCCTGAAGTACTCAAGCCACTTCGAGTATGATTCAATGAGCATACTCGTCGCCCGCATCTGCCAGTCAGTCTCAATACGGGAGGCAGCTGCAAAAACGTTGGTCAGCTGCTTCTGCGCTGAAAAGGGGGTCGGCATGTCGTTGGCGCGCAGCAGCTGAACGGCGAGGTATGCGAGGTCGGTGTTTCCCGTCTCCTGCGCAACTCCAAGAAAAAGATTCGACACAAGTCTCACGCGCTCGGTGTCGTTCTCCGGCAACCCGAGCGAGCGCGGTGCACGACCGTTTGCAAGGCTCAAGATAACACCGGGTAGTGTGGCCACAGCAGATGCGCGCTTTGTCGGGTCGACCAGCTCCATCGCGAGCTGGCGAAGGAGCGGGATGTACAGGTCCTCGCGCAGATGGTGGCGCAGCACGACGCGCGTGAGAGGCATCACATCCTCAAAAGTGGCCCAGTGCGCCTCCAATGCACGACAAAACGCGTTCCACCGTCGCTTGCCCATCGCCTCCGCGGTGGCGTGAGGCAGTTTGAGCGTGGTAGGCCCGTCCGTGAACCAACGTGCCATTATCTCCTCGGGCCGCACCGGACGCAGACTAGTAGACACGGTGGATGGACATATACCCCCGGTGGCAGTCATCACACTATCGCTGGAGTTACTGTTTGGACTACTGCACTGCACGACCCCTGTGTCGGCCGTCGGCACCAGTCCCTCCTTCACCAAGAGGGACACAACGTCAACAAAAGGCATGTACAAGAGTCGGTAGAGAGACGGTGTATAGCCAGAGACTAGTACCCGCACTCGCGTCTCCAGCTCGGTTGGGGTCAACTCCTCGGCCGGGCCCGTGGCGAGACCGGCCGTCGGATCCTCCAGCAAATTTAGCTCCAGCATGGTGGTGCCGAGGGGATCATTCGCGCGCGCTCTGAACTCCGCATCAAAACTCAGCGCCTCGACTTTGGAGAACTGCCGCTTGGAACCCAAGTAGAGCGGCCGCGTACAGCGGAGACACCCACCCTTGTGATCCCCGACTGCGCCTGGGACGGCACAAACCACAGGACACCACCCTGCAGATGCGAAAAAGCCTCGGAACGGCACCAGCAGAGAAGCCTGGGCCGGAAGGGGCGTCCCATAAGCACGGCGGACTCGCCACGCGGTCGCTAAGGAAGTCCTTCGCCGGAGTATCAGTGCCTGCGACATGCCTGTAGCTGCGACGCGTCTCATTGTAAAGCCTACTCACCCCCCCCTCCCAATCACTGCAAACCAATGACCACCAGCACTGGTGTCTCGTATGATCAAAAGGAAAAAAAGAGTGAGGGGTTTTGAAGGGAGGAGAGAGGGGCCAGTGGAAAGTAGGAGAAAGAAGACGGCCAAGGATTATCCAAAAGCTGTGTGCGTGTGTATGTAAAGACGCACGTGCAGTTGCGTGCGAAGAGGGAGGAGAGGGGGCAAGAGGGAAAACAAACACCAAAGCGCAATCCTTTAATCGGTTCGTACGGTGGCTAACTTGGGTCGGCCCTCAGACAGAGACGCACACACACACACACACACGCGCGCGCGCGCTAGATGAAGGAAGGAAGGAAAACGATACACAAGGATACACTGTAGAAATGATTGCGCGACGCGACCACATGTATTGTGAAGGAAGAGGAGACAGTGAGGCACAGACGGGGGAAAAGGGGAGGGAGGCCCTCGCCTCCCTCCCCGCCCTCCTTCCAGTGAATATGCATAAATGTTTTCGATACGTTTCGACGGACTACAAGCATTTAAGAGTCCCTCCCTCCTGTCCTACCACAGAACTCTCGGTCACACAACTTTACACCATCCACTGCCCCCCTCCCCCTCCTCCTCTCTTCCTTTTTCCCCAGATAGCTTTGACCATTCTGCTACACACGTCATCAAATGAGCTCAAGCCTTCAAAGGTCAATCCCCCTCCACACGAGCACAGCAACAACCACAGGGGTATACTCCAGAGCCCCTCTACCCTGTTGGGTGATGCAAAAACAACGTTGCAGACGCTCTGGCGCTCGCGAGCCCACACTTCAGTCATCGTAACAACTTCTCTCTTGATCAACACCCACACACTCGTCTGCTACACGAGTTGCCTCACGCCAGCTCCCCGTTATGCTGAGACTCGTTTGATCAATTTCTTAGAGAGTGGAAGCAAGCCTACCTCTCTTTCTCTCTCAGCAAGCAGCCGAGTCCGAAAGGAGGGGGGGGGGGGGAGGGGGGAGGCTGGGCAGGCTGGGCCGGGAGGGTTGATCGAAGAAAACGAAGAGAAAATGTTTTCGTCCGCAATGCGTGTTTGTTTGTTTGTTTTAATTTTCTTTGTGCACCGCGTGTTCCCCTCCCTCCTGGTCGAATGCAGAGTTGTGTGTGGAGACAAGCGCAAACTCAGCACAACGCAGTTGACACACGCGCCACCCCCACATCCCACACCCCAACCGTCTCAAATTGAGTACGAACGTAGACAGAGCCGAACGACGACGACGACGACACCCCCTCCCAAGCCTCCACTAACCACCTGGCATGCTGCCCACACCATGGGCAGTACAGGCACGCGAAGCTGCTTCATTCAAAGTGTGCTGTACGTAGGCGAGCGCACGCCTGCTCGTGGGGGCCACCGATCCGCCTGGCAAACTTTTGTGTGCAGTACCCCGTTCGTCAGAAACAAGGCTCGCTGGCGCGCCCTCTGGTGAGTCGAGGAGCGGTCCAAACGACACATGGATCCAGACGCGCCGTTGCAGCTGAACGAGTCCCACAAACACCTGCACCGGCGGTATCACTTGCTCACCCGCCTCAGTATCGATTGGCAGGCAACGAGAGTCTGACGGATGCGTCGACGCTGACGCGGCACATGCGTCCTCCAAGGCAGCAGGCGTGTGGCAGGACTCCTCAAGAACCCTACTCCAAGCTTGCGCGAGCTGCACAGTGGCCTCGTCTGCCGCCGTCAGCCACCGCAGGCACACGATCCCGAATGTGGAGGCATCTAGCGAAGCGTCGAAGCGACCATCGCCGCGAACGGCCTGCAGCACCCCACGTACAAACTCTTGATGTGTGCCAACCCGCTCCGCAAGCGCTAACGATGTCACTGGCATGAGCTGAGCCGCTGGGGGTGAAGTATCCTCTGATAACTCGGCCGTCGTCAGCGCGCCCGTTGAGTGTTGCTCGAACAGCCACCCCGCCATGTGCGACAGCGGCGACACACGCAGGACGTCGCTCTCCGCCATGCCAGGGGTGATCCATCGATTAAAGGCACAGTGCCGTGCCTCGCCAAGGGCCTGGACAGACCAAGCGACCTTCCGAATATGCGCAAAGAAGAGCGCTGCACAGCCCGTGGGAGAAAAGCGATTTGTTGGGGAGACGGGCAGCACTGCGTACGGCAGGGCAGTTGACAGCCCGGTTGGCACCATCACGGAGTCCGCCAGTAAAGCCGCCCCAAAAAACTGGGTGGAGATGGCGCTCCGCTGCGGCAGCACCGTCGTTTCATTGTGGCCAGCAAGCAAAGCTGCACCGCCGTGGCTCGCATCGATGTGGAACCACACGCCGAGTCGCTGGCAAAACTCACCCATGGCGATTAGGGGATCAACGGCCCCACAAAGACAGGAACCAAACGTGCCAACAACCATGAGGGGGTACATGCCCGCGGATACGTCCTCCACGAGGCGGAACTGCAGCTGTTGCACGTCCATCGCATAGTTATTGACACTGCACGACTCACCACCTGTAGCAACGGTGCCGCTCGAGTGAGTTGTAGGGAGTGGCAACTCAAGCTTGACTGTGACGGTTTGAATGACACGTATATGGGTGATACCGAGCAACTGTGCGGCCCGCACAAGAAGCGCATCGCACTGGTCACTACAGTACAGCACAAGTCGGTTGCTCACATGCGCGGAGCATTCGCTGCCGGCAAAAGCGTTGTGCTGGCCAGTCGCACGTGTTATTGCCTGTGTGCGAGCTGTGTGAAGCAAAACCGTACACGCCTCGAGGCTAGTCGAGTAAAGCACACCGCCACCGTCAGCGGCCATGCTGGACAGCGTCGGCGACTGTGTTGGTGCCTTGGCGAACACCTCCCTTGCCGTTGCGACAGTGGGCAGGGCCGTCAGTGGAGTCGTGAGAAGTGAATGGCTGTGACTCGATGACACCGGCGAACGTGGAACGATGTGGCCACTCGTCGTGCGCATAGCAGTGGGCCACAGCATGAGTGGTGCCTGTGATGGGCAGTGGCGGTCACTGCGGCGTCCTGCACCGCCGCTACTGGCGTCACCGGTGAGCGAAGCACCAAATGACGGAAAATGCCAGTGGAAGCGACTCGGGAGACCAAGACAAGCAGCAGCTGCGTTCACGAGAGTCTTTTCGACATCACTCAAAGTGTCCGATAGAGGGAGCAGCGGCAGTGCTGCTGTGCTACTTTGTGCAAATGCCGCTTTACTCGTGAGGGAATGATGCGCCTGGACCTGTTGGACAATAGACGCGGATGCCGCAGCAACACCGTGGCCAGTCACACATGCGGCGGTTGCCATGGTCGTTAGCCACGCATGGAACCAGTCTATAGAGACCCTCGCTGGTGGCACGGGAGAGTGTGCCGAGGTCGACCAGTTGGCGCGGTCGCCTACGCCCGTTGAGTGATCTGCCCCCCCTACAGACCGACAGAGACGCCGTACGGCAGATGCTGCAATTGCCGACAAGCCCCCGGCGAATGAAGAGTTGCACGTGACTGGGTCGCGCTCTGGCACCATCGAGAAAGTGACGTCTGCCTCCGTTTTAGTAAATGAGTCTGCTGCCATCGCCAAAGCGTCGTGTTTTTTGTGCTTGTCTGCACAATATGTGGTCTGCTGCGGATGCCTGCCAACACTGGTGGGCACCTTCCACGTGTTTTCTCGGCTAAGCGGGCGACTGTGCGGTGATACCGCTGCCGACTCAGACAACCCCCCTGCATTCTTTACAGTGGAGGCGACTACCGGCTCTGACGCGCGTTGAAGCGCCGTGGATGCAGCCTCA
Source organism: Porcisia hertigi (assembly GCF_017918235.1). NCBI lineage: Eukaryota > Euglenozoa > Kinetoplastea > Trypanosomatida > Trypanosomatidae > Porcisia > Porcisia hertigi. The sequence continues at coordinate 143,112 of NC_090575.1, forward strand.
AACAACAGAGCCAGTCGACGCGCCTCGCTGGCCAGGCAGCGGTAAAGCCGTTCATTACCGCGTTGCGCGCGTCCCATACGTCCGCCGCGTACGCAATTTTTGTTTGTTTTTTCAAGTGTCAGTGTGTCGACGTGCACAGAGTTGGCGACATTCGCATACGAGCTCGTGCAGCCCAACACTAACACCTAACACGTGAAAGCGCGTCAATATGCGCATCACCCTATCCAGTCACTCGAAGAGGAAGGGGAGGGGGGAGGGGGGAGGGGAGGAGAGGGGAGGGGAGGGGAGAAGATATGAAGAACGGCGAATCACGTCAGTGACAAATTTTTGAGAGTACCAAAGATTCAACACTCAAGGCGAGCCGTACTACCGCAAAAGAGAGGCAGCGAGGCGTTTCCACGACCTCCCATTGTGTGGTGTAGCGACCCTCGAAAAGTGAAGGGTGAACGTAAGGGGTGGAAGGGGAGAAGACACCGACACACACACACACACACCGACACACACACAACGCAGCCATGCGCAGCCCTAATGCCGCGTGTATGCGGCTTGCATACCTGCTTACAATGCGTGTGTGCAGTGTTCTCTCTCTCCCTCTTCTCGCGCTCCCGCTTGAGCCCACACCACCATCCCCACCAGACAGCGGCCACCCTCGAGCAGAGAGAGAAACAAAAAAAAGAGGGAAGGAGGGGGGAGGAGGGGGGGGGGGGGCACTGTCGCGCACGGTGGGGCATATCCCTTTCCCGCAAAGAAAAGCACGGTTCGCTGAGGGGGTGGTGAAGCCCTATCGCCGCTGTCGTTGTACAGCTGCAGTGTACGGTAGTGTTGTTACAAACGTTTAAATCCCTGCACCACATTACAATCAATTCTGTCGACCTTCCCCTTTGGATGATGCCAGACAGTAGTGGGGAGGAGGGGTTACCTTAATCGCAGTGCAACCAGAAACAAGATAAATCAACAACCTCGAGATTCACACATACACACACACACACCTCGTTGAGGGCCGACCAACCGACTCTCTCTTAATCGGTGTCCGTGCCGCTCTGGACGCCATCATCGTTGTCGCTGTTGCTATCTGAGAGCTTCACGACGTTGTTCTTCCGTGGCTTGCCACGCGGATGATTTATCTCCCCCTTGATCACCTTTGCCCGCTCCTTCCGCGCCAGCTTGTCATCGTCACGTCGATCGTACGAGTCAAAGCCATCGCCGTGATCATGGCCCGTCTTGGCATGAAGCTCCTCCAGTGATGGTGGTGGCCAATACTTGGACTTCGCTACAATGATGAACATCGGATCATGTGCAATGGGGTCGAAACCGGAGGAGGATGGGGAAGCAGCGGCCGCTGCAACGACAGCTGAATTGCCAGTTGCGGCAGCGGCCACAGAGCCGTGACTCGGGCCACCCGCCAGCTCCTGATACAAAGATTTTACATCCACCTTCTGTGCTGGCACCTCGCTTTTACGCGGGAGACGAACAGTGGAGAACTGCCGCGACTCGAGCGCCTTGTTAGTGACGCGAACCCGCTGCGGCTTCTTCTTGGCATTCCGCTGCTGCCTCTGTGCGTCTTTTGATGGCATCGCTCTCAATGCCGTGGGTATAAAAGTATGACGTTGAGTGTTGAGCATAAAAATGTATATATGATTATATATAATCGTGTGGCCGCCGCCGCCGCCGCTTGATGGTGCGCAGGAGGCCGACGCGGAATAGACGTTCGCACACACAAACCTATGAAGAGTGAAACCACGAAAAAAAAGAGATGCGCTTGTGGATTGCCGGCGAGCGGGGGGGGAGAGGTAGGGAGAGGGTATACATGTTAGCGTTGAACACACACACACAGAGAGAAAAAACGGGGGCGTAAAGGGGGAAAAAATCGAGAGAGAAATAAAAGAGAAAATTGACAGAGTTGGACATCGACGTGGATGAGACAAACCAAAAGTACACCACAAATGGAGAATACAGCGAACACATCGATGCACGTGGCATCGCGCGCGGGTGGAGGGGAGGGGAGGGGCGAATCACATCCCTGTTTGCATTGTTGAAGCAAAACAAGAGCCGATTTCCCTTCTCTGTTCTATCCAAGCCCCTCCGCCCCCCCCCACCCTGTGGGAGGGCACCCCCTCTACTCCCCTCTTCACGTCCTATCAGCGCTGCTTAGAGTATCTGCACCACCTACCCATCATTGTGCTACGGACACACACACACACACATCGTTCACCTCCTGGTCGTCTAGCACGGGAAACGTCACTGGCCGTCGGAGGTGGCTGCCATACGCAGCTCACTGGCCCCTTGAGTCCACCTTCCGATACGCTTCTTCGCGTGACGGACGCTACACGCACGGGGAAGGGGCAGGGGAGCAGGGAGCAGGGAGCGAAGAGCGAAGAGGGCACAGAAAATCTCCGGGGAGAAGGCACGCACCACCTCCTGGCGCTCCCCCCCCCCCGCCGCCCTCAATCCCCGCGGCTGCCGCCATCGATCGCACCGAGACAACAATAATGGGGAGTCATGTGCGCATGCTACAGAACAAACCAAGAACCCCATCGGCACTACGACCGGCTGACCTGTAGGCCAGACGACGACACGCTCATCTCCACAAAGCGGGCATTGCCGTTCGGTGGGTTCGCCGTCAGCACCTCGCGGATCCGAATAGCGCACGCCTTGTCCTTCGCGCACATGTACATGTAGCCTCCACCGCCAGCGCCGGGCAGCAGCAAACCCCACACGTACGGCTCAACAGCGTCCACAATCGCCTGTATTGCAGAGTTGCACACCTTCTTGTCCAGACGCTTCTTCTGCTCCCACGACCGATGGACAAGCCGTGCGAACCTCTTGTAGTTGACCGTCGTGATGGCGTCGTACATCGCAGCAGTGTGAGGCCCACCCATACCCTGAAGCAGCTGCAGAACCGCGCCGCTGTTCAGAAAGACCTCGCGCACAACCTCGACAAGAATGCCCTTTGCCGTGCGGGTGATGCCCGTGTAGTACAGCAGGTGGCACGAGGCGAATCTCGGGTTGGTGAACACGCTGTCAGGCATCCACCGCACCGTGGGCATGCACGGCAGCCCAGGCGCAACCTGCAACAGCTTCAAACCCTCGAACACGCCACCGTACTGGTCCTGCCACCCACCACCAGCAGTCATCATCTGCTCCATCAGCAGCACGCGGCGGCACACATCGTGCTCGTCCCACGACAACTTGCAGAACTCCGTCAGCGACCGCAGCACGGTGCCCGAAACAATTGAGCTCGTGCCCAGCCCAGACCCGGTCGGGATTGCCACATAGAGCGAGATCTCCAGCCCGTGCCCGCCAAACCGCGCAGTCAGCTGCTCCTGCAGCGTCGCGTACTTCGTCGTGCAGAACTCCGGCAAGAACCCGCTGAGCGCAAGCGCGGCCTTCGGGATTGAGAACGGGTCCTGCACCGCCGCATACGTGCGGATTTCCTCAAAACTCGACATGCTCAGCCGGTTGCCGCTGTCGATCGAGTGTACAATGATGATCGGGTCCTCCAGAACGCGCACGTACACCTGCACCGGCGGCTGCCCGTTCAGCTCCACAGCAACGTTGATCACACTGCCGCCACTCAGAAGCGTGTATGGCGGCGTATCCGTCCATGCTCCTGCTAAATCAATACGGATGGGGCAGCGACCCCAGATGATTTGATCGAGGTGCACCCCAAGCTCTGGGTCGCTGCGCTCATCGGGGAAGGACTTCAAAATGGCAGCACGTAGCTCCGCGAAAGCAGCGGCATCGTGCCGAGTCTCCAGCACACGGGCCTCCTCCACGCTCTGCACGCGCAGCAGCGCGAGACGTCGTGCCTTCTCCGCTGCGGGCATTGACGGCTGCGCGGTATCCATCGCCTCCAGCGCGAGCCTCATCACGCGGCTTACAAACATGTGGTAGTGTGCGGCCACGATGCGGCCAGGCGCAGAGCACAGCGGCGGGTCGCTGCCACCGCCGTTCGGACTGCCCCCACCCACGAGCACACGTGCCCAGTCCACACCTGCAGCACCAGCGCCGCTAGCAGCCGACGCAGCCAAGTCCGACTGGTGCGACAGCAATACGGCGTTGCCAGTTGCGTCGATCTCGTCCCACCCCTGCGTCAGCCCGTTGCGCCGCGGCAGCGCCACGCCCAGCTCGACGACACGATGTGCAATGCGGTTCAGGTCCAGCAGAAAGAACTGCTGCTGCAACACAACTATCATCCGCCCGGACAACACGGACGAACGCACGCCCCGCATCACGGCCTCGGTCATCGGCGAGCTCTGCACAGACACCGTCGAGCAGTGCTCTTCCTGCGGCGCGGGGCCAGCAGTCACAAGCGCAAGAGTCAGCGTCAACATCCGCCGCTCGTAGTACTCGCTGTTGCGCAGCATTGCAGGCACGTCCGTCAGTCGCAGCAGGTCCATCGCAGACACGCGCGGCTGCGTCCGCCACACAGCCTGCCCAGCAGCAAGTCGCGCTGCGTCTACGTTGCCGCCGCCGTCGCCACCCAGAGCCTCCACGGGCAGCGTCGCAACGTACAAGTAGTCCCCAAGCTGCTGCTCAGTCGCGCACACGGGGAACAGCGCAGCCTCGTAGATGTCTAGCGGACGTGCAGCTCCGCCGTCCGCCGCACGCGCAGCCGGGTACAGGTCCGCAACGCTGAACCCGCGGCTCGAGAGCCAGTCGTGCAACAGCATCCCCATATAGACGGTCGAGCCGCTGCCCACGTCGCCGCGGAACGCGTCGTCAATGTGGTACGGCCGCGCGGCATGCAGAGAAGCACCGTCACCGCAGCCGCAGTCGCCTGCCGCAGCGGGCAGTACGGGCACAATGCTCACACACGCGCCAAGCGGCAGCGTAAGCGCCCAGTCGTTGCGCGGGATCCCCACCAGGATGTGCTGGTCCTGCAGCGACCACCGCGCACCCACCCAACTGCTCTCCACCCACAACTGCCGCACAGGCAGCTGCGGCGCGCCCGCCGGTGCACCAGCTGCAGCGCTCCGGTCCAGCGGCGCAAGCACCACGGAGTTATGCACAATCACCGACGACGGCGTCGCCAGCAGCGACATCGCGTCGCCAGCAGCAAAGTCCAGCTCCTCCGACGCACCGCCCACAGGAGCATGCGCAGCATCACGCAGCACCACACCCTTCCCGCCGTCCCGCTTGGGCGCAAGAACACCGTCGAACGGCGTGCTCCATGACCACGACGGCGCCAGCGACTCGCGGCTCCGCAGCGTCTCCGTAGACGAGATCAGCTGCCGGTTCGTCCCGTAGTGCAGGAACGCGGCGTCGCACAGCTCCACAACGCTCGTCTTCAGCCCGGCGACCGCTGGGTCCGCGCATGACGGGTTGCTGCCCAGCGCACAGCCGAACTCCGAGTAAAGGTCATACGAGTTGCACACCGCCCCGCGGCGATGCCCGCTGTGCCCGTCAGCATCCACGTTGTCCGCGTCCACAGCACTGCCAAGGCACTTGCGGGCCACCACCTCCACCGCGCGGTCACTCAACATCCATATGCCCACATCCAGAAGAAACGAGTCGTTACCCTCAGCCACGCGCTGGCGGACCTCGGCCAACGACGGCTTCTGCAGCATGTAGTCCAGCACAGACGGCTTCCCGTGCTTCGTAAAGAAAACGCCGTGCTTCTGCAAGAGGCTCGAGTCTGTGCGTATGCCGAAGCACAGCACATCGCTGTCCGCGAACGGCGCAAGAGACGGCAGAGCCCCCCTGAGATGCACGCAAATGTCGCCGCACGCAATCAGTGTGCGCAGGTTTACAGGCGCCGCCGCCATCAGCGACCGGTACAGCGGCACCTGCGTCGAAAGAAGCGTGCGCGACAGCTGGCTGCCACGCTGCCAACGACACGGCGGCAGAGGCAGCAGCGCCTTGCCTATCGTCGCATACGCAGGCAGGCGGCGGCTCAGGCCGCCGGCGTGCACAATCACACGGCCATCATTGTCGGTGAGCCGCAACCACGACAGAAACGACTTCCTAGCCGACGCCGGCGCGCGGCGCTGCGCGTCCGCGTAGCACTCGTGCAGAAGGTGCACCGTCCCACCACCGGAGCCCAGTGGCCTGCCCTCCGGGTCGCACCCGCAGAACAGCCCAGGCACCACCACGTCGCCATGTATACCGCTCTCCTCCATGGAAAACGCAGCGGCGCTCGCCAGCAACTTCTTCACCCCCCGGTACTCCACCAGGCTGGCGGGGAGGCTGAAGAGATAATTCACGTTCATGGCGGTACACCCTACCTGTGTACATGTGGAGTGGGGAGCGGGGAGGGAGCGCGAAGGGGAGAGCGAAGGGGAGAGCGAAGGGGAGAGCGTGTTTCTCAAGTGAGCGTCAGGAGCGAGATCGGACCCCCACAAAGGGGAGAAAAGAAAAACAATGATGTCGGGGTCTCCCTGTCGCCTACAGTAGCGATGAAAAACAACGAGGATGGAGAACAGAGAGAGTGCGGGAAAGACAAACCAGCACACACGCACGCACGCATAGACGTCAATCTGCACGCACACACACACACACACACAGCATTGCGAGGAGAAAGTGATGAAGCCCTGAGATCGCAAAGCAGAGAAGAGAGGACAGCTCCCCTCGGTGATCGGCCATCCCTCGCGAGTGGCGATTACGCCCTTGTCGAGTATGCAGAGACCTCCTTCCAAGTGTTATTACTGGCCACAGTACGGCGAAGCTGCCAAGCGCGAAGTGCCCGTCATCCTCTCAGATAGTGCCGAGCAGCTGATCCTTTAGTCTGCATGCCGCACCGCGTCGTTGCTACTCGGTGACTGTGCCGCGGAGCCTTGTTTGTGGGGCCCACCCACACTTCGACACGGTGTGGAGGAGAGGCTCCAGCGAATATGCGCGGGTCTGCTCCATCACAGCCTCCTTCCCCTCTCTCCCTTCACGACGGCGAGACCTGAGCTCACTAAAAAAAAAACAGTAGCAGCTATGAGGGGAGAGAAGGAGATGAACAACATACTCGTCATCAAACACACGTCTGTACCCCGTACCATTGATTCGTTTCCCAAGCACCCCTCCATCAAGTAAGTTTTACAGCCCTGCCAGATTGCTGGCACGCCTCCATCGCATACGCCTCGCAGGGGGAGAGGGGAGGGGTAAGAGGAGACATGTCACCGCTGAACCACGCACACTCTCTCGCCGTTCGTATCCTCTTCCCCCCCCCGTTATGCAGCGAGGTAAAATACCAGCAGCAGAACCACGATAGCCACCCCGATGTCCGTCGGTAAGGCAGTGCTCTGAGCTTCATGAAAGGTCTCCTTCTCGGAATACATGCTCGCCGCCTTCGACACAAACTCGGGCACCACCGCCGCACGGCCACCAGCGGCGCTGCTGCCACTGGCATTCAGGCAACTGTACTTGGTGTGTAAGATGTGGCTGGAGAAGGAGACAGTGGCGTGCACGAGCTGCGGTGCCGCGGATGAGAGGAAGAGCCAGATGGGAAAGAGAACGATCTGCAACGTCAGCAGTCCGCACCGCCAGACGACGATCTCCACCGGCGCCTTCTTGGCCTGCATGATCAGCAGCCAGCGATACTGCAGCTCGCTCTTCTGGCTAAGCTCGTCCAACATAGGCCTCAGCACCTCGATACGGGTTGGGTACTGACAGAAAACAGAAAAGTAGTGCACCATGGTCAGCGTGTAGAGTGGGGTGATGGTCAGTCCTTCGACAAGAGAGAAGTGCTGCGCATGCACCTCGTCGAAGCGCGTTGGGGTGTCCTGAATGAAGATGTTGTGACCAGCCATCGTGTTGGCCAGGAACTCGCCCACCCTGCGAGGGTACCACTCGGCGATCCTCCTGGGCAGCGTCCAGCCACTGTAGATGCCGCCGCTGCTGCGGCTGCGGCTGCGGCTGCTGGTGCCATCTCTGTTAGACGCGGAGAATCGAGATTGATGAGGAGCCCGTGCGGCCCTGGTACACCGCAGGGCCTGCGCAAACTGGGGTGCGATGCGTCGCCACATGGTGACACTCTTCCCTTTTTTTTAATGAAGCGATGACCACAACAACCTTGATTACACACGTGTGAGACACCCCCACAGCGTGGGCTGGCAGGGGGCGAGGGAGCTGGCGGGCAGAGATGCAAAAGAGAGAGCGCGTGCGATAGTGAATGAGTGAAGTGATTGAGACAAAGCGTTTGCTTGCCAGGGCAGGCAAAACATACACGCAGCCCGTGGAGCCGGGAGATAGGCCAACAGGTTGAGACACACACGCTCCACGACTTGCACCTCACGACCCTCCAGCGAATGGGTACCATGAAAGCAATGAGAGTGCGAGCCTGAGATGAGACGGGGGGGAGGGGGGGAGGAGGGGGGACACCAACACGTGTGTGGGATGGTGCATTATGCAGCACGAGCAAGCATACCCTCACACCGTGTACAGGCGCTCCTTCTCCACCGGCGCCTACCTCCCTACCCCCCCCAGGCGTGGAACGAAATCCGCGGCTTGACACGTTTATACACCACACGGAGTGCGCCTTGTGTGGATGTGTAGATGTGTGTGTGGAAGGATCCACGGCTCTATAGGCAAACGAGCGCATCAACACACGCGTAGGACGTGTGCATGCGCAGTGATCGCACATCAAGAGAGAAAATCAAAGCAAAGAAAAAAAGAAAAAAACGAAATCACCTGTGTCCAAGGGGGCGAGAGAGGAATAGACAATTGCGCTCCGGGGGCAACCGCACAGAACTCATCGTGCACGCTGGCATGCAGACGCAATGATACAATCTCGCCTATGCCAAAGTGCCTAGTACGGCACCATCGCCTCGTAGTCGGCCACGCGGCGTGCAAGAACCTCCACCTTCTTCGGGCGCACGATACCGCCCTCGCGGGTGCTCTTCTTCAGCGGGGGCAGCGTCTTGCCGGCCCTCTTCGCGGCGAGGTGCGCCTGGAACTGGTGCTCCTTTGCCTTGAACGCCTCCTGGCAGCGAGACTTGCGGACGTGCTCGAAGCGGACGCAGATGCGCTTGCGCAGGGTGCGCGTGCGGACCGGCTTGTTGATGATAACACCAACACCGCGGGGGGTCACGTTCCACACAATACCGGTGCGGCCGTGGTAGTACTTGTGCGGCATGCCCTCACGCACCGCAGAGTCCGCGACGACATCGACGTAGTCGCCGACCTTGACGTTCGTCAGGATCGTCGACACGGACGGGACGCCGTGCTTGCGGAACTTCTTGGCGAAGAGGTGGCGGGTGCCGGACTTGTAGCCGTACGAGTGGACCATCTTTGCAGTCGATCACGGAATGGGGATTAGTATGGCAGCTGGTGCGTCCCTTGACTTTACACTGTGTGTGTGTGTGTGTATGGAGGGGGGAAGGGAGGGCGTATCGGTGCGTGCGTCGGGAGGAGTGCATACGACGAAAAAACACGAGAGAGGGGAAAAAACGGAGCAGGTACGGAGCGGTGTAGTGAGCAAAGACGGAAGAGGGGGGGGGGCGCAGGGCATCGCCCTCCGTGCGTCATTGTAGAGGGAGGGGGAACATTGATGTCAACAGCGGCTGGTGGGGGAGACCAGAAGGCAGCAGTAGCCCCCAGAAAGGGCAACGCGGTTCAGTTGACGAACCGCACCACAACAAGGCCTCCGAAGAGGGAGAGGGAGGCGTACGAAGGGAGCAGCAAGCACACGGGGCCTCCCCAGAGCGAGGCGTCTTCTTTCGACTTTGGGCATACTCGATACTCCCCGACTTTATAATAATGTGCATCAGAGTAAGCCCCCGATGAATGTCTTCTCCCTCCCGCGGCAGAGACCCACACAAATCGTACAGAGCACGAAGCGACTAAAAACAGCACGCATCACTGTGCCCATTTATAGTGAGCCCACGCCCCTGTCCACCGCTCTCGCGCGTGTGCACCTTTTTACGCCGGCGCGCACACTGTGTCCGTGTGACGGTGCCGACCCCTCCGTGCTTGGAGCTGTGCCGTCCATTGGCATACACGCGCACCAGCCGCCTTCTCTGTTGGGGAAGGTAGAGGGGGAAAAGCAGAGCATCGGGAGGTGGGAGAGCACGCTGAGAGAGAGCAGGGGGGGCACACAATACACACATACACACACACACACTCTACAGACCCTTCACAACGTAGGCCGCACAGCGTGGCGTGCGCACGCGACACAGGATGATGTCAATGGGCCGATACCTCAACAACCCAGCAACCATCAAAGGGATGGGGGGAGAGAGCGGAGGGGGGGAGTGCGGTTAAAACTCAGTCGAACGGCTTCAGCATAAGACACAAGTGCACACAAGCTTACTTACATGTTGGCACTAACGTTGAATTATGTGGGCGAAAGCAAAACAATAAGACTTGCACACAGCCCCCTTCCCCCCCCCCCAGAGACACACACACACGCACACCCCGCGGCCGAGGCGGGGTAAACACACCGGCGCGCCGCGCTGATCACGCCGTGCCAGAATAACAGCCGCGCATGGCCTCCACAGACGCTCCCAAGCTCACCACCACATATGCCACCATTTAGAAAAAAAAAACGAGTGGATAAATATGCACAGATGAATGTGTATGAAGAGAAATGTTTATAGACAGTTGAACACATCGGTGTGTGCGTGTGTGTGTACACGTGCCTCTGGCACCGTAGTTCACTGGCCTCGGCTGTACACACACACACACACACACACACCGTTCACCTCCTGGTCGTCTAGCACGGGAAACGTCACTGGCCATCGGAGGTGGCTGCCATACGCAGCTCACTGGCCCCTTGAGTCCACCTTCCGATACGCTTCTTCGCGTGACGGACGCTACACGCACGGGGAAGGGGCAGGGGAGCAGGGAGCAGGGAGCGAAGAGCGAAGAGGGCACAGAAAATCTCCGGGGAGAAGGCACGCACCACCTCCTGGCGCTCCCCCCCCCGCCCTCAATCCCCGCGGCTGCCGCCATCGATCGCACCGAGACAACAATAATGGGGAGTCATGTGCGCATGCTACAGAACAAACCAAGAACCCCATCGGCACTACGACCGGCTGACCTGTAGGCCAGACGACGACACGCTCATCTCCACAAAGCGGGCATTGCCGTTCGGCGGGTTCGCCGTCAGCACCTCGCGGATCCGAATAGCGCACGCCTTGTCCTTCGCGCACATGTACATGTAGCCTCCACCGCCAGCGCCGGGCAGCAGCAAACCCCACACGTACGGCTCGACAGCGTCCACAATCGCCTGTATTGCAGAGTTGCACACCTTCTTGTCCAGACGCTTCTTCTGCTCCCACGACCGATGGACAAGCCGTGCGAACCTCTTGTAGTTGACCGTCGTGATGGCGTCGTACATCGCAGCAGTGTGAGGCCCACCCATACCCTGAAGCAGCTGCAGAACCGCGCCGCTGTTCAGAAAGACCTCGCGCACAACCTCGACAAGAATGCCCTTTGCCGTGCGGGTGATGCCCGTGTAGTACAGCAGGTGGCACGAGGCGAATCTCGGGTTGGTGAACACGCTGTCAGGCATCCACCGCACCGTGGGCATGCACGGCAGCCCAGGCGCAACCTGCAACAGCTTCAAACCCTCGAACACGCCACCGTACTGGTCCTGCCACCCACCACCAGCAGTCATCATCTGCTCCATCAGCAGCACGCGGCGGCACACATCGTGCTCGTCCCACGACAACTTGCAGAACTCCGTCAGCGACCGCAGCACGGTGCCCGAAACAATTGAGCTCGTGCCCAGCCCAGACCCGGTCGGGATTGCCACATAGAGCGAGATCTCCAGCCCGTGCCCGCCAAACCGCGCAGTCAGCTGCTCCTGCAGCGTCGCGTACTTCGTCGTGCAGAACTCCGGCAAGAACCCGCTGAGCGCAAGCGCGGCCTTCGGGATTGAGAACGGGTCCTGCACCGCCGCATACGTGCGGATTTCCTCAAAACTCGACATGCTCAGCCGGTTGCCGCTGTCGATCGAATGTACAATGATGATCGGGTCCTCCAGAACGCGCACGTACACCTGCACCGGCGGCTGCCCGTTCAGCTCCACAGCAACGTTGATCACACTGCCGCCACTCAGAAGCGTGTATGGCGGCGTATCCGTCCATGCTCCTGCTAAATCAATACGGATGGGGCAGCGACCCCAGATGATTTGATCGAGGTGCACCCCAAGCTCTGGGTCGCTGCGCTCATCGGGGAAGGACTTCAAAATGGCAGCACGTAGCTCCGCGAAAGCAGCGGCATCGTGCCGAGTCTCCAGCACACGGGCCTCCTCCACGCTCTGCACGCGCAGCAGCGCAAGACGTCGTGCCTTCTCCGCTGCGGGCATTGACGGCTGCGCGGTATCCATCGCCTCCAGCGCGAGCCTCATCACGCGGCTTACAAACATGTGGTAGTGTGCGGCCACGATGCGGCCAGGCGCAGAGCACAGCGGCGGGTCGCTGCCACCGCCGTTCGGACTGCCCCCACCCACGAGCACACGTGCCCAGTCCACACCTGCAGCACCAGCGCCGCTAGCAGCCGACGCAGCCAAGTCCGACTGGTGCGACAGCAATACGGCGTTGCCAGTTGCGTCGATCTCGTCCCACCCCTGCGTCAGCCCGTTGCGCCGCGGCAGCGCCACGCCCAGCTCGACGACACGATGTGCGATGCGGTTCAGGTCCAGCAGAAAGAACTGCTGCTGCAACACAACTATCATCCGGCCGGACAACACGGACGAACGCACGCCCCGCATCACGGCCTCGGTCATCGGCGAGCTCTGCACAGACACCGTCGAGCAGTGCTCTTCCTGCGGCGCGGGGCCAGCAGTCACAAGCGCAAGAGTCAGCGTCAACATCCGCCGCTCGTAGTACTCGCTGTTGCGCAGCATTGCAGGCACGTCCGTCAGTCGCAGCAGGTCCATCGCAGACACGCGCGGCTGCGTCCGCCACACAGCCTGCCCAGCAGCAAGTCGCGCTGCGTCTACGTTGCCGCCGCCGTCGCCACCCAGAGCCTCCACGGGCAGCGTCGCAACGTACAAGTAGTCCCCAAGCTGCTGCTCAGTCGCGCACACGGGGAACAGCGCAGCCTCGTAGATGTCTAGCGGACGTGCAGCCCCGCCGTCCGCCCCACGCGCAGCCGGGTACAGGTCTGCAACGCTGAACCCGCGGCTCGAGAGCCAGTCGTGCAACAGCATCCCCATATAGACGGTCGAGCCGCTGCCCACGTCGCCGCGGAACGCGTCGTCAATGTGGTACGGCCGCGCGGCATGCAGAGAAGCACCGTCACCGCAGCCGCAGTCGCCTGCCGCAGCGGACAGTACGGGCACAATGCTCACACACGCGCCAAGCGGCAGCGTAAGCGCCCAGTCGTTGCGCGGGATCCCCACCAGGATGTGCTGGTCCTGCAGCGACCACCGCGCACCCACCCAACTGCTCTCCACCCACAACTGCCGCACAGGCAGCTGCGGCGCGCCCGCCGGTGCACCAGCTGCAGCGCTCCGGTCCAGCGGTGCAAGCACCACGGAGTTATGCACAATCACCGACGACGGCGTCGCCAGCAGCGGCATCGCGTCGCCAGCAGCAAAGTCCAGCTCCTCCGACGCACCGCCCACAGGAGCATGCGCAGCATCACGCAGCACCACACCCTTCCCGCCGTCCCGCTCGGGCGCAAGAACACCGTCGAACGGCGTGCTCCATGACCACGACGGCGCCAGCGACTCGCGGCTCCGCAGCGTCTCCGTAGACGAGATCAGCTGCCGGTTCGTCCCGTAGTGCAGGAACGCGGCGTCGCACAGCTCCACAACGCTCGTCTTCAGCCCGGCGACCGCTGGGTCCGCGCATGACGGGTTGCTGCCCAGCGCACAGCCGAACTCCGAGTAAAGGTCATACGAGTTGCACACCGCCCCGAGGCGATGCCCGCTGTGCCCGTCAGCATCCACGTTGTCCGCGTCCACAGCACTGCCAAGGCACTTGCGGGCCACCACCTCCACCGCGCGGTCACTCAACATCCATATGCCCACATCCAGGAGAAACGAGTCGTTACCCTCAGCCACGCGCTGGCGGACCTCGGCCAACGACGGCTTCTGCAGCATGTAGTCCAGCACAGACGGCTTCCCGTGCTTCGTGAAGAAAACGCCGTGCTTCTGCAAGAGGCTCGAGTCTGTGCGTATGCCGAAGCACAGCACATCGCTGTCCGCGAACGGCGCAAGAGACGGCAGAGCCCCCCTGAGATGCACGCAAATGTCGCCGCACGCAATCAGTGTGCGCAGGTTTACAGGCGCCGCCGCCATCAGCGACCGGTACAGCGGCACCTGCGTCGAAAGAAGCGTGCGCGACAGCTGGCTGCCACGCTGCCAACGACACGGCGGCAGCGGCAGCAGCGCCTTGCCTATCGTCGCATACGCAGGCAGGCGGCGGCTCAGGCCGCCGGCGTGCACAATTACACGGCCATCATTGTCGGTGAGCCGCAACCACGACAGAAACGACTTCCTAGCCGACGCCGGCGCGCGGCGCTGCGCGTCCGCGTAGCACTCGTGCAGAAGGTGCACCGTCCCACCACCGGAGCCCAGTGGCCTGCCCTCCGGGTCGCACCCGCAGAACAGCCCAGGAACCACCACGTCGCCATGTATACCGCTCTCCTCCGTGGAAAACGCAGCGGCGCTCGCCAGCAACTTCTTCACCCCCCGGTACTCCACCAGGCTGGCGGGGAGGCTGAAGAGATAATTCACGTTCATGGCGGTACACCCTACCTGTGTGCATGCGGAGTGGGGAGTGGGGAGGGAGCGCGAAGGGGAGAGCGCGTTTCTCAAGTGAGCGTCAGGAACGAGATCGGACCCCCACAAAGGGGAGAAAAGAAAAACAATGATGTCGGGGTCTCCCTGTCGCCTACAGTAGCGATGAAAAACAACGAGGATGGAGAACAGAGAGAGTGCGGGAAAGACAAACCGACACACACGCACGCACGCATAGACATCAATCTGCACGCGCGCACACACACACACAGCATTGCGAGGAGAAAGTGATGAAGCCCTGAGATCGCAAAGCAGAGAAGAGAGGACAGCTCCCCTCGGTGATCGGCCATCCCTCGCGAGCGGGTGGTGAAGGCTTTGAGAGGCCTCGCGAGTGGTGATTACGCCCTTGTCGAGTACGCAGAGACCTCCTTCCAAGTATTATTACTGGCCACAGTACGGCGAAGCTGCCAAGCGCGAAGTGCCCGTCATCCTCTCAGATAGTGCCGAGCAGCTGATCCTTTAGTCTGCATGCCGCACCGCGTCGTTGCTACTCGGTGACTGTGCCGCGGAGCCTTGTTTGTGGGGCCCACCCACACTTCGACACGGTGTGGAGGAGAGGCTCCAGCGAATATGCGCGGGTCTGCTCCATCACAGCCTCCTTCCCCTCTCTCCCTTCACGACGGCGAGACCTGAGCTCACTAAAAAAAAAACAGTAGCAGCTATGAGGGGAGAGAAGGAGATGAACAACATACTCGTCATCAAACACACGTCTGTACCCCGTACCATTGATTCGTTTCCCAAGCACCCCTCCATCAAGTAAGTTTTACAGCCCTGCCAGATTGCTGGCACGCCTCCATCGCATACGCCTCGCAGGGGGGGGGGGGAGAGGGGGAGGGGTAAGAGGAGACATGTCACCGCTGAACCATGCACACTCTCTCGCCGTTCGTATCCTCTTCCCCCCCCCGTTATGCAGCGAGGTAAAATACCAGCAGCAGAACCACGATAGCCACCCCGATGTCCGTCGGTAAGGCAGTGCTCTGAGCTTCATGAAAGGTCTCCTTCTCGGAATACATGCTCGCCGCCTTCGACACAAACTCGGGCACCACCGCCGCACGGCCACCAGCGGCGCTGCTGCCACTGGCATTCAGGCAACTGTACTTGGTGTGTAAGATGTGGCTGGAGAAGGAGACAGTGGCGTGCACGAGCTGCGGTGCCGCGGATGAGAGGAAGAGCCAGATGGGAAAGAGAACGATCTGCAACGTCAGCAGTCCGCACCGCCAGACGACGATCTCCACCGGCGCCTTCTTGGCCTGCATGATCAGCAGCCAGCGATACTGCAGCTCGCTCTTCTGGCTAAGCTCATCCAACATAGGCCTCAGCACCTCGATACGGGTTGGGTACTGGCAGAAAACAGAAAAGTAGTGCACCATGGTCAGCGTGTAGAGTGGGGTGATGGTCAGTCCTTCGACAAGAGAGAAGTGCTGCGCATGCACCTCGTCGAAGCGCGTTGGGGTGTCCTGAATGAAGATGTTGTGACCAGCCATCGTGTTGGCCAGGAACTCGCCCACCCTGCGAGGGTACCACTCGGCGATCCTCCTGGGCAGCGTCCAGCCACTGTAGATGCCGCCGCTGCTGCGGCTGCGGCTGCTGGTGCCATCTCTGTTAGACGCGGAGAATCGAGATTGATGAGGAGCCCGTGCGGCCCTGGTACACCGCAGGGCCTGCGCAAACTGGGGTGCGATGCGTCGCCACATGGTGACACTCTTCCCTTTTTTTTAATGAAGCGATGACCACAGCGACCTTGATTACACACGTGTGAGACACCCCCACAGCGTGGGCTGGCAGGGGGCGAGGGAGCTAGCGGGCAGAGATGCAAAAGAGAGAGAGAGCGTGCGATAGTGAATGAGTGAAGTGATTGAGACAAAGCGTTTGCTTGCCGGGGCAGGCAAAACATACACGCAGCCCGTGGAGCCGGGAGATAGGCCAACAGGTTGAGACACACACGCTCCAAGACTTGCACCTCACGACCCTCCAGCGAATGGGTACCATGAAAGCAATGAGAGTGCGAGCCTGAGATGAGACGGGGGGAGGAAGGGGGAGGGGGGAGGGGGGACACCAACACGTGTGTGGGATGGTGCATTATGCAGCACGAGCAAGCATACCCTCACACCGTGTACAGGCGCTCCTTCTCCACCGGCGCCTACCTCCCTACCCCCCAGGCGTGGAACGAAATCCGCGGCTTGACACGTTTATACACCACACGAAGTGCGCCTTGTGTGGATGTGTAGATGTGTGTGTGGAAGGATCCACGGCTCTATAGGCAAACGAGCGCATCAACACACGCGTAGGACGTGTGCATGCGCAGTGATCGCACATCAAGAGAGAAAATCAAAGCAAAGAAAAAAAGAAAAAAAAAACGAAATCACCTGTGTTCAAGGGGGCGAGAGAGGAATAGACAATAGCGCTCCGGGGGCAACCGCACAGAACCCATCGTGCACGCTGGCATGCAGACGCAATGATACAAATCTCGCCTATGCCAAAGTGCCTAGTACGGCACCATCGCCTCGTAGTCGGCCACGCGGCGTGCAAGAACCTCCACCTTCTTCGGGCGCACGATACCGCCCTGGCGGGTGCTCTTCTTCAGCGGGGGCAGCGTCTTGCCGGCCCTCTTCGCGGCGAGGTGCGCCTGGAACTGGTGCTCCTTTGCCTTGAACGCCTCCTGGCAGCGAGACTTGCGGACGTGCTCGAAGCGGACGCAGATGCGCTTGCGCAGGGTGCGCGTGCGGACCGGCTTGTTGATGATAACACCAACACCGCGGGGGGTCACGTTCCACACAATACCGGTGCGGCCGTGGTAGTACTTGTGCGGCATGCCCTCACGCACCGCAGAGTCCGCGACGACATCGACGTAGTCGCCGACCTTGACGTTCGTCAGGATCGTCGACACGGACGGGACGCCGTGCTTGCGGAACTTCTTGGCGAATAGGTGGCGGGTGCCGGACTTGTAGCCGTACGAGTGGACCATCTTTGCAGTCGATCACGGAATGGGGATTAGTATGGCAGCTGGTGCGTCCCTTGACTTTACACTGTGTGTGTGTGTGTGTGTGTGTGTGTGGAGGGGGAAGGGAGGGCGTATCGGTGCGTGCGTCGGGAGGAGTGCATACGACAAAAAAACACGACAGAGGGGGAAAAACGGAGCAGGTACGGAGCGGTGTAGTGAGCAAAGACGGAAGAGGGGGGGGGGCGCAGGGCATCGCCCTCCGCGCGTCATTGTAGAGGGAGGGGGAACATTGGTGTCAACAGCGGCTGGTGGGGGAGACCAGAAGGCAGCAGTAGCCCCCAGAAAGGGCAACGCGGTTCAGTTGACGGACCGCACCACAACAAGGCCTCCGAAGAGGGAGAGGGAGGCGTACGAAGGGAGCAGCAAGCACACGGGGCCTCCCCAGAGCGAGCCGTCTTCTTTCGACTTTGGGCATACTCGATACTCCCCGACTTTATAATAATGTGCATCAGAGTAAGCCCCCGATGAATGTCTTCTCCCTCCCGCGGCAGAGACCCACACAAATCGTACAGAGCACGAAGCGACTAAAAACGGCACGCATCACTGTGCCCATTTATAGTGAGCCCAAGTCCCTGTCCACAGCTCTCGCGCGTGTGCACCTTTGTACGCCGGCGCGCACACTGTGTCCGTGTGACGGTGCCGACCCCTCCGTCCTTGGAGCTGTGCCGTCCATTGGCATACACGCGCACCAGCCGCCTTGTCTGTTGGGGAAGGTAGAGGGGAAAAACAAAGCATCGGGAGGTGGGAGAGCACGCTGAGAGAGAGCAGGGGGGGGGGCACACAATACACAATACACACACACTCTACAGACCCTTCACAACGTAGGCCGCACAGCGTGGTGTGCGCACGCGACACAGGATGATGTCAATGGGCCGATACCTCAACAACCCAGCAACCATCAAAGGGATGGGGGGGAGTGGAGGGGGGGGGGGAAGTGCGGTTAAAACTCAGTCGAACGGCTTCAGCATAAAACACAAGTGCACACAAGCTTACTTACAAAATGGCACTAACGCTGAATTATGTGTGCGAAAGCAAAACAATAAGACTTGCACACAGCCCCCTTCCCCCCCCCCACACACACACGCACACACAGGCGGGTAAATATATATATATATATATATATATATATATACAATGAGCAAAGACTGTGAAGCGCTCTCAACAGCAGAAACAGAAACAACAAAAATGGCTACTTCTGCAAGAGCTGATGATGAGAGCGCCTGCGTCCGATTCCGCTGGATCAGGGAGGGAGGGAGGGGGGGAGGGAGGGAGGGAGGGAGGGGGGTGTAAAAGAGAAAAAACAGCAGCAATGTCCCTTTACTGGAAAAGGAGAATAGAAACGGGGAGGCGAGTGAGATGGAGAGATGTTTTGCCCACGTCCTCCACTCCCCCGGAGACGCACGACCAACACACACACACACACACACACAGAAAGAGACGCACAAATATGATAATAATAATATATAGATAAAGATATCATTTATTCATTCATGAGCGAGATACACACGAAATGCTGAGCAACTGTTGATGGAGTTCTGCCGCTGTCATCCACAACAACAAAGGGGGAGGGAGGGAGGGGAGTCCTCTAGAACGAATTGGGAGAGAAGAGCAGAAAAACGTTTTTCGAGTGAAAAAAAAAGAGAGACGCTCACACACACACACTCCATCTAAACGTCCTTATCCGAGTATCTCCCGCTGCAAACCGCAATGCAGCAAAGGACCAGACCGGTGATAGCGCTGATGAACGCACTGCCGGTCGCCACGCACAGCAGGTAGAAGCCCTCGGCGAAGAAGAATCCATCAGCTTGTAGCGCCAGCCTCGCCGAGGGATCATCGCCGCAGAGTGTCAACTTACGGGTGTACACTACCAAGCCCAAGATAGCACCATAGCAGAAGCACGCGCAGATCGTCAGAAAAGTGGACACGACAGGAAGGGCAATGGCGTTGCGTGCATTGATCCAACAGGCAGCAAACAACACGGAAAGCCCGAGAAGACCCGCGCCGCTGACCGACAGCGCCGCCATTATCGTGAAGTACAATCTCGCTTGGGGACATGGCAGGTCTTTCGAGTAGGTGCGTGTTATTTCCGAATTAGGAGCATTGGGCGATGCAGAAGAGTTCTGTTGATACCAGAAGTACACCGTTTTCTTCGTATTCCCTTCGGGACCCTCCGTCTTTCGGAACTGGGGAAACAGGATCGAGCACGTTGCAGAAGCAGCGGCGAGCACGAGCAAGAGAACAAAAAACACACGACAGACCTTCATGGTGCTTGGTGCTCTGTTGGACGGCTGCACAGTACACACCTCAAGTGGCTCTTTTTCCGTTGTTGTTGTTTTCGGGGAAAGGGGGGGAGTTGTCGGGGGAGAGATTACGCGTGATGTGACCGGATAGGAAACCGCTTCGAGGGAGCACAAAATGTGAGAGAGAAAAAAAGGGGAGGCAAACGTGAGAGAGAGCGTGTGTGGTTCTGTATCGCAGTGTTGTGGCGGTGGCAGCTCAATATGGAGCGAAGTCCTTTTCTGGGTGGGTGGCGGGTGGGTGGGTGGGTGGTGGGTGGGTGGGTGGGTGGTGGGTGGGTGGGTGGGTGGGTGGGTGGGTGGTGTACCCACCCGTCTTGGCAGCGTGTCGCAAGTCAATCACCCTTGGTGTCTTTTTTTTATGTTGGGGGGGTGAAAAAAATAATCGACTACATGGAAATACACACAAGACAGGCAGAAAAAAAAAAGAATAATCATAAGGGGGGGAGGGGGGGAGGGGTACGTAGCGCTGACGAAGACTGCAAGGACTAAAGTCAAAAAATGTATATATACAGAGGAAAAAGAAAAATATATGTAGAAAAAAAGGAAAAAGGTGTACACGCCGACATACACCCTCCCTTTTCCTCACTCCCCCCCCCAAACGCTTCAGCTGAAGACCTCCAAGAATACAGCCATGAAAAAGCCGCACCCCGCCACGCAGAGGAAGATGAACCCCTCTGAGAGAAAGTAGCCCTGGTCGCGAAGGGCCACCACCCGCGTTGCATTGTCGTTCACGCAAGTGTCGGCGCAAGAGAGAAAGATTACTGTTCCGATCGAGGTGGCAAAGCAGGCGAAGGTCACGAAGCAGAGGACCACAATGGAGCAGCATAACTTGAACTTACGGTGTGAGCAGAGATGTGCTGCAGCTAAGAGGCATGTGATTGCACCCAAACAGCACGCAGCCACGTGCAGAGCTGCACTGACTATAAAAGCTGTCTTGAAGTCGCCGCATTCGTTGTTGCGGTGATAGTCACGAATAAAGTAGTGAGCTGAGCCGATCGTGAACTTGGTCTCCTCGTACCACAAGTAAACCGCCTTCTCAGAGCTCTGGTCGCGAATCCGAGGCCCTGTCAAACGCATAAGCGGGAACAGCGCCGCACACACCCCAAATGCTACAAGCACCAGCACAAAAATAAGCAGCAGAACGCGTGTCATAAACATTTGCCAGAGAAGAGAAAGGGTGTGTGTGTGTATGTGTGTGTATAGATATATATAGAATATATGTGAAAGGGATAAAGGAAAAGGACAGACAATAGAATGAGAGACCGGGGGGGATACGCGAAGCGTGCGGTGATACGATACGTCGATGTGCGGTCGAGAAAAGAAACTTTGCGTCGCTCTCTTCTCTCTTCTTCCTTTTTTTATTTTCGCTCAATCCAGGTGGCGAAAAGCGTGTGGGTGACGTGAAGTCGATATCGAAAGCGAGAGCGGAAGCCTTTAATTAAAAAAAAATGGGGGAGGAGAGATGAACGAGGTGAAGAGCAACGATCCACACGTAAAAGAGTTCAATGGGAAGCGGGAGAGACAACAGCGGCCAGTAGTGTCATGAAATCAACACCATTCGATAATCTATAACACAAATACACACATGTGCATATAATTGCATGTGTGTAGAGGAGGAGGAGGGGGTGCGCGCGCGCACGTGCAAGTGTGTCGTTGTATTTGCTTGCCACGTGTTTGAGATGTTTATTTTCTTGCGTTGGTTTCTGTTTTTAGAATGCCGTCATAACACACGGTGGGGAGGGGGAGGAAGAGAGACGACGACATGATAGCACATGCGTAACCGACTGCAACACCCAGCGTGGCGCCAAAGCAGCAACACATCGCCGCGATGCCACTCACTCAATCACCAACTACTCACTCCCCGTGGTCGCTTCTTTGAAGGGCGATTGTGGTTAGTGGGAGGTGGCTGGCAGTTGGTAAAGGAAGGAAGGGGGGGATCAGGTGGACCAACTACCGCGGCCAAAGTGTTCGCAACATCAGAAATAGAAGCGTAGAAACGCGAGAAAAAAGGAGGGAAAGGAAAATATCAGAGATGATAATAAGGGAAAGGCAGGGAGGTAGCCCACACACACACACGCACACACAGGCGGGTAAATATATATATATATATATATATAATGAGCAAAGACTGTGAAGCGCTCTCAACAGCAGAAACAGAAACAACAAAAATGGCTACTTCTGCAAGAGCTGATGATGAGAGCGCCTGCGTCCGATTCCGCTGGATCAGGGAGGGAGGGAGGGGGGGAGGGAGGGAGGGAGGGAGGGGGGTGTAAAAGAGAAAAAACAGCAGCAATGTCCCTTTACTGGAAAAGGAGAATAGAAACGGGGAGGCGAGTGAGATGGAGAGATGTTTTGCCCACGTCCTCCACTCCCCCGGAGACGCACGACCAACACACACACACACACAGAAAGAGACGCACAAATATAATAATAATAATATATAGATAAAGATATTATTTATTCATTCATGAGCGAGATACACACGAAATGCTGAGCAACTGTTGATGGAGTTCTGCCGCTGTCATCCACAACAACAACAAAGGGGGAGGGAGGGAAGGGAGTCCTCTAGAACGAATTGGGAGAGAAGAGCAGAAAAACGTTTTTCGAGTGGAAAAAAAAAGAGAGACGCACACACACACACACACACTCGATCTAAACGTCCTTATCCGAGTCTCTCCCGCTGCAAACCGCAATGCAGCAAAGGACCAGACCGGTGATAGCGCTGATGAACGCACTGCCGGTCGCCACGCACAGCAGGTAGAAGCCCTCGGCGAAGAAGAATCCATCAGCTTGTAGCGCCAGCCTCGCCGAGGGATCATCGCCGCAGAGTGTCAACTTACGGATGTACATTACCAAGCCCAAGGTAGCACCATAGCAGACGCACGCGCAGATCGTCAGAAAAGTGGACACGACAGAAAGGCAACTGGCGTTGCGTGCATTGATCCAACAGGCAGCAAACAACACGGAAAGCCCGAGAAGACCCGCGCCGCTGACCGACAGCGCCGCCATTATCGTGAAGTACAATCTCGCTTGGGGACATAGCAACTTTTTTGAGTAGGTTCGTCTTATTAACAAATCAGGATCATTGGGCGACGTAACAGAGTTCTGTTGATACCAGAAGTTCACCGTTTTCTTATCATTCCGTTCGGAATCCAGCGTCTTTCGGAACTGGGGAAACAGGATCGAGCACGTTGCAGAAGCAGTGGCGAGCACGAGCAAGAGAAGAAAAAACACACGACAGACCTTCATGGTGTTTGGTGCTTTGTTGGACGGCTGCACAGTACACACCTCAAGTGGCTCTTTTTCCGTTGTTGTTGTTTTCGGGGAAAGGGGGGGAGTTGTCGGGGGAGAGATTACGCGTGATGTGACCGGATAGAAAACCGCTTCGAGGGAGCACAAAATGTGAGAGAGAAAAAAAGGGAGGCAAACGTGAGAGAGAGCGTGTGTGGTTCTGTATCGCAGTGTTGTGGCGGTGGGAGCTCAATATGGAGCGAAGTCCTTTTTCTCTGGGTGGGTGTGCGTGGGTGGGTGGGTGGGTGTGTGGGTGTGTGGGTGGGTGGGTGTGGGTGGGTGGGTGGGTGGGTGGGTGGGTGGGTGTACCCACCCGTCTTGGCAGCGTGTCACAAGTCAATCACCCTTGGTGTCTTTTTTTTTATGTTGGGGGGTGAAAAAATAATCGACTACATGGAAATACACACAAGACAGGCAGAAAAAAAAAGAATAATCATAAGGGGGAGGGGGAGGGGTACGTAGCGCTGACGAAGACTGCAAGGACTAAAGTCAAAAAATGTATATATACAGAGGAAAAAGAAAAATATATGTAGAAAAAGGAAAAAGGCGTACACGCCGACATACACCCTCCCTCTTCCTCACTCCCCCCCCCAAACGCTTCAGCTGAAGACCTCCAAGAATACAGCCATGAAAAAGCCGCACCCCGCCACGCAGAGGAAGATGAACCCCTCTGAGAGAAAGTAGCCCTGGTCGCGAAGGGCCACCACCCGCGTTGCATTGTCGTTCACGCAAGTGTCGGCGCAAGAGAGAAAGATTACTGTTCCGATCGAGGTGGCAAAGCAGGCGAAGGTCACGAAGCAGAGGACCACAATGGAGCAGCATAAATTGAACTTACGGTGTGAGCAGAGATGTGCTGCAGCTAAGAGGCATGTGATTGCACCCAAACAGCACGCAGCCACGTGCAGAGCTGCACTGACTATAAAAGCTGTCTTGAAGTCGCCGCATTCGTTGTTGCGGTGATAGTCACGAATAAAGTAGTGAGCTGAGCCGATCGTGAACTTGGTCTCCTCGTACCACAAGTAAACCGCCTTCTCAGAGCTCTGGTCGCGAATCCGAGGCCCTGTCAAACGCATAAGCGGGAACAGCGCCGCACACACCCCAAATGCTACAAGCACCAGCACAAAAATAAGCAGCAGAACGCGTGTCATAAACATTTGCCAGAGAAGAGAAAGGGTGTGTGTGTGTATGTGTGTGTATAGATATATATAGAATATATGTGAAAGGGATAAAGGAAAAGGACAGACAATAGAATGAGAGACCGGGGGGGATACGCGAAGCGTGCGGTGATACGATACGTCGATGTGCGGTCGAGAAAAGAAACTTTGCGTCGCTCTCTTCTCTCTTCTTCCCTTTTTTATTTTCGCTCAATCCAGGTGGCGAAAAGCGTGTGGGTGACGTGAAGTCGATATCGTAAGCGAGAGCGGAAGCCTTTAATTAAAAAAAATGGGGAGGAGAGATGAACGAGGTGAAGAGCAACGATCCACACGTAAAAGAGTTCAATGGGAAGCGGGAGAGACAACAGCGGCCAGTAGTGTCATGAAGTCAACACCATTCGATAATCTATAACACAAATACACACATGTACATATAATTGCATGTGTGTAGAGGAGGAGGAGGGGGTGCGCGCGCGCACGTGCAAGTGTGTCGTTGTATTTGCTTGCCACGTGTTTGAGATGTTTATTTTCTTGCGTTGGTTTCTGTTTTTAGAATGCCGTCATAACACACGGTGGGGAGGGGGGGGGGGGAGGAAGAGAGACGACGACATGATAGCACATGCGTAACCGACTGCAACACCCAGCGTGGCGCCAAAGCAGCAACACATCGCCGCGATGCCACTCACTCAATCACCAACTACTCACTCCCCGTGGTCGCTTCTTTGAAGGGCGATTGTGGTTAGTGGGAGGTGGCTGGCAGTTGGTAAAGGAAGGAAGGGGGGATCAGGTGGACCAACTACCGCGGCCAAAGTGTTCGCAACATCAGAAATAGAAGCGTAGAAACGCGAGAAAAAGGGAGGGAAAGGAAAATATCAGAGATGATAATAAGGGAAAGGCAGGGAGGTAGCCCACACACACACACGCACACACAGGCGGGTAAATATATATATATATATATATATAATGAGCAAAGACTGTGAAGCGCTCTCAACAGCAGAAACAGAAACAACAAAAATGGCTACTTCTGCAAGAGCTGATGATGAGAGCGCCTGCGTCCGATTCCGCTGGATCAGGGAGGGAGGGAGGGGGAGGGAGGGAGGGAGGGAGGGGTGTAAAAGAGAAAAAACAGCAGCAATGTCCCTTTACTGGAAAAGGAGAATAGAAACGGGGAGGCGAGTGAGATGGAGAGATGTTTTGCCCACGTCCTCCACTCCCCCGGAGACGCACGACCAACACACACACACACACAGAAAGAGACGCACAAATATAATAATAATAATAATAATAATAATAATGATGATATATATATATATATATATCATTTATTCATTCATGAGGGAGATACACACGAAATGCTGAGCAACTGTTGATGGAGTTCTGCCGCTGTCATCCACAACAACAAAGGGGGAGGGAGGGAAGGGAGTCCTCTAGAACGAATTGGGAGAGAAGAGCAGAAAAACGTTTTTCGAGTGGAAAAAAAAAGAGAGACGCACACACACACACACACACACTCGATCTAAACGTCCTTATCCGAGTCTTTCCCGCTGCAAACCGCAATGCAGCAAAGGACCAGACCGGTGATAGCGCTGATGAACGCACTGCCGGTCGCCACGCACAGCAGGTAGAAGCCCTCGGCGAAGAAGAATCCATCAGCTTGTAGCGCCAGCCTCGCCGAGGGATCATCGCCGCAGAGTGTCAACTTACGGATGTACACTACCAAGCCCAAGATAGCACCATAGAAGACGCACGCGCAGAACGTCAGAGAAGTGGACACGACAGGAAGGGCAATGGCGTTGCGTGCATTGATCCAACAGGCAGCAAACAACACGGAAAGCCCGAGAAGACCCGCGCCGCTGACCGACAGCGCCGCCATTATCGTGAAGTACAATCTCGCTTGGGGACATGGCAGGTCTTTCGAGTAGGTGCGTGTTATTATGAATTCAGGAGTAGTGGGCGACGAAATAGACCTCTGTTGATACCAGAAGTTCACCGTTTTCTTATCATTCCGTCCGGAATCCAGCGTCTTTCGGAACTGGGGAAACAGGATCGAGCACGTTGCAGAAGCAGCGGCGAGCACGAGCAAGAGAACAAAAAACACACGACAGACCTTCATGGTGTTTGGTGCTTTGTTGGACGGCTGCACAGTACACACCTCAAGTGGCTCTTTTTCCGTTGTTGTTGTTTTCGGGGAAAGGGGGGGAGTTGTCGGGGGAGAGATTACGCGTGATGTGACCGGATAGGAAACCGCTTCGAGGGAGCACAAAATGTGAGAGAGAAAAAAAAGGGGAGGCAAACGTGAGAGAGAGCGTGTGTGGTTCTGTATCGCAGTGTTGTGGCGGTGGGAGCTCAATATGGAGCGAAGTCCTTTTTTTCTGGGTGGGTGGGTGGGTGGGTGGGTGGGTGGGTGGGTGGGTGGGTGTACCCACCCGTCTTGGCAGCGTGTCACAAGTCAATCACCCTTGGTGTCTTTTTTTTATGTTGGGGGGTGGGAGTGAAAAAAATAATCGACTACATGGAAATACACACAAGACAGGCAGAAAAAAAAAAGAATAATCATAAGGGGGGGGAGGGGGGGAGGGGTACGTAGCGCTGACGAAGACTGCAAGGACTAAAGTCAAAAAATGTATATATACAGAGGAAAAAGAAAAATATATGTAGAAAAAAGGAAAAAGGCGTACACGCCGACATACACCCTCCCTCTTCCTCACTCCCCCCCCCAAACGCTTCAGCTGAAGACCTCCAAGAATACAGCCATGAAAAAGCCGCACCCCGCCACGCAGAGGAAGATGAACCCCTCTGAGAGAAAGTAGCCCTGGTCGCGAAGGGCCACCACCCGCGTTGCATTGTCGTTCACGCAAGTGTCGGCGCAAGAGAGAAAGATTACTGTTCCGATCGAGGTGGCAAAGCAGGCGAAGGTCACGAAGCAGAGGACCACAATGGAGCAGCATAAATTGAACTTACGGTGTGAGCAGAGATGTGCTGCAGCTAAGAGGCATGTGATTGCACCCAAACAGCACGCAGCCACGTGCAGAGCTGCACTGACTATAAAAGCTGTCTTGAAGTCGCCGCATTCGTTGTTGCGGTGATAGTCACGAATAAAGTAGTGAGCTGAGCCGATCGTGAACTTGGTCTCCTCGTACCACAAGTAAACCGCCTTCTCAGAGCTCTGGTCGCGAATCCGAGGCCCTGTCAAACGCATAAGCGGGAACAGCGCCGCACACACCCCAAATGCTACAAGCACCAGCACAAAAATAAGCAGCAGAACGCGTGTCATAAACATTTGCCAGAGAAGAGAAAGGGTGTGTGTGTGTATGTGTGTGTATAGATATATATAGAATATATGTGAAAGGGATAAAGGAAAAGGACAGACAATAGAATGAGAGACCGGGGGGGATACGCGAAGCGTGCGGTGATACGATACGTCGATGTGCGGTCGAGAAAAGAAACTTTGCGTCGCTCTCTTCTCTCTTCTTCCCTTTTTTATTTTCGCTCAATCCAGGTGGCGAAAAGCGTGTGGGTGACGTGAAGTCGATATCGTAAGCGAGAGCGGAAGCCTTTAATTAAAAAAAAATGGGGGAGGAGAGATGAACGAGGTGAAGAGCAACGATCCACACGTAAAAGAGTTCAATGGGAAGCGGGAGAGACAACAGCGGCCAGTAGTGTCATGAAGTCAACACCATTCGATAATCTATAACACAAATACACACATGTGCATATAATTGCATGTGTGTAGAGGAGGAGGAGGGGGTGCGCGCGCGCACGTGCAAGTGTGTCGTTGTATTTGCTTGCCACGTGTTTGAGATGTTTATTTTCTTGCGTTGGTTTCTGTTTTTAGAATGCCGTCATAACACACGGTGGGGAGGGGGAGGAAGAGAGACGACGACATGATAGCACATGCGTAACCGACTGCAACACCCAGCGTGGCGCCAAAGCAGCAACACATCGCCGCGATGCCACCCACTCAATCACCAACTACTCACTCCCCGTGGTCGCTTCTTTGAAGGGCGATTGTGGTTAGTGGGAGGTGGCTGGCAGTTGGTAAAGGAAGGAAGGGGGGGATCAGGTGGACCAACTACCGCGGCCAAAGTGTTCGCAACATCAGAAATAGAAGCGTAGAAACGCGAGAAAAAGGGAGGGAAAGGAAAATATCAGAGATGATAATAAGGGAAAGGCAGGGAGGTAGCCCACACACACACACGCACACACAGGCGGGTAAATATATATATATATATAATGAGCAAAGACTGTGAAGCGCTCTCAACAGCAGAAACAGAAACAACAAAAATGGCTACTTCTGCAAGAGCTGATGATGAGAGCGCCTGCGTCCGATTCCGCTGGATCAGGGAGGGAGGGAGGGGGGGAGGGAGGGAGGGAGGGAGGGGGGTGTAAAAGAGAAAAAACAGCAGCAATGTCCCTTTACTGGGAAAGGAGAATAGAAACGGGGAGGCGAGTGAGATGGAGAGATGTTTTGCCCACGTCCTCCACTCCCCCGGAGACGCACGACCAACACACACACACACACAGAAAGAGACGCACAAATATAATAATAATAATAATAATAATGATATATATATATATATATATATATATCATTTATTCATTCATGAGCGAGATACACACGAAATGCTGAGCAACTGTTGATGGAGTTCTGCCGCTGTCATCCACAACAACACAGAAAAAGGGAGGGAGGGAAGGGAGTCCTCTAGAACGAATTGGGAGAGAAGAGCAGAAAAACGTTTTTCGAGTGGAAAAAAAAAGAGAGACGCACACACACACACACACACTCGATCTAAACGTCCTTATCCGAGTCTTTCCCGCTGCAAACCGCAATGCAGCAAAGGACCAGACCGGTGATAGCGCTGATGAACGCACTGCCGGTCGCCACGCACAGCAGGTAGAAGCCCTCGGCGAAGAAGAATCCATCAGCTTGTAGCGCCAGCCTCCCCAATACATCATCGCCGCAGAGTGTCAACTTACGGATGTACACTACCAAGCCCAAGATAGCACCATAGCAGAAGCACGCGCAGAACGTCAGAGAAGTGGACACGACAAGAAGGGGTATGCCGTTGCGTGCATTGATCCGACAGGCAGCAAGCAACACGGAAATCCCGAGGAGAGCCGCGCCGCTGACCGACAGCGCCGCCATTATCGTGAGGTACAATCTCGCTTGGGGACATGGCAGGTCTCTCGAGTAGATGCGTACTATTATCGAATCACGACCACTGGGCGATGGAAAAGAGAGCTGTCGAAACCAGAAGTACACCGTTTTCTTCGTATTCCCTTCGGGACCCTCCGTCTTTCGGAACTGGGGAAACAGGATCGAGCACGTTGCAGAAGCAGCGGCGAGCACGAGCAAGAGAAGAAAAAACACACGACAGGCCTTCATTGTGCTTGGTGCTCTGTTGGACGGCTGCACAGTACACACCTCAAGTGGCTCTTTTTCCGTTGTTGTTGTTTTCGGGGAAAGGGGGGGAGTTGTCGGGGGAGAGATTACGCGTGATGTGACCGGATAGGAAACCCCTTCGAGGGAGCACAAAATGTGAGAGAGAAAAAAAAGGGAGGCAAACGTGAGAGAGAGCGTGTGTGGTTCCGTATCGCAGTGTTGTGGCGGTGGGAGCTCAATATGGAGCGAAGTCCTTTTTTTCTGGGTGGGTGTGCGCGTGTGCGTGTTTGCACATGAAAGGGAAGAAGACAGACAAACGGGATTTGAAAACAAGAAAGTGGGGAGATTCTTCGCATAGAACCCCTCAAAAGAAACAAAAGAATAGGTCATGAGCATTGAGAGGGGGGAGAGGGGAGAGGGGAGGGGGGGGGAGGGGAGGGGGGCGGGGCATTTCCCGTGCCTCGTTCTCACCGCGCCAGTATCCTGACCTTTTGAAGTGCAAAAAAAGGAAACACATGCGAAAAGTGTTGGGACCATCGGCAGCGGGACACCGCGTAGAGTAGAGCAGTTTTTGTGCATACGCGCACACCTGCAAATGGGTTCATGAGTACTATCAGCACGACGGACACGAAAAAAAAAAAAGACAAACAGAAGGAGCGTGTGGACGGGTGCAACTGGGCACAACTCCACCTCCCTCCATTCACTCCACTTTACTCAACCCACCCCACCCAGAACACCACAACGGTGCGTGTGTGTTTATGTGTATGTGCGGGTGTGTGTAACGAAAAATATTTTTTTTAGGGGAAGAAAAAGTAAAATCAACGGAGAAGGGAAAAAAGAAAAGCCCTGCGGTGTTCCGTCCGATGGGGAATGAAGACACATGCACACACACGCACACACACACACATGTGTATATATGCAGATGTACATGTGTGTGCGTGCATGTATGTGTGTGTGTGTGCATATATAGGAAGAGAGGGGATCAAATTCCATCAAAAAAACAATATCTGTATATATAGTAAAAGACAAGATGCAACGCAACGAAAACCGGGGGGAGGGGTGCAAGATGGCTGGTGCAGTCGCTGACCACAAAGCGTCGAGAGGCATACACACGCACACATACACACACACACACACTCCATCTAAAAGTCCTTATCCGAGTCTTTCCCCCTGCAAACCGCAATGCAGCAAAGGACCAGACCGGTGATAGCGCTGATGAACGCACTGCCGGTCGCCACGCACAGCAGGTAGAAGCCCTCGGCGAAGGAGAATCCATCAGCTTGTAGCGCCAGCCTCCCCAATGTATCATCGCCGCAGAGTGTCAACTTATGGATGTACACTACCAAGCCCAAGGTAGCACCATAGCAGATGCACGCGCAGATCGTCAGAAAAGTGGACACGACAGAAAGGCAACTGGCGTTGCGTGCATTGATCCAACAGGCAGCAAACAACACGGAAAGCCCGAGAAGACCCGCGCCGCTGACCGACAGCGCCGCCATTATCGTGAAGTACAATCTCGCTTGGGAACATAGCAGGTCTTTCGAGTAGGTTCGTGTTATTATCAAATAAGGATCATTGGGCGACGTAACAGAAATCTGTTGATACCAGAAGTTCACCGTTTTCTTATCATTCCGTTCGGAATCCAGCGTCTTTCGGAACTGGGGAAACAGGATCGAGCACGTTGCAGAAGCAGCGGCGAGCACGAGCAAGAGAAGAAAAAACACACGACAGACCTTCATGGTGCTTGGTGCTCTGTTGGACAGCTGCACAGTACACACCTCAAGTGGCTCTTTTTCCGTTGTTGTTGTTTTCGGGGAAAGGGGGGGAGTTGTCGGGGGAGAGATTACGCGTGATGTGACCGGATAGGAAACCCCTTCAAGGGAGCACAAAATGTGAGAGAGAAAAAAAAGGGGAGGCAAACGTGAGAGAGAGCGTGTGTGGTTCTGTATCGCAGTGTTGTGGCGGTGGGAGCTCAATATGGAGCGAAGTCCTTTTTTTCTGGGTGGGTGTGCGTGTTTGCACATGAAAGGGAAGAAGACAGACAAACGGGATTTGAAAACAAGAAAGTGGGGAGATTCTCCGCATAGAACCCCTCAAAAGAAACAAAAGAATAGGTCATGAGCATTGAGAGGGGGGAGAGGGGAGAGGGGAGGGGGGGGGAGGGGAGGGGGGGCGGGGCATTTCCCGTGCCTCGTTCTCACCGCGCCAGTATCCTGACCTTTTGAAGTGCAAAAAAAGGAAACACATGCGAAAAGTGTTGGGACCATCGGCAGCGGGACACCGCGTAGAGTAGAGCAGTTTTTGTGCATACGCGCACACCTGCAAATGGGTTCATGAGTACTATCAGCACGACGGACACGAAAAAAAAAAGACAAACAGAAGGAGCGTGTGGACGGGTGCAACTGGGCACAACTCCACCTCCCTCCATTCACTCCACTTTACTCAACCCACCCCACCCAGAACACCACAACGGTGCGTGTGTGTTTATGTGTATGTGCGGGTGTGTGTAGCGAAAAATATTTTTTTTAGGGGAAGAAAAAGTAAAATCAACGGAGAAGGGAAAAAAGAAAAGCCCTGCGGTGTTCCGTCCGATGGGGAATGAAGACACATGCACACACACGCACACACACACACATGTGTATATATGCAGATGTACATGTGTGTGCGTGCATGTATGTGTGTGTGTGTGCATATATAGGAAGAGAGGGGATCAAATTCCATCAAAAAAACAATATCTGTATATATAGTAAAAGACAAGATGCAACGCAACGAAAACCGGGGGGAGGGGTGCAAGATGGCTGGTGCAGTCGCTGACCACAAAGCGTCGAGAGGCATACACACGCACACATACACACACACACACTCCATCTAAAAGTCCTTATCCGAGTCTTTCCCCCTGCAAACCGCAATGCAGCAAAGGACCAGACCGGTGATAGCGCTGATGAACGCACTGCCGGTCGCCACGCACAGCAGGTAGAAGCCCTCGGCGAATGAGTATCCATCAGCTTGTAGCGCCAGCCTCCCCAATGTATCATCGCCACAAAGTGTCAACCTGCAGGTGTACACTACCAAGCCCAAGGTAGCACCATAGCAGACGCACGCGCAGATCGTCAGAAAAGTGGACACGACAGAAAGGCAACTGGCGTTGCGTGCATTGATCCAACAGGCAGCAAACAACACGGAAATCCCGAGGAAAGCCGCGCCGCTGACCGACAGCGCCGCCATTATCGTGAAGTACAATCTCGCTTGGGAACATGGCAGGTTTTGCGAGTAGATGCGTACTATTATCGAATCAGGAGCATTGGGCGATGGAAAAGAGAGCTGTTGATACCAGAAGTACACCGTTTTTTTCGTATTCCCTTCGGGGCCCTCCGTCTTTCGGAACTGGGGAAACAGGATCGAGCACGTTGCAGAAGCAGCGGCGAGCACGAGCAAGAGGAGAAAAAACACACGACAGGCCTTCATGGTGCTTGGTGCTCTGTTGGACAGCTGCACAGTACACACCTCAAGTGGCTCTTTTTCCGTTGTTGTTGTTTTCGGGGAAAGGGGGAGTTGTCGGGGGAGAGATTACGCGTGATGTGACCGGATAGGAAACCCCTTCAAGGGAGCACAAAATGAGAGAGAGAAAAAAAGGGAGGCAAACGCGAGAGAGAGCGTGTGTGGTTCTGTATCGCAGTGTTGTGGCGGTGGCAGCTCAATATGGAGCGAAGTCCTTTTTTTCTGGGTGGGTGTGCGTGTTTGCACATGAAAGGGAAGAAGACAGACAAACGGGATTTGAAAACAAGAAAGTGGGGAGATTCTCCGCATAGAACCCCTCAAAAGAAACAAAAGAATAGGTCATGAGCATTGAGAGGGGGGAGAGGGGAGAGGGGAGGGGGAGGGGAGGGGGGCGGGGCATTTCCCGTGCCTCGTTCTCACCGCGCCAGTATCCTGACCTTTTGAAGTGCAAAAAAAGGAAACACATGCGAAAAGTGTTGGGACCATCGGCAGCGGGACACCGCGTAGAGTAGAGCAGTTTTTGTGCATACGCGCACACCTGCAAATGGGTTCATGAGTACTATCAGCACGACGGACACGAAAAAAAAAAAAGACAAACAGAAGGAGCGTGTGGACGGGTGCAACTGGGCACAACTCCACCTCCCTCCATTCACTCCACTTTACTCAACCCACCCCACCCAGAACACCACAACGGTGCGTGTGTGTTTATGTGTATCAAGAGGAGAGGCGGTGGGAGTTCGAAGGACCGGGGGAAGGGAAGGGGGGGGGGTTGTGCGACAAAAAGCACACAGACGCAGACGCACGCGAAGACATGAAAATAATGTTGAAATAGTCACCAATGAAGGGGCCGCAAAAAAAAAAAGGTGCGAAGGCCTCAAAATCAGATCAATCATCTTCATACCCGCACAGAACGCGTGGTATGGGAAGTATTTGTTATCGATGGTGCGCATTCGGGGTGGGGGGGCTTGGGGTGGCTGGCTCTCTCTTTCCCCTTTTTTTATCCTCATCCTTCCTCAACACAACTCTCGCTACGGATACACACTCCAACTGTATGTGCGTGTGTATCTGTGTGTGTGTGTGTGTGTGTGTGTTGATTCATGTGAATGTATCGGAGAATGGCTCTCACGTCTCCTCCCCCTCCCCCTCCCCTCTGTCTCTGAGGGCAGTCACCAAAAGGGAAACAAGTGTAGCGAGATTTAACGCGGATGGGAAATACAAGAAAAAAAAAGCAAAAGAGAGAAAGTAATAAGATTTATTATATATATGATTGGAGGTATTATATATATATGTGTGTGTATATATGGGCTCTCTCCCCCCCCCTCCCTCCCTCCCCTCTCTGCACCGTTTCTTTTTTGTGTTCCTGTATGCCTCCCCCCCCCCCTTGTGGTGCTGCTGTTGAATTTTTGTTCTGGTGTCCTGTGACTTCCAAGAATGGGGCTCGAAATAGGGGGGGGGGACTGACGTAAGTGGAAACAAGAGAAAGGGAAGATTTTTTTTCTCAAAAGCGGTCGTGATGATGATGGGGAGGGGGGAGAGGAGGGGAGGAGGGAGGGGGGGGAGGGGAGGGGGGGCCGTACCGCTGTGCGATTGCAGGAGAACAATGCAAAAGAGAAAAAAAAGAATACGTGTATGTTGAGTTCCTCTTGAAAATAACGTCATAGCAACTCGTT
The DNA here is from genome assembly GCF_017918235.1 of Porcisia hertigi. Lineage (NCBI taxonomy): Eukaryota > Euglenozoa > Kinetoplastea > Trypanosomatida > Trypanosomatidae > Porcisia > Porcisia hertigi. The sequence continues at coordinate 178,092 of NC_090575.1, forward strand.
GACGCCGTCAACAGAGGGGGAAAGAAGAGGGAAAGGGGAGGGGAGGGGGGATACACAATAAAAATAAAAACAGATACGGCGAGAAAATGTGCAGATTACAAAATAAGGGAGAGAAATCGAGGGGGGAGGGGACAGAGACCCATGACGTTGCACGAAGGACGTGGCAGTCTTTTTTTTTTTGGGGGGGTAGTCTGCCAAACGATGCGGGCGTGGACGTAGGCGCTCGTATGAAGAAGTGAAGATTGTCTGTGCACAGTGCCCCTCCCTCCCTCCCTCCCTCCCTCCCCTCCTCGCGCCATGCCAGTACGTTGATGATGTTTCTCCTGATTTTTTTAGCTTCTATCGCATCTGTGCGAGCCGCTGGTGCCCTTTTCGTGATGCTCCTGCATAGCAGGCTCCTCCAACGGTTGGCCACTGCGGCAGAGCCCAAACACCAAGACCACCATCATGAAGAAGAAACCGCCGGCGGCGGTGCAGAGGAGGCCGAAGCCCTCCACCATCCTGTAGCCATCCTTCTGTGGGGCTCTGTAAAATGCCACAGGGTCGTTCAAGCAGAAATCATTAGTGAATAGGTGCGTCACCAGACCCACCGTGACCCCCGCACACGCCATGGTAATGAAAGTCAGCGTGAGGCTAGCGGCGCCGACATGTAAAATGTGACCCCCCGTCGCCGTCGTCCAGCACGCCAGCACGAGGCATGCAACCGCTCCGATTCCAGCGCCAGCCACGGATATAGCCGACGACGCAATGAAAAACACCCTGGCCCTTGGGCACAACAACTCACGTGTGTAGTACCGCACGATCACCTTCCCTGGAGCACCGGGGGCCCTCGCCGCACAGGATTCCGTGTACCAGTAGTAGACGGCCTCCCTCGTCTCGATGGCACCGTTGGTCGTCGTCTTACGGAAGACGGGGAAGAAAATTGAGCAGGTCATGCACGCCGTAAAGACGATCACAAAGATCAACACAACAAGGCGATAACACAGCATTACGGGGAGCGGCAATGTGTGTGTGTGTGTCTGTGTATGTGTGGAGGAGGGAGGTAACGAAGAAAATAGTGAAAGTGAGATGAGCTCAACGGGAGGGAAGGGGGTGAGATTTGGGAGAGAGACCCCACCAGAAACAGGGAAAACACGAACTGTTACAACACACCACGCACACCAGTGTACACACACGACCACGGGAACTGAGCGAGAGGGGTATATACTGATCCGTCGGGTAGACCGCATCTACTAAAACAGAGAGGGGGGAGAGGTGGGGTGGGGTGGGGTGGGGACAAACTATGCAGACAAAAGAAATAAGTTTTTTTTTAGTTAACCAAGGGCGGTTGTCAGTGGGTGCCCTACACACACACACACGCACACACACACACAGCGCAGGAGGCGGGCGGCAGACATGTGAGACGTGACGGCAACCCAACGAGAGTAGGTGAACACGAGAGTAGCATCAATACATGTGTGCGTATATTATAAGAGGAGGACCAGATAAGGCGCTGACGTGTGCGGCGGAACACCGTGTTTAACTTCACTTTCTTTTTTTTCTACGCACACTACCGATGTAGCAGTGCCACATAATACACCCTTTTTTATTCTCTCCTGTTTCCCCGTTTGGAAGGGGGAAGGGAGGGGGGAGGGGGGGAGGCTTCGCATTCGGTGTAGACCTTGCTCGCTCTACCCAAGTGTCCAATCGAACGTAGGGTGACTATGCCCGTGTTCACACTACTGCTCATCTACAATCATCATCGATGACACAGGGATTGGCATTGGTGCGCAACAACCATTTAGCGTCATCACCATCCCCTCCCCCCCCCCCTGCTGTTTGTCTTCTAATGTTTTATATGCCTGCTGTGTGGTTACTTCTTTCGTGTTCAACTGTTATCTCATTCCCTTGGCGGTGGTGGTCATGGTGGTGGCGAAGGAGGAGAGGGAGGGGAGAATAGGCTCTGCGACGCAAACGACGTCACTCATGGACATGTCCTTGAAAAAAATGAGTATCTGCAATGGATGCTTGCACAGCACACTATGCGAGACGAACGAACATTCGTTCACAGCCGTGTGTGTGTGTGTGTGTGTTGAGGTGAGAGGGGAGTGTCCCACCACGTGCGCATCAGCGATCTCTTCACGTAACATCCACTCACACGCACATGCCTAAGCTGGAACACCTCCGTACTCAGTCATCGCTGACCTCGCGCAGCGCCTCCACAACACACGACCCGGCACGTCCGTGCATATTGTGCTCTGTCAGCAGCAACTGACACTGCACCTTGGTTGGCAGAAAGTCAGTAATGTTGTTCGGCGAACCCGAGGCAGCAGCATCACCACCACCGCCACCACCAACAGTGGATGCCGCAGCCTCACCACGCCACCAGCGGCGGGAAGAAAACTGTTTTGAGTGCCCGAGGATGGCGCGGCCGCGCTGTGCTAGCACATCGATGATCTCCTTCTTCTCCAGATGCACCATAACTGGCCGTGGCAGGGAAAAGTGTAATATCAAGTCCACTTCGGTGCATTGATGCACATCGCGAAGCACGCGGGGATCAGCCAGCTGGGCATCCGTCACTACCAGGACCTCTGCCCCAGACGCCCGGAACAGCTCCGCGGTATCGGTGACCCGCACCATCGAAGGATGTCTATCCTGCTCCTGATCTTCAAAAAGACGCTGGAGTCGGGTCACCACCTGCGACTGCTCGCGACGAGCGGAGCATACGACCACCACACGCGCAGCCTGCCGGTCACGGTGAGCGGCGATGGCAGCAGTTTCTCCGTACTTCATCTCATCCAGGCCCTTCGGCGGCATGTGCTTGTTTATGGTGGAGAAAAGATAAATCACCTTGGCTGCGTCGATGTCGCTGGCGGAGATGCGAGGACGCCCACCGCTGCCGTCGTTGGGTGGCGAAGCGGCAGCGGGTAGCTCCACCGGCACCGCGCACACCTGCACGTCCATGATCGCCCATATAGACGCATCGCTTTGTTCAAAATGCACCAGCCGCTCCCCTGCGTCTGGCACGACGGTGCTATCCAGGAAGCCACGCACTTCACTACCCATACGATCGGCCGTCACGACAAACTGGCACTCCACGTCCAGCGCATTCACCAACGACACCCACCACGTGTGGAGGAAAGAATCCTTCAGTGGCGGCATCAATGCCCTTTCTAGATTTGCAAACAACGCCACACGCACGTGCTCCAGCGGCGGCAGAGCAGACGCCTCTCCCTGGACCATACCAAGAGCGGTCTGCAGGGCATGATAGGTGGTGATCAACAGCGGCACACGCTGGCGCAGGACGCCTGACGGTTGGGTGGTGGTGTCTTTTTCAATGGCCTCTCGTTGCCTCTCTGCATCCGCAGTGGTGAAAGAGGTCACTGGCGCCTCCACGGAGATATCAAACGATGCCACCGAGGCTAGCGCCAAAGCGCGCAACTCATCAGCTGTCGGTGGAGCTACACTGTTATCAAGCACTGGTGGCAGAACTGCCTCTGCGTTAGTGGGGATCACAGAAGGTGACCCTTCGGAGCGACAGAGGGAAGATGAGGTAGACGAGGCGTCTGCTGAGGAAGTAGTAGTAGTAGGGGATGAGGAGGAGGAGGAGGAAGCGCTGCGTGAGTCTTCGTCATACCAATCTCGTTGGCTTCGACTTCGGTGGTGGCGATGGCGGTGACTGCTGCTCCGATGGTGGCGGTGACGACGATGGCGACTGCTGCTCCGGTAACGGGACCGACGCTCCTCGCTGCGGCTGCGATGTCGGTGACTTCGACCCCCGCTACTGCTGTGGTGGCGGCGACGGCGATGGTCGCATTCGCGAACGCTGCGCCGATGCGAGTGCGGCTCTCTGGCCTCCAATGATCGCGTGTGCTTGCTGCTGTCACCTCCCTCAGCCCCATCGCTGCTGCGACGGCGGCGGCGGCGGTGGCTGCGATGGCTGCTGGGGTCTCTTTTCCCTCTGTCCTCCGCCCCCTCCTCCTCGGCACCACCACCACCACGTCGACTTTGGTGACGGTGACGGTGGCGGTGGTGGTGGTGGTGGTGGTGATGGTGCGTGTGGGAAGAACGCTTCTCATCACCCTCTTTGTCGTCGTCGTCGCCACAGCTTTGGTTTTCTTCTTCACCACGCCGCTGCCGCTTGCGTGCAGTGTGTGCACGGCTCGTGCACTCCCCCCCAGTCGATCTCTGCACTTCGCTGGGTGAAAGTGCAGGGAGCGACGCATCCATCACTAAGGACGCCAACTCGGAGAGAGCTGGTAGCGTTGATGCCGCGTGGAGTGGAGCGTGATCGGCCTGCGTGGGATCAGCCAGTGGCGGCGCCGGGGCACCGCTAGCACCAATCGTGTCAGTAAGGTAGGGAAGCGATAATGGCGGCCCGATAAAGCGACGATCGCTGGTGGTCGACGGTAAGACGGGCATCACCCCAGTGTGGCCGGCGGTGTGACCCAAGTAAGAGCCCTGGCTGACGTCCAGCGTCACCGACTGCTTCGCAGCTGCGGGTGCCTCTAGCAGTGGACAAAGCGTGACATCGTCTTTTTGAAACGTGTGTACGGCGAACGCCGCTGGGCCGAAGACCGCCTCCAGCCAGTGCGCCGTGGAGAGCACCTCAGGGTAGGACGAGAGGACTATCAGCGCACGTGGAGCCAGCGGCGATGCAGAAGCAGGAGCGGTAGCGGGCTCTGCTGTAGCGGGGTGAGTGTCAGCTGCATCCACCGCGTCCTCTGTCCCATCCTCCTGCGTCGTCTCTTCATTGGTGGGCAGAGTGCACGCCGACTCCCCTGCAGCAGCAGGTGGCTTGGCCGCAGCTGCCTCCCCTTCGCCGTCCGACGGCGGTGGGGGGTCCTCTGTCTCCCCAGACCCGTCAGGGTCGGCGTTGTCAGCGTAGGCGAGGACGTTTGCGCCAGCGGAGAGGAGTGCCGCCGTGCGCTTGCCGATGCCTCGCGGACCGCTCAGGAGGACATGGTCGCCGAGGAGCAGCGCAGGGAGTGCGACTTGCTGCAGTCCCCTTAAGAGAAGCCGTTGTGCCAGAGAAGCCGCTGCGGCCTCCCCCATCCCACACTGGGCATCGACGCAAGATGGATTCGGGCCTGCCGCACCATCGTCGTTGCCTTCTTCAACACCGAGCACCACGCTTTGCCGCTGGTCCTGCTGTGCTGCCCCCCGGGATGAAAAAAAAGAAGAGTCGTTGTGGGCTGCAGCGGCGGAACTCCCCATATAACTCTTTTGGCTGCCGCCACGGAAGAAGCTGTCGGGGAAGAAACCAGCACGATTGTCTCCACGGCCCCCCTGCCCTCGTACACCGCCACGACCTCTACCACCACCACCACCGCCGCGCTGCTGATTGGAGCTGCCATGTGCCGCATTTTGCAGAGCTGCGCAGAAGCCCGCCTCGACAAGGGGGTGCAGCTGCGCATCACGCACTGTTAACAGTGGCGGCACCAGCTTCGAGACTGGACGCGAGGCATGGATGCCGTGCAAGGATAAAAAGACAGAGAGGAACTCGCCTGAGAAAAAGTAATCCAGCAAATATGTGGGTGGCACCCAGGAGGTGCGTGTCGTGAGCACAGCATCCTGCAGCGGCTCCGCCTCGACCTCCTCGCTGTTGCGGCCTTCACGTTCCTCGTCGCTGTCAGAAAAGTGGCTGAACGAGGACGATGATGGGTGCCGCTTCGGCGCCTCACGCTGTGGGACAAGACCCAGTCTTCCCTTGGCTTCAATTACTAACTCCAGCAAAGACTTTTGCGTTGGCTGCGTGTACACCTCATCTGTGCTAGCACGCGTGAAGTGCGGAAAACCAAAGTCCATTTGAGATGCCTAAAAACTTGCATACACACACAGGGAGGGGGAGGAAGGGGAAGGGGAGGGGGAGGGGAAGAGGACAACAAGACGACAACGGGGAAGGAGTAAGCGTGATTGGCACGTGTGTGTGTGTGTGTGTGTGTGTCTGTGTGTTTCTGCCTGGCAAATGGGGGATCGATGCGCACTGACGCTTCTCTCGCGGGAACCGCCGGTGCTGTTGCTGGCAACGACAGTCCACAAAGCGGGCGTACACGCGCGCCAAGAACGAAGGGGGATGGGGGTGGGGGGGCATAGACAAAAGGGGGGAGAGAGAGGGAGATGCGCATAACCGTATAAAAGTAGCACACATACGGAGACGATTGCCATGGAGAGCACAGCTACACATGAGTCATAGACAAGGGAGAGCCCCGTGACAGTTGCACATGGTAGAAAAGAGAAAAGGCGAGGAGAGAAGCAACGCTGCTGACTCGATAAGCCCCAGACACCCGCGCAAGCTCCAAACCAGCTCTTGGACGACCGTGGGTGGAAGCGCGCGTATTCTTTGCAGCTCCTGCAATTACTGGAAACTGCCTCACACCTGGGGAGCTCAGATAACTGGATGCAAGCAGGCGCAGCGAGGGGACCATCTCATTTTTTTTTGGTGCGTATGGGGGTCGACGATTTCTTTTTATCTGTCTTTCGAAGGTATTGTTGCGGTTTGCCCCTCGTGCGGTGTGTCTTGTGCTCTCTTCTATAAGGCACTCCAACCACCCAACCACCCACACACACACACACACACACACACGTTGCCTGCTCTTGAACTCCGGGTGGAGGCGAATCCACGGTACACACGTTATCTGCCGACTCAGAGAAGCGAACAGGTGGATCATTTCTAATTCAAATGAGAGATTCCTGCTTCTCTTTTTTTTTGTTCTTGAAAAGGGCAAAAAAAAAAGAAAATCGCTGCAAGGGCACCTGAGGACGAGTGGAATGGAGGGTAGAGCGACGACTCTGGAAGAGAGATGCCCACATGACTTGAAACCAATAAAATAGTTGCCGAAGGCGACGGAGGGAAGGAAGGGTCGATGGTGTGTGGCTCGGTGATGACAGAGAACGTCCTTCAGCACGCTAAATTCAGAATCGAGGGAGGAAAGGTGAGTAGTAAAAGGGAGCGACGCCACTGGCGGGGGAGGAGGGAGGAGGGAGGGAGGGAGGGAGGGGAGCACATGTAATATACATGTATAAAGGATGAATGCAGGGAGTACTCCCTCTTCGTCCACGGATACTCTCAGTCCAGCGCGCGCACACACACACACACACGCGCGCGCAGGAGAATTGGTACAAGCCTGGGAAGTCACTACGCTACCAAACCCCAGGTGCCCAGGGCTCCACCGCCGTGTCCTCACCCCCTCGATTCCCCTCTCCCTACGGACCGCAACAGTCTCTTCAAATTGCCGCCCCCCCCTCTTTCTCTCTGCAAAACCGCTCACTCACGATCCATTCATCTCTATCGACGCCTCCGCGCCCGAATCTTTGTTGTTTTCGTTCCAAAGCTCCATGATCGCGGCTTCCCCATCCAATGCCGTCAACCTACCACGAATGCACACACCCTTTCTCTCCTCCTCTGCACATACATAAACAGTGAGCAAAGACAGAAGGGAGGAGGAGCGACACGAAACAATTCCGTCACAGAAATGCACACGACACATAAAAACTTCACAGCACACAAGGGACCACCCAGTGCACTCCTACCGGGGAAGGGCGGAGGGCGGAGGGCGGAGGGCAACGAAACTCGAGTAGTCACAAGTCCTTCCCTTCATTCCCTCTTTCTTTTTTCAACTGCGTGATGCGCACGGCTGGTCAGAAACATCGATTCCTGTCCAACAACGCTGCTCCATCACTAACGAATCCGCCTCCACGGCGACACGCAAAAGAGCGGCGGCCGACAGAAGACGGCGCTTGTCTGCTCGCCCCACACCAGCGGCTCCTCTCCTTTTCCTCCTGCCTCCTCCTCCTGCCTCCTCCTCCTGCCTCCTCCTCCTGCCTTCTCCTCCTGCCTCCTCCTTCTGGACTCACTCAGGGGAACGCTGCAGATTGGGGTGCGTCTCCGAGGAGCGAATAAGCGCACCGTCGTCCAGCGGGGTTTGGTGGCGGTTGCTAATAAGTTTGAGGATGTCATCGCTTGTCTTTTCGAGTGAGCCAGTCCCAACGTGGACCTCGCCACGCTCCGGGTACTCGATCACTTCAAATAGCAGCGGTGAGTTGTCGAAAGGACCATCGTTGAAGGTGACCGCCTGCAGTATCTCAGTCGTGGCCGCGTTGTACGGTACCTTCATCATGTTCATGTCCGCCAACACCTTCAGCGACATGCGGTGGGCGTGGGCATGCCTCTCGCCCCCGATGCGGAGTATGTTCGCGATGTCGTTGCAAACGACTGTGTCGAAGGCTTCTTTGACGGCAGCCCGCACAAAGTCGTCGCACTTCTTCATATGCGACTTCACCTTGTCCAGCTCCTCCTTCTGCTGGTCTAGATAGTCCTGCTTGAAGGCAGACAAGCCGCGCTTCAACATATCCTTGATATGAAAACTGGTGAGTTCGTAGTCCTTGTACTCCTTGTGCTTCACACGGATGGGGTACATCGTCTCCTCGTAAAAGTTGATGAGCGACTGGGCATCTTTCCAGCTTGTCTCTCGAAACTTCGTGAGTGCGCCAGGGAGTGCCTGAAGCTTGCTCGGGTCCTTCAGAAACTTGCTTGCCACCTGCTGCTCGATACTGGTGTAGTCTACCGCATCAGTGATGGTGGCAATGAGAGGGGCAAAGCGTGTGCGGGCAAGGTCCATCTCGGTGAAGGCCACCAACCGCGGGTTGCAGGCCTTCTCAAGGGTGGCGACAGGCACCCGGTTCGCTGCCGCTATCGCCTCTCTTGAAACAATAGTGCCGATCTTCTCAGCCTTTGTGGCCGGTGTCGTGTTCTGCAGCACGGCAATGCTATGCGCAGAGCGTGTAGCCTGGCTAGCCGTCAGGCACGCGGCCATGCTCCGGGCAAATGGACGAATCATCATGATTACAAACTTGACGGCGTGCACAGAGAGGGGTGTTGGCGTCTGCGTTGTGAAACGACTGTTTGCTTGCGTGTTATATATGTACAGGCACTTTTACTTTTTTCGGTAAGATCAGTCAAGAAAAAAAAAAGGGGAAGGGAGGGAGGGGGAGAGGGGGAAGACACACACACACACACACAGGCAGGCACAGGCACAGACGCGCACACAAGTGCGATAACTTCCAATACGTCGTGATTTCTCTGCGCGTTTACGTATGTGTGAATCGGTGAGTGTGGGGGTGTTGTCTCTCTGCTTCGCGCGCGGGGGGAAGGGGAGAGGGGGGAAGAGGGGGTGTATACGGGTATATATATGTGCTGCTTCTCTTCAATACAGCGACGGATACACACACACACACACGCACACACAGACAGACAGACGTACACGTCACATATGGATTCGAGACAAAAAAAAAGTTAAAGTGGGGGAGAGAGGGCGTAGAGCGAGTGGAGTTATGTGTGCGATTGTTGTCAGACAAACAGATGGGCAGGCGGACCGAAAAGAAAAAGCTCGTCGCGTGTACACATGGTTTCCCATCTGGAAAGCAGTACTACTGCAGAAGACTGCGCAGCAGTGACGCGGTGACTCTGTCTGGGTGGGGGGGGGGGTCTGTGGGACGTTGAAATAATGGTCCACACGCACGCCAATCGTGAAGAAAGACCTCGGGGAGGTTTGAGTGGGGTGTGGGAAGAAGAAGTCAGTATGTGTGCCTCTCACGACCCCGCGCGCTGCCCCATCCTCCTGGCTATGCCTCCTCCTCCTCCTCCTTCCCCCCTCTCCCCCGATCTGTTGCCTGGCTGTGGTGGAAGCAGGACTCGCAGTTGCACGCTGCAGTCCCTTTGCCCACCGCCTCCCCCTCGACACATGGCGAATGCCATCTCTTTCGTTCGTTCAGAAACAATAAAGGGGTATGAGAGCACACACACACACACACACACACACATACACGCACGACTAACACCGCACCGGTAGGCGGCTGTTTATGTGTACGTCGTTCTCTTGTCTCTCTTATTTTTTTTGGAAGATTTCTCCTTGTTTCGAAGTTTAAGCGCAAAAAAAAATTTTTTTACTCATTGTGTCGATCACTTCTCAACAGCGATGTGTCCCTTTTGTGGACTTCACACACACACACACGCACCCCTCTCCCGCCACCCCCCTCTTCCTCGCACGTGCAGAGTTGGGCGGTGCGGGAGCCCGAGGAAGAAGGGGGGTGGCGGGAGGGGTGTGTGGCAGAACCAATTTTAGCCGTCTCAGTCCATCGTCTTGACTTTGCCGCGGAAGTCCTCCAGCGTCTTGTAACCCTTCTTTGCCATCACCTCCAGCAGCTCCTTCGTCAAGCGCTCGAATATGCTGGCGCCCTGTTCCTGCAGCGCCGTGCCGACCTGCACCATGGAGGCGCCAGCGAGGATGTGCAGGAAGGCGTCCTCGCCGGTATACACGCCACCGCATCCAAAAATTAGCTTCTTCGGGCAGCGGCGGTAGAATGCGTTGATGTTGGCGAGCGCCGTAGGGAGGATATACTGCCCACCGAGGCCGCCAAACCCCTGCTTCGGCTTGATCATCACAGTCTCCGTCTCCACATCAATCATGAGGCCGTTACCGATGCTGTTGACGCAGGTAATGAACTGCACCTTCGGGAACGCGTTGAGAATCTCGGCGGCAGCATCGAAGTGGGCAAAGTCGAAGTATGGCGGCATCTTCACGCCAAACGGGCATGGGTAGACCTCTGAGACCGCTGTCAAGTAACGCCGCATCGCTTCGAAGTCGTACGCGACCTGCGGCTTGCCAGGAACGTTGGGGCAGGACAAGTTCAATTCCAGGATGACACCCCTCTCTGTCGCCACGGGAGCCAGGCGCGCGCACATGTCTGCGTTTTCCTCCGCCGAGAACCCGGACATGGACAAGAAAAGGGGCTTCCTCTTGTAGTCGTGGTGCTCTGCGGCGTAGGCTAGGTAGAAGTCAAACCCCTTGTTTGGCAATCCCATCGAGTTGATACTCCCGAGTGGCAGTGCCTGGTACCGGGGTGCCGGGTTGCCCTCGCGGAGAGCAGGAGTGCAACTCTTCGAGACCAGGGAACCGCTCGTTGACTCTGACATGGCCACCAGATCTTCCATGGTGCTACACATCACGCCGGCCGCATTCATGAATGGGTTGGCAAACGTGTTGCTAAGAATTTTCACCTCAAGACTCATGGCTGGAGAAAGCGGAGGCGGGTGGGGGAGGGAAAAGGATGGGATGGGTGGAGAGGGGTGCGACGGAGGGGGGGGAGTGCCAGAAGACCACTAAACGAATTGGAGAAGAGGAAAAAATGGAGTGCGAGGCGTGAGCAGGGGCACGCAAGTTTATCTTTGCACCCCGACGTGTGTGTGTTTTCAAAAAAAAAAAGAGTAGAGAGGGGAGAGGAGAGAGGAGAGGGAAAGAGCAGTCGCGTGCAGAAGTGACCCCCGCTGGTTAGCCTTTTTGAGGGCAAGAAAAGAAGAGCAAAAGTGGTTGCATGCAGGCACCATCGACGAGTGGCGCAAGCGTTGCGCACAAACCAAGCAGGAATCCCCAGAGCCCCCCCCCCTTTCACATTGGGCTTCAGCCTTTCTGTGCTCAGATGTCTTGCAGCTGCGGCTCTGGCCCTTCTATGGGGCGGCAACAATCACAACAAAACTTTATATATTTAGCACAGTCCGTGTGTGTGTGTGTGTGTGTGTGTGTGTGCGCGCAAATGTGCGTATGCGAGTGCGTATTACCTCGATGAAGCGAATCGAGGCACGCGAGCGCTAATGGAAGCCACTCTGCGAACGTCTATGTGTGTCATCTCTTTTGTTGTTGGGTCGATTTCTCGCTTTTTTTGTTGTTGTTCATTGCGGTGAACTCCACAAACCGCATGAGGGAAAAAAAAGTTAAACATTATCGAGCTGCAATATGGAAGGGGGTGAGACGGAAGGGAGCGGTGGAGTCTTCCCAGACGGGGAGGGGGGGAAGGCGGTGCGACTGAGCCCCCTCGTTTGTTTGTGTCCTCAGGACAAATACGGCATGTAGAACTAATTACGAATGGTTCGTTGGAGCGTGCGTGAGTCGGTGGGCCGGCGGCGTGCGCGTGTCAGCCTGTGAGTACAGATGAAAGTACTCTCCTCCCTCCCTCCTCGTGTGCAAGGCTGTCCCGCGGCACCACTGGAGACGCACAGAAACATCACCAGAGCCACAACTGTGTCATGCTACGCAAATGAGTAAGGAGCTCTCCTTTGGCCCTGCTCTATCTCCTCATTGCCCCTCCCCTCCCCCCCCTTTACAAGTACTCCTTCGTGTCTCGAGAGAACACACAGCACCGCCCCCCTACATACCTACACACACACACCGGTATAGGGGGGGGGGGGCAGGGGAGGGAGAGAAAAACGTGGTGTGTGCGCTGCCTCTTGTTCCTGTGTGTGCCCACTCCCCCCCCCCCCTCTCAGGGTGAATCAAGAAAGCACGCTAAAGAGGATGGCCATGCGCATGAACAGACCGTAGCGCATCTGTCGAAAATATGCGGAGCGCGGGTCGTCGTCGATGTCAGTGCTGAGCTCATCCACGCGGGGCAGCGGGTGCATGACAATCATCTTCGCCTTCGCATGGGCCATGCGCGCCTTATCAATCACCAGGGCAGACTTGGAGGCCTCAAAGGCAGCCATGGCGTCTGTGTCACCAGCAGTGGAAGCAGCAAAGCGCTCCTTCTGCAGGCGCGTCGCGTAGAGCACGTCACAATCCGAAACGATCTCTGGTGTAAGGCTAGCGCATTGCTCAATCGCGATCCCAAGCGTTTCAATGTCCATCGCGACGTGGTGAAGCACCTCGGCCGGCATCTCCAGTCCAGCAGGGGCAATGAGGTACACTTTTCTAAGAGAAAAGTTGTGCGTCAGCAACTTGAACAGTGAGTGGACAGTGCGGCCTTTTTTGAGATCCCCGATAAACGCTATCGTAATGCCATCCACAGCGCCGAGCTCAGCGTGAATAGTCAGAGTGTCGAGCAATGCCTGGGATGGGTGTTCGCCAGAGCCGTTGCCGGCATTCATGATCGGGTGTGTCGCAACGCTCATTGCCTGCTCCACCGCCTCCTCCTTAGCGTGACGAAGCACGAGTACATCACTGTACGAGTCCAGCGTGCGAACAGTGTCCTGTAGCGTCTCGCCCTTGTTCACGGACGACGTCTCCACTTTAAAATTCACAACGTTGCCGCCCAAACGCATCATAGCTGCGCAGAAGCTTGACAGCGTGCGAGAGCTGTCCTCAAAGAACAGTGGTGTCATGATGCGGCCGTGCAGAGCGTCAATCGTCTTGCCCGAATCCAGATGTGCCTTCATATCGAGTGCGAGCTGAATGAGAGCATCGATGTCGGAGCGACAGAACTGCGTGGCAGAGGCGACGCTCTTGCCCTTGAGAGAAGAAACAGGGGTGAAGGTGGACATGGTTGTGACTGTGTGAGCAAAGGACGAAGACGGTGTTGCTTCGTTCGTTCCGTTGTGGAGTTCAGGGTGAAGTCACCCAAACCAAAAAATAAAAATTAAAATGAGTAGCGTCGGATGATGTGTTGTTGTTGTTTCCGAGCACAGGAAGAGAAGGGGGAAAAGTTGGCAGCCGGTACAGGGGGGGAAACGAAGCACAACACACATACAAGGGAGAGGTACACACACACATGTATATATATATGTATATGTGCGTCTGTGTGTGTGTGTGTGTGTGTATGGGGGAGGGGGGAAGGGGGGGAGGGGCGCACGCGAAAGCATCCATTACCTTCGCCTCTTACTTCCCCTTTCCCCCTTCCTCTCTTTCCTTCCTCCCCAATTTTTATCCGGTTTAATTTTTTTTTGTAAAGTGCGGCCAAGTACGAACGATTGAACTTATAAAGGAGAATCACATCCCGAATGTGTATGTGTGTGTGTATGTGAGTACAGCACACACACACACACACAAAATTGGCCGACTCCACCGATCCCCGCTTACGCAATCGTTTAGAAAAAAAAACATTACGAACACTGAACGAATTCAATATCGAGTGAGCTGCGATGGGAGGGGGGAGGAGACACACAGCCAAATAAAAGCGACTCTTCCTTATCCTCCCTCCCTCCCTCCCTCCCCCCCCCTCTCTCCCTAGGCACTTCATACACGCATCGACACATGTAAAATAGAAAGGAATCGAGAAAGGGAGGAGGCAGAGTTGGTGGGGGAGGTGTGGGGGGCGACAAAAAAGGGGATAAAATCGGTGTGTAAGACTTCGTATTTCTTTACGCACCTGATGCGGGACACCCCCTCCCTCCCCACACACACACACACACACACACAACGCATATAACTGCAGTTCATAACGCACAACCATCCAACATTAGGTTCAGAAGTTTTTTTCTTTTTTGTTGCTGTTGTTTGGAGATGGACCTCTTCACTGACTTGTGCTCCCATACCCCCTTGTGTGTGTGTGTGTGTGTGTGTTTTGTTTTCGCGTACCCACTAGCGAGTTTGTATACGGCCGGTCCGTTGCCTCTAGCCCCTTCCACCCTACGCAACTCTTTATATTTGATAAGGCGAAGCTTCATCTTTTTATTGTTTTTTCCCTCTCTCACCAGTCCTTCACAGCTTGCTCTGGCTCCACTGGTTGAGGAAGGCGCGCACCTCATTCTCCTGCTGGGGGGTGATGGCGTTGCACTGGCGCCAAAGCGGCAGCAACTGGTAGAGCCCCACCACGGCCTCAAAGCTGTAGCCGAGCTTGTTCAAAAAAGCCTTGGCACCCATCTCGCGGTCCACCAGCACCACGATCGACACCACCTCCAGGCCGGCAGACTTGAGCTTCTCAATCGCTTCTACTTTGGTCTCGCCAGTGGACACGAGATCATCAATGATAACAACTCGGTCGCCTTTTTTGTACTCGCCCTCAATGGCCGCCTTCGTGCCGTAGCTCTTCGCCTCCCGGCGGGGGTAGATGAGAGGCACGTTCATCTCGTTGGAGATGGCGCTAGCGATGGGCAGCGCAGCGTAGGGTAGCCCGGCGATGCGATCAAACTTGTAGCAGCGCAGCACCTTCGCGTACTCGCGAGCTACGAGGCGCATGATGCTCGGGTAGGTGACAAGGCGACGCAGGTCAATGTAAATCGGTGAGCTCTTGCCAGACTTGAGCGTGAATTTGCCAAAGCGCACACAATTCGAGTCCACGAGCGCCTTTGCCAGCTCGGTGGATCCACCTTTGGCGAAGCGAATCGCATTGATCTCCTCACAGAGCTTCTTTGCGGCAGCACGCGGGTCAGCGGAGCGGGCGAGGCCCCGTGACACGTTGATGAGCATGCCGCTTCCATCGCCACGGAGACCTGCGTCGAGGCTCGCCTTTAGGCTACCGCCCTGGGCGCCGATGCCTGGCACCAGGAACCACAAGCTCGGCGCGCGCGCACGCACACGAGCCAGCGCCACGGGGTCCGTTGCCCCGACGACAAGCCCAATGTTGTGGTTTGCATTCCACAGGCCCTCGGCGCGCTCCGCCACGGCCTCGTACAGGTACCGGTCACCCACCCTCAGACACTGCAAATCGTTGCTGCCTGGGTTGGAGGTCTTGCAAAGCACGAAAATGCCCTTGTCCGCGTAGCGCAGGAATGACTGCAGGCTGTCGCCGCCCATGTAAGGCGAGGCGGTGATGGCGTGTGCCTTCAGGTGCTGGAAGGCGGAGATGGCGTATGCATCGGCGGTGTCGGCGATATCGCCTCGCTTCGCATCCAACACAACGGGAATGCCAGCGGGAATGGCGCCAATGACTTCTGCCAGCGCCGCCCAGCCCTCAGCGCCGAAGAACTCGAAGAAAGCGGCGTTCGGTTTGTACGCAGCGGCGTACTCGTGCGTTTGCTCAATCAACCGTTTGCACTCATCCACCGCCGCCGCCGCCGTCTTGGCGCGAGGATCGAGGCCCACGCACAGCAGAGAACGCGTTGCGCGCCCGTTCAGGAGATCGAAGAAAGACATGCGATACAAAGAAAAACGAGAGAGGTGTGGTGAGTGTCTGACTGTGTGTGTGTGTGTGTGTGTGCTTGTTAACGTTGTTAGTTCAGTGAAGATAAAGGGAGGAGAAGGGGGAGGGGGGAGGAGAAGGGGGAGGGGGGATACTCTCCAGGACAAACGTGTCTGCTGAAATATTACGCAAGAAATGGAAGAGGAGATAAGTCAACGACGCACGCGTTGACTGTGTGGAGTCTCTTCAAGTGAAGCCCGTGCGACCAGAGGAAGATGGCGAGCAACTCGGGCGCCTGTCGTGTGTACGCACGGGAGATCGAAAGAGAAAGAGAGAGAGAGAGAGAGACGCACAGGCGCGGAAGACTGGATACTGTGCGAGGATTCGACGCGCAGCTACTCGTGTGCCCAACTGCGCCCTTCCCTCCCCCCCCCCTTTCTTGTGCTTTGGGGTGTGGGTTCCTTTTTTTTTCATGTGATGACGTAGATGGCGGCGATTCCCCCTCTCCGCCCCGTGGCTCGCCCCGGCCCTGCCTGCCCACTCCAATTTCTCGGCGCCGCCACACAAGTGTAGCTCAGCGAATGGCGCGTATTGCAACACTGATAGCCTCAATTTGGTCAATAAAACCGTCCGTATTCATCTCGTGTACGCCACGACCGTTCGCTATCGTCCACCATGGACGGGGCAGATCACGCAGCGCACCAGTGATGCCACAACCGTCACCCACACCGCAGCTGCCTTCTCGGCGGTTTGGTGAAGCGCAATGCTCCCCCCCCAGCACGGAGCGCCACTGCAGACGGTGGGCTTGAAGCGGGCGATGCACCTGGTCATAGTAAAGAACTTCGAAGAAAAACCAGTATCGGAACTCGTAGTAAAACGGTGCCAGCGCTGACGCTATCGTCTCGGCAGACACCGCCGTGTAATTGTGGCCGCTGCCCGCCGCGAGCGGCAGTTCATGGCCGGCATTCTCTGCGGGAGAAACGATGCCACTTGTGCTGGGCGCCTCCGCGCAAGATGGCTCAACTGCCCTCTCGCCGCGAGGAGAGCTCTGGAGCAGGATGAGACGTACACGCTCCTCGAGGATCCGATTTACATACGCCACCCCGGAGTCATCAAAAAATGCTGACCACTGTGGTGGTGACGCCGCACCAAGGCCACCACTCAAGTCACGCCGCTGCTGCTGGTCGACGGGCTGCGCAGTGCTCCTTGATATATCCCTCGTGCCATTGTGTGTCAGTGAGGCCCACCCGAGAGCAGCCGCGCCAATGGGAGCGGGTGACGACGACGACGACGACTGCTTCAACCAATCATCAAACTCACGCTCCCAGAAGATCTGAAAGGCAGCCGTAGGCAATCCATCAGGGGACCAACATGTTGATGAGTACTCGCCTATCTGTCCAGCGGTCACCGATGAAGAAGCAGTGGTGACAGAAATCGCTAATTGTGCATCTGTAGCGTCACAGTGACCAGCCGGGAGAGGACTTGTGGTGCCAGTGTCGATGTCGGCCATGGCATTCCGGAGGCCAGCATGGACCGGTCTGTACAGGCAATGTGGGCGAGGCGGATCAAAGCAGGAGGGGGAGAGCAGATGGAGTGCATCGCGCAGCGTGAAACACGCGGAAGACGACGTCGGGGTGCTGCAGTTGACGCCCGCAAACGCATCCAGCCCATCTAGTCGCATCTCCTGTTCCAAGGCAATCCCGAGTTCGGCACGATATCGCTCCCGCGACCGGGTAGACCATAATTTTTCAATGCGTGGGCGATAAACCTGGCGCACGATACGCGCCAAGACAGAGGCTTGCTCACGCCGCTGCCTCCAATGCGCCTCATCCTGTGGCGTGTCACCGTATCCCTCTGCCAAACCATCTATCACTCGCTGAACAAGATGACGACGTGGAGAGCGGAAGAATCTCCGCAAGCACGCTGTCTCCAGGTCGCACTCCACAGCGATCCCGTAGTCAATGAAAGAGTTCACAGAGCGGTTGCACAGCAGAGTGATGCCCTCCCAGACCACGTATATGATGACATGGTGCGATACAGGAAACACAGCGTGCGGCGCCTCCTCGTCGGCGCCACCTCGAAGGCCAAGAAAGGAATAGGCCGTGGTGCTATCATCGTCCTGTTGGCGCTTCGTTGAAGCGGTGACGCTTCTCCGCCGTCGATCCTCCTCCTCCGTCTCGTGGGCGCAGAGAGAGACATCAGAGCTGTTGTCACTCACCCCGTCATTTTGAGGAGCGCGCGCGAGAATCGCCTCAGTGGATAAGGCGCCGTTGGGGGCAGGTGACGCCGAAGCGGCAGCGCTCGCCACAATAGAATCCGTCGCGAGGGCTGAGGTACGGATCGCGGGCTCCGCTGTGAGCCGACGGTACCTACTTAACTCTGTCAAGTGCAGCCGCATGTGGGACCACCAAGCGTCCTGTACAGACGCTTCAAAGTGGCGTGAGCGAAACAATGTGGCGCCGCTGTCTGTACTCGAGCCGAGTATCCCGGGCGATCGAGCAGATGGGTTGCTGTCTTTGGGTGGGCTAACAGAAACCCGCGGTACAGCGTGCACCAACGCCGACATCCACCGTGCCACTGCGCCATAGTCGATGCACCGGTAGTCCTCGTAGGTGCCTAGCTCTGCACACACGTCATCGAGGAAGAAGCTGTCCGTGCTAATTGGGTACAGTGGCGAGTTGAGCCTGCTCGCCAGCTGATGAGCAAGGGTGGACTTGCCACAGGCACTGCTCCCAACAACGCCGACCAACTTGACAGTGATACTAACATCGATGGTGTTCGCGGTGCTCGACACACCTGCCGCATCAGCAAGCCGGTCCACATCCAAGCCACACGGCATGCTGGCAGGACCGTCCAGCAGCACCGGTTGCCCCACGCTACGAGGACAAAAACGCACAGTGTGGGGAAACTCCTCTTCACCTTCTGTGGTCGCTTCGCACTAAACCCTGTAAAATGGGTGAGTAGAGGCACTGAGATAGAGGAGGAGAGGAGAGGGGGGAGGAGGAGAAGCAAATGTGGGAGAACACCACGCCCCATGCAAGCACACACACACACACACGCAAAGCTACTTAGACATGCAGGAGCAATGCGAAGCAGTGGCAAAAAAAATGGAGCACACGTGGAAAAAAAAAGCAGTAGAGTATACCAGCACAGACAAATCGGGGGAGAGACGAGAGATCAGAGGCCGCCGAGTTTGGCGCAGCGCTCGGGAGCAGCGCACATGTGCGGCCAGTCGAGTGTGACGATCACACCCTCACCTGCCACACTCAGTGACGTCATTACCATCACTAACATCGCAGCATGTTCACACATCACAAAACAGCAATGGCAGCGCGAGGGGGGTAGGGGGGGGGGGGTAAGACAGACCACCAGTGGACCCCCACTTTACGATTTCTTTCGTTTTTTTTTTCTTCTCCGTGCGAGCACGTGTGTACGCAGAACAGAACGAAAAAGGGGTGAGCAAAGAAGGCGAAAGAGGCAGAGAAGGAGGGGTGTCACCCACACAATAACGGAGCAGCGAGTGCGGCCCCACAGACGTCGGGCAAGACACATCTGCGCACCCCCTCCGCCTCCTTCCAACACCCCGGTTCTAGGGAGGGGTACTTTGTAACAACGCGCACACAGACACACAAACGCGAAAATCCAAGAATTGAGGAGGTGAGAAAAAATGAATCAAAAAAAACTGTATCTATGAAAGAGGCGAGTGAGGGGGAAGGCGGGAGGGGGGAGGGGGAAGGGGGAGAGTGTGTGTGTGCGGGGGATCCCGTGGGTCCACACCACAGCGCATGGCGCTCGACCCCCACCCCACTCCACTCACACCAGATCCGCGCACACACTTCTAGTGACGCTCACCGCGCAGGCGCATCGCCAGCTGCACATCCTTCGGCTGGATCGTCACGCGCTTCGCGTGGATGCAGGCGAGGTTCGTGTCCGCCAGCACCGACACAATGTAGGCCTCCGTCGCCTCCTGGATCGCCATGATGGCGCTGCTCTGGAAGCGCACGCCCTCCTTCTGCGCGCTCGACACCTCGCGCACCAGGCGCTGGAACGGCGCGCACTGGATCAGCAGGTCGGTGCTCTTCTGGAACTTTTTGATCTCGCGGATCGCGCACGTGCCCGGGTGCCAGCGGCGCTGCACCTTCTTCACGCCGGACGCCGCGCTCGGTGCCTTCTTGCTCCTCTTCGACGTGATGCCGCGCTTCGTGCGGGCAGTCTCCTTGGTGCGGGACATGGCTGCGGGGTGTGGAGGTGGGGTGGGGGGGTTAGTGAGGCTGTGGGGGGGATGGTGCTGGGGGCTGGTATTCGGGAGGCTGTGGGGGAAGTGATGCAGAGAACGGTGAGCCGTAGGTGCATGGGTGTTAACGTGGTGCGGGAGTAATGTGTGTGCGTGTGTGGTGCGGCCAGCGGCAGGAGAGGGCAAAGTAGAAGAAGCGAATTGTAAGGCCAAGTCAGAAGCACAAGGTGGGGGCGCGTGTACAGATCGGCCACCTCAGTAGCCTGCGTACATGCACGGTACAGCTCTCTTGAACACATACATCTTGGGCGCGAGAAAGCGTATGCCCATCACCGCGCAACACAACCAGTAGCGCGTGTGCTACGCGTCAGAGAAGCGGCAAGCAGAAGTACACAGAGGCGCGTGCACAAAGAGGCCGGCGCCTCACGTTGCAAAGTGATCCGCATTGAGCTAACGGTCTTTCGTACATGTGCTCGCTTTCTTTGGGGGCATGAAGGGCGGGGGGAGGCAGACTCTCCAAATTGAATGACGCTCGCACTCTCTCTCCCTCTCGACTACTTTTGGCAGGGAAGCGTGCAGAAACATTAGTGAGCCCCCAACCCCGACCCCACACACACCCTGAAAAACAGAAAAACGCGAAAACCCACGAATGGAGGGGGGAGAGAGAAAAGACAGAGAACCATGGAAAAAAAAGGGATCAAAAAAAACTGTATCTATGAAAAAGGCGAGTGAGGGGGAAGGCGGGAGGGGGGAAGGGGAGAGTGTGTGTGTGCGGGGGGTCCCGTGGGTCCACACCACAGCGCATGGAGCTCGACCCCCACCCCACTCCACTCACACCAGATCCGCGCACACACTTCTAGTGACGCTCACCGCGCAGGCGCATCGCCAGCTGCACATCCTTCGGCTGGATCGTCACGCGCTTCGCGTGGATGCAGGCGAGGTTCGTGTCCGCCAGCACCGACACAATGTATGCCTCCGTCGCCTCCTGGATCGCCATGATGGCGCTGCTCTGGAAGCGCACGCCCTCCTTCTGCGCGCTCGACACCTCGCGCACCAGGCGCTGGAACGGCGCGCACTGGATCAGCAGGTCGGTGCTCTTCTGGAACTTTTTGATCTCACGGATCGCGCACGTGCCCGGGTGCCAGCGGCGCTGCGACTTCTTCACGCCGGACGCCGCGCTCGGTGCCTTCTTGCTCCTCTTCGAGGTGATGCCGCGCTTCGTGCGGGCAGTCTCCTTGGTGCGGGACATGGCTGCGGGGTGTGGAAGTAGGGTGGGGGGGTTAGTGAGGCTGTGGGGGGATGGTGCTGGGGGCTGGTATTCGGGAGGGCTACGTCGCGGAGGGAGCGATGAACTTGAGGTGGACAATGTGGGGGGGTAGAGAGATCGCGTATGTGAACGGGGTAGACGTGTGTGGAGGGGGGGGGGGGGGGGGGGAGTAAGCGGTAAGCAAAGGAGAGGACGAGTTGACATGCCAGCGAAAGAACCACCACCGCAGGGGGGGGGGGAGTGGAGGGGAGGGGAGGGGAGTGGAGGGGGGCGTGCTGATATATAATGGACTGAGCTCATGGACAGACACAGAGGGTGGAGGGAAGAAATGTCTCACGCCTGGGCAGGTGCTTACGCGCCCAATGAAAATGAGTCACTTTGGCGACATGGAGGTCAGATTAGCCGTAGAGTGAAGAGCAGAGCTGTGAAGTCAACAGCACCCACCCCCCCCTCCCCTTTGCCTCCCCCCTCTAATGGAGACGACGGAGCCCTTCAGTAATGCGCTCGATCCTTCCAAGGGCATACCCCCGTTTTTTTTTATAGAAACACCGAGACTACGCCATCAACCATACCCACACACACACACGCAAAAGAAAGCAAAAAAAAAAAGACGCCCTGCATTTCTTACTGTTAACCGAATCTGCTGCGGGCCTCTGCCCTGTCACACTTCTCTCTGCGCATCCAACTCAATACGCAGTCACAACTTTTCTAACCGCTACCTCAGAGAAAAAGAAATGCACAAAGGTTTGAGGTAGGAAGGCCGCATACCCGAGACCTTCAGAGCAACAGCCCACCACTGCCACCACCACCACCACCACCCCAGCAGCCCTTTCGCACGTGTGGTGAAATATATAATAATAATAATAATCTTTTGGTGCGCTGGGGATTGGAAATGTAGAGGGGAAGGGCCGGTGGTGTCGGTGGGAGGGAGGGAGGGAGGGAGGGAGGGGGGGGGGTCGAGTGTTCCTGATGGCGGCAGGAACCGACCCACTTCACTCCATAGTCACAGCACGCCCACGCAGGTGCCATCCCTCATATGGGGTCCACTTGCACTTCGAATGAAGCCCCTCGCCGCGGACAATCCACTCACACGTGAGATCAAAGGAGCGCTTCGGCGCGTCGGGCTGCTGAAGTTTAAAAATTCGGTTTGGGTTGGTGTGCAACACGCGCACAACGTCGTCTAGCGTCAGCGTGCGCCCCTGCTGCTCCGCTGCCACAAGCGTGGACGGCTTCGGCGCTGTGGGGTGCGGCCACTGGCCCGACACAACCGTCAGAAGCAGGGGAACCACAACTTCGACAGCCGGCATCCCACTTGGCGGCTGCGAGGCGGCATCACACTGGTCCTTCTCGAAGATCGTGTGCGGCGCGTGGTCAGTGCCCACGCAATCCACCGTGCCGTCGAGGAGCCCGGCCCATAGCGCCTCGTGGTGCTGCGGCGGCCGGACCGGTGGGTTCACCTTCACACGCGCGCCACAGCACGAGTAGTCGCCGGTGGTGAGGAACAGGTGATGTGGGGTCACCTCGCAGGTAAGCTGCAGAGTCGGGTCCACTACACGGGTCTCTCGGACGGAGTCCAGACTCTGCGCTGTCGAGACGTGTGCGAGGTGAAGCGGTGTGCGGTACTGGCGCGCCAGGGCGATGGCCTCCTGTACTGAGGCAGCCTCCGACTCTGCAGGGCGCCGCAGCGAATGCGAAGCAGGGCCATCGTAGGGGTGCTGTGCAGCAGCGGCGTCGTTGATCCCTGACTGCTCACAGTGCGCAACAAGTACAATTTGAAGACGCCCACAAATCTCAAAACCCTTCTTCACGACGGAGTGGCTCGACTTCATGTTGCCAGTGGAGTTGTCGAGGTACAGCTTGAGGCCACAGCAGTGGGCCTTGAGCTCAGAGTGTACTGGGTTCGTCCAGAGCTCCTCCAGCTCCGCCAGGTGCGCCTCAGCCGTTGCGCCGAAAAAGAAAAAGAGTTGGCAGTCGGTGTGAGCGGTGGCCTTGGCGCGGGCCACTTTGTCTGCCAGTGCAGAAATGCTCTGCGTCGGCGGGTTCGTGTTGGGCATGTCGCAGGCAACGGTGATGCCGCCGTAGTACGCCGCGGTACTCTCACTGGCGATGTCCGCTTTGTGCTCGAGGCCAGGCTCTCGGAAGTGCACGTGGCAGTCGATGAGAGGCGGCAACTGCACCACCGCCGGCGCTGCCAACGGAGACGAGGTCATCTCTCTCTCTGTCTTTTTTCTTTTTTTTCGGTTGGTGGAAAGCAGGAATTAGTGTAAGAAGATTGTGGGGGAGGAGGAGGGGGGCAGCACTGCGAGGCATGTCGTTCATGGGCACCAATGTCACACACGCGTACACTACAACGCTTGTTGTTTGCCCCTGAGGCACAACGGGGGCGCACGCGTGCACTGTGATACCGACTGCTACTGCCAGGACAGCTCTAACCGGTGCTTCGCGGGGCACACATAAAAAGGAAGGGAACCAACGGCCTCTTAGGCCTCTCCGCCCCTTTCCTTTCTTACCCACACAAGCAATCCCCTGCACGTGTGCAGGTGTGTGAGGGGGGGGGGGGGTTGAGAGGAGAAATTTTCCCGTGAGAACATTAATTGCATGTACAAACTCTTTATTCTTTTTAACTCCTCACGGTGCGTGTGTGTGTGTGTGGAGGGGGAGGGGGAGGGTGAGGGGGTGCATTAATAATAAATGATCATAAACTTACGTTTGTGTGTCGGTGTCGGTGTCCTTCTGTGTATGCGTACATATGTCATGACAATAAAAACGCGCTGGGTGGCGGCTATTATCCTCTCCCCCCCCCTCCCTCTTTCCCTCATCTCTCGCCACTCTCTTCCTCCATTTTCTTCGTTTTGTTGAGGGGGCAGAGCACTCCAAGTGGAGAAGGAGAAAAGGAAGGGAGGGAGGGAGGGAGGGAGACGAGGGATGAGGAAAGAAGGGCTTAGCAGCTGCGCTGGTAGTTTGGAAGGTGAGGGAGCGGTGACGGGTCGCGGCATACACACAGGTCTACCACTGCACATCGCTGAAGGAGCCGTTTCCTGGCTGGAATACCTCTTCCAACTCCTCTTCAGTCACCAACTGCGGTGCCACACGGCGGTCGACTGGGTTCCGTACATGCGACAACTTCAAGAAGATGATCTCGCCCTGGTGCAGCTCCAACTCCACGACGCCATTCACGTCGCTGGTCAGATAGCGCACCGCCTCAATGGCAGACTGCGTGTGCTTCTCCGACAGCTGGCCAGCGGCGATATTCTGAGACACGTGGCGCGAGTACATGCGGAACAGATCCGCAGCGGAGCGGTCAAACGAGACATCGTACAGGAACTGCAGGCCAACAGAAAGCAGATGCATTCCTGGTGCCTCGAACATGGCGCCGTCACGAGTGCGGGTGACACCGACCCCGTTTCTGCCAGCGATCTCATTCGCCATCTGTAGTGCCAGTAGAGGCGTCACCTCAATGCCGTTGATGTTCACACAGCACGCGCTACGGAAGGTGAGGGACACGAACTCGGGCGTCGGGCTGCATTCACGCAGCGGCTTCACAAGCGATGGAGCTGGCAGGCTATGCACGTCATCGCAGTAGTACGTGTTGCCGCACACGGAGCTGTGCACCTGGCCACTGTACTTCATTGTCGCTTGGATTCCGTGCTTGCGCAAGAAAGCGATCTGGTCTGCCGGCGTTGCGAAGTCCTCCATCAGGCGTGCGTCACGCCATGCGTTGTAGACGCCCATTTCAGGGCAGTTGCTCTGAACGTACTTCTCGAAGCCCGTCTCCTTTTTGTTCTGCTTGGACGACTGCGCCACCACAGACATGTGACGTTCGCGCATCTTCACGAGAAGGTGCTTGCCAAATATGTGCCAGCTGAGCTTCGACAGATGCCAGTTGTGGTGCTCGTCGGCAGACTGGCACATGATGAGATCAAACGCTGAGTTTGCGATCTCAGACCGCAAGTCGACCACCTCCACTGGCACACTCAAACTCTGGAACTCCTGCTCAAGGTGGTCAATGTCGGATCCGCCAATGTAGGCGTGGAAGCATGTGATGTCGAGCCCCTCCTGGGTCAGGCGCAGCGCCAGCATCTTGCTGTCATTGTTGTTGGTGATCATCAACCCAATTTTATGGCGTGACAGCATAGCGCAGTTGTTGTTCTCAATTTTGTGGTATATTTTAGGTACGTAGTGGCGGAAGGGCTCAATCTCGATGGACAACGTGGGCAGCAGGGCCATGCACTCGCAGAACAACTTCGCAATATTCGGCTCCGTCAGCAGGGGAATGTTGTAGTCGACGGCGAGGCGCCGCACCCAGTAGTCTGGCGAGGCCGTCTCGCGGGTGCAGCGGCGAAGCACGAAGTCCCGCTTCTTATCCCGAATCTGGATAACGAGGTCAAACTTCTCCCTCTTGGCCACCTCCTCTTCGTACAAACTAAAGTGGTGGTTGGACGCGTCGCCGGTGGGCAGCTCACTGCGCTGGTAGAGCACCTCGCACGGGATGCCGTACTCGTGAAGCACTGAGGCTGTCTTGGTCGTGGAGTATACTCTCAGCCCGCGTCTCACCAAGTGCTGCATATACGGGCAGAGCATCTCCGTCTGGGAGTGCACGTCGCTGCTGAAGAAAACGCCCTTCTCAGGTATCTTGAAATTCTGGCACAGCATCGCCTTGAGGAACACCTCATGCTTGTCGCGGCCAAAGACCCCGATTTCGCCGGTGGAGGCCATCTCAACACCGAGGATCGGGTCCGCGCCGGCCAGGCGGTTGAAGCTAAACATGGAAGCCTTGCACCCAATATGCGTCATCTTGGCGCGCTTGATCGGCACGAGGTTCTGATCCCTTCGCGCCAGGAAGGCGGACACCATCACCGCAGGAAAGGAGATGCCGAGCGTCTTGGAGACAAACGGCACGGAGCGGGAGCTGCGCACATTCGCCTCAATTACGCGCAGTTGGCCCTCCGCCGTCAGCAGGAACTGCACATTCATCGGCCCCACCACGTCAAGCTTCTCGGCGATGCAGTTGACAGAGTCGTAGATGCGCTTCATCGTCTCCTTATCGGTGTTCTGCGGTGGTAGAAACATAGTCGCGTCGCCCGAGTGCACGCCAGCGTTCTCCACGTGCTCGCATATGGCGTAGCAGAGCACGCGGCCATGGTGCGCGACGATGTCGACATCGTACTCTGTGGCACCCTCGTAGTACTTGCTGACCACCACCGGGTGCTCGCCAGAGACTAATGATGCCTCCTTCAGGTAGCGCGTCACGTCCTCCTTGTTCGCGATGACGGCCATGGCCGACCCGCTGAGCACGTAGCTGGGACGCACCAGGGCGGGGTAGCCGACGGTGTCACAGAATTGGTGCACCTGCTCGACCGACGTGGCCGAGATCCACTCGGGCTGTGGCACCCCGAGTTCGTCGCACATCCTCGAGAACTTGTTTCGGTCCTCCGCCATGTCGATGTTCGCTGGGTCCGTGCCGAGAATCGGCACCCCACTCCTCTTCAGGCTCAGGGCCATGTTCTGCACAATCTGTCCGCCCAGAGAAATGACCACGCCGCGCACGCGCTCCTTTGTCAGAATGTCAAGCACCGTCTCCTCGGACACCTCGTCAAAGTACAGCCGATCGCACTCGTCGTAGTCTGTCGACACCGTCTCAGGATTGTAGTTGATGAGAATCACCTTGTTGCCGAGACGGCGCAACTCACGAGCCACGAGAACGCCGCCGTAGTCAAACTCAACGCTGTTGCCGATCCGGTAGACGCCGCAGCCGAGCACAGCATACATGCGCTCAGTGAAGGGCACATCATCGCGTTGGGCGTTGTAGGTGGAGTATAAGTAGCAGCACTGAGCCGCGGGGTACTCGCCGGCGACGGTGTCAATCTGCTTGATCATCGGCATCACGTTCAGCTCCACACGGCGTCCACGTACGTCGGCAGCGGTGGTCTTGCAAAATTGGGCCAACTGCCGGTCGGAGAAGCCGTGTGCCTTCATGCTGTGTAGATAATCGTAAGGCATCATAGCCAAGTTGTTCGCGTACAGTGCGGCCGTAGACTTGGATAGCTGCACCAGCCTCTCTAGCTTGTACAAGAAGAAGCGCGTGATTTTCGTTATCTGATACAGGTCCTCGCTGGTGTAACCGTCGTGAAAGGCGCGACAGAGAGCGAACAAGCGGTACGGTGTCGGGTGACGGATGTGCTCCATGTAGTCGAAATCAGGGCCGCTGAAGCGATCCGGTATCGAAAAGCCCGAGTAGCTCGGGTCCACCATGCGAATCGCCTTCTGCATGGCCTCTTCAAAGGTGCGGCCAATCGACATGACCTCTCCGACGCTCTTCATCATGGAGCCGATCTCTTCGCTCACCATGTTGAACTTGCCGAGGTCCCAGCGCGGCATCTTGACTGCAATGTAGTCCATGCTGGGTTCGAAGCACGCCATCGTCGTCTTGGTGACGCCGTTGGTGATCTCGAATAGACCCTTGCCCAGTGCGACCTTGGTGGCAACGTGGGCTAGCGGGTAGCCGGTGGCCTTGGAGGCCAGCGCTGATGAGCGTGACAGGCGCGCGTTTACCTCGATGACAACGTAGCGATGGCTGAAGGGGTTGAGGCCGTACTGGATATTGCACTCACCCACGATGCCCAAATGGCGAATAATCTTGATGGATGCGCTACGCAACATGTGGAACTCATCGTTGGTCAGCGTCTGCGACGGTGCGACGACAATGGACTCTCCCGTGTGGACTCCCATGGGGTCAAAGTTCTCCATATTGCACACGGTGATACAGTTGCCGTAGATATCGCGCACCACCTCGTACTCGATCTCCTTCCAGCCAGCCACACTCTCCTCCAGCAGCACCTGCGGCGACGCCGCAAGCGCGACTTCGACCTTGTGGCACAGCTCCTCGACGTTCTCGACGATGCCGCTACCCTGCCCTCCAAGGCAGTAGGCCGCACGCACCATCAACGGGAAGCCAATGTCCTTGCTCGCCACCAAAGCCTCCTCCACAGACGTCACAGCCGTGGACTTGGCCACCTGCTCGTCGATCTGCAGCAGTGTGTCACGGAAGAGCTCGCGGTCCTCCGTCACGGCAATGACAGACACCGGCGTACCGAGCACCTGCACATTGTACTTCTTCAAAACGCCGAGCTCGTCCAGCTTCACACCGCAGTTCAGCGCTGTTTGACCGCCCCATCCGAGCAGAATGCCGTCGGGCCGCTCTTTTTCGATCACGCGCTCCACTGCCTCTACTGTGAGTGGCACAAAATAAATGTGATCAGCCATCTCGTCGTCTGTCTGCACCGTCGCGATGTTGGGGTTGATGAGAACCGTCTCAATGCCCTCCTCACGCAGGGACTTGAGGCACTGCGATCCGCTGTAATCGAACTCACCTGCCTGGGCAATGACAATACCGCCGGCACCGAGCACCAGCACCTTGCGGGGCTTGAACCTCGCCATCTCATTGACCTTGGACTCCCTCACGCGGCGTACGTACTCGCTGAAGAGGTACTCCGTGTCCTGCGGTCCGCAGCGCCCCTCTGGGTGAAACTGCACACTGCAAAACGGCTTCGTCTTGTGCCACAGCCCCTCATTACTGCCGTCGTTTGAGTTCGTGAAGTACTCCTCCCACTCATCGGATGGAAGCGTCTTGAAGTCAACGGCAAATCCGTGGTTCTGTGTTGTGATGACAACGCGTCCATCTCGAGTGCATTTACAGGGCTGGTTTTGTCCACGGTGGCCGTACTTCATTTTGTAGGTCGTGCCGCCGGCGGCGAGGCAGAGCATCTGGTTGCCCATGCAGATGCCAAAGATGGGCTTGTCCTGTTGGAGGGCCCAGCGCACGCTGCGAATGGTGCTCGTGCACATCTGCGGGTTACCAGGGCCGTTGGTGATGAACAGGCCGTCGTACACCTCTGTTGTAATGTCCCAGTCGTGTGGGACGATAGTCAAGGTGACATCGTGTTTTAGCAAGCAGCGCAGCGTGTTCAGCTTCACTCCCATATCGATCACAAGGATGCGGAGCGTGCCGTGGCCGTGTGTGACGCGTGTCTTGGTGCTTACCTCTGCCACCAGGTTGCGGGTGTTGGGGTCGACGAAGGGCACATCATTACCAGCCACTATCACCTTGCCGAGTGCCGTACCCATGTCGCGCAGCTTCAGTACGATACTGCGAGTGTCCACCATCATTATGCCAGGGATCTTGTGCTCGCGCAGCCACTGACCCAGTGTTCTGGACATCTCCCAATGGTCCGGCTGGTCGCAATACTCCTGCACCACCACAGCACTCACGTGGATCTGGCCATTCATGCTCTCAAAGTACTTGGTCACACCGAAGCAGTCCTCCTCGATCGGCGGCACACCGTAGTTGCCCACCATTGGCGCCGTCAGTACGAGAATCTGGCCTTGATACGATGGGTCCGTGAGACTCTCTGGGTAACCGACCATGCCTGTGGCGAACACAACTTCTCCCGCCACACTCTCTTCATAACCAAAGGAGTATCCCTTAAAGCGCTCGCCGCCGTGCAGCACGAGCTCCGCTGTGACGTGCTTCTCCATTCTCTTTTTTTTACTTTTTTTTTCTCTTATGTCCTCAAAAAAAAATTTTTTCGGTCGTGCTCCGGGAGTGTAGGTGGTGGGGGCCAGGCGGGCGGCTGTCAACAATGTCGTCTTCCTCCCTGTGCTGTGTCGCACACACACACACACACGTTAACGTCGCTACTCAAGTCGACCACGACGACGAAAGTCAAAACAAAAAGAATCAAAAACGTGCGCGGGAACGTGCGACAACGAGACTACTACTCAGACGGGGCGCAGAAACAAAGAAAAACGAAAGAAAACGGGGCGAGAGAGAATTATACAGAAGAGGAGTTGCAGATCACAAAAGTGAGTGCAGTGCGTTGTCCTTGATCCAGTGGGAAAGGAGGGGGAGGGACGCGGATGTGTGTGTTCTCTCCTTCACCAGAGATAATAAAAGCGAAACCCGCACGTGTACGCACACGATGAAGGATTGTAAGAAGATCCCCAGACTACAGACACGCGAAGCACCAACAGAGGATGTACAACACACACTCAAAAGATGCACACACACACACACATGCACATGCACTAGTCTGAAGGCGGCAACGACACACGGACGTCGTTTATTGGCATATATATATATATATATATATATATATATACACGTATCGAAACAGTGAGAGCCAATGAAGCGCGCGTTGATCAAGTACAGCAGCCAAACGGCGAAGACAAACACGAGCCACACGAAACGAAATCAGTTTGGGGATTTCTTTCCCTCTGTGTGTGTGTGTGTGTGTGTGTGTGTATGCGCGCCTGTGCGTCTGTTTGTGCTGCTACCGCTGCCGCTTCTCCTATGTGTACCTGTGTCTGTGTCTGTGTCTGTGTCTGTCTGCTTGATCGATTGATTAATCCCGTTACTGGATTTAGTTTTTTGTGTAATGTGGGAGTGTGTAGGGGGGAGGGGGAGGGGGGAGTGAGCCTCCTGTTAATATTCTGTTGTTTGCACCTTCTTTCTTTCTTAAACGAAATACAAAATTCACAAATGTGGAGGAAAATTAGAGAAAAGGGTGAAAAGAAAACACACACACACACACACACACACGAGACACACAGAGACACACAGAGAGCGAGAGAAACACGCACACAGAGCGAGGAACGCAGAATCTCTGCTACACACAGAAAGACTCAGCGCAAACGAAAGAAAAAAAGACACAGCAAGTCGAGGAGTGTGTGGGGAAGACGTGCTCCCTGTACAGATGCTTGTATTTCTCTTGTACGCATATCTCGTTTTTTTTTGTCGTCGTTGAGAGGATGTGAGGGAAAAAATAAAAATATGCGGGTATTGAAAAAATATATATATAAGAGGAAGAGTGTGAGTGAGAGTGAGAGTGAGAGTGAGAGGGGAGGTAGAGCAGCTTTACAAATGAATGCGGCGCACTACTCCGTGCACGTAAGCCCCCCTTTTTCCTTCCCGAAGGGGGAAGAGGGGTGCCCAGTGAGTTCCAAGGCTGACGGTGAAACACACACACACACACACTTTTTATCTTCACGATGTGAAGTTATTGCTGGCCGTGTTTGAGGACGGGGGAGGGGGAAGAGAAAGGGGGGGGGCGACACCCCTCCCTCCCCCAGCCCCACCGCTATACATCTTACTTTTGTTTCATTTCTGTTGCTATCTTCTCTTGGGAATGACACCCACACACACCCTGAAAAACAGAAAAACGCGAAAACCCACGAATGGAGGGGGGAGAGAAAAAAGACAGAGAACCATGGAAAAAAAAGGGATCAAAAAAAACTGTATCTATGAAAAAGGCGAGTGAGGAGGGAGGCGGGAGGGGGGAGGGGAAAGGGGGAGAGTGTGTGTGTGCGGGGGGTCCCGTGGGTCCACACCACAGCGCATGGAGCTCGACCCCCACCCCACTCCACTCACACCAGATCCGCGCACACACTTCTAGTGACGCTCACCGCGCAGGCGCATCGCCAGCTGCACATCCTTCGGCTGGATCGTCACGCGCTTCGCGTGGATGCAGGCGAGGTTCGTGTCCGCCAGCACCGACACAATGTATGCCTCCGTCGCCTCCTGGATCGCCATGATGGCGCTGCTCTGGAAGCGCACGCCCTCCTTCTGCGCGCTCGACACCTCGCGCACCAGGCGCTGGAACGGCGCGCACTGGATCAGCAGGTCGGTGCTCTTCTGGAACTTTTTGATCTCGCGGATCGCGCACGTGCCCGGGTGCCAGCGGCGCTGCACCTTCTTCACGCCGGACGCCGCGCTCGGTGCCTTCTTGCTCCTCTTCGACGTGATGCCGCGCTTCGTGCGGGCAGTCTCCTTGGTGCGGGACATGGCTGCGGGGTGTGGAAGTAGGGTGGGGGGGGTTAGTGAGGCTGTGGGGGGATGGTGCTGGGGGCTGGTATTCGGGAGGCTGTGGGGGAGGTGATGCAGAGAACGGTGAGCCGTAGGTGCATGGGTGTTAACGTGGTGCGGGAGTAATGTGTGTGCGTGTGTGGTGCGGCCAGCGGCAGGAGAGGGCAAAGTAGAAGAAGCGAATTGTAAGGCCAAGTCAGAAGCACAAGGTGGGGGCGCGTGTACAGATCGGCCACCTCAGTGGCCTGCGTACATGCACGGTACAGCTCTCTTGAACACATACATCTTGGGCGCGAGAAAGCGTATGCCCATCACCGCGCAACACAACCAGTAGCGCGTGTGCTACGCGTCAGAGAAGCGGCAAGCAGAAGTACACAGAGGCGCGTGCACAAAGAGGCCGGCGCCTCACGTTGCAAAGTGATCCGCATTGAGCTAACGGTCTTTCGTACATGTGCTCGCTTTCTTTGGGGGCATGAAGGGCGGGGGGAGGCAGACTCTCCAAATTGAATGACGCTCGCACTCTCTCTCCCTCTCGACTACTTTTGGCAGGGAAGCGTGCAGAAACATTAGTGAGCCCCCAACCCCAACCCCACACACACCCTGAAAAACGGGAAAACGCGAAAACCCACGAATGGAGGGGGGAGAGAGAAAAGACAGAGAACCATGGAAAAAAAAGGGATCAAAAAAAACTGTATCTATGAAAAAGGCGAGTGAGGGGGAAGGCGGGAGGGGGGGGGGGGGAGGGGAAAGGGGGAGAGTGTGTGTGTGCGGGGGGTCCCGTGGGTCCACACCACAGCGCATGGAGCTCGACCCCCACCCCACTCCACTCACACCAGATCCGCGCACACACTTCTAGTGACGCTCACCGCGCAGGCGCATCGCCAGCTGCACATCCTTCGGCTGGATCGTCACGCGCTTCGCGTGGATGCAGGCGAGGTTCGTGTCCGCCAGCACCGACACAATGTATGCCTCCGTCGCCTCCTGGATCGCCATGATGGCGCTGCTCTGGAAGCGCACGCCCTCCTTCTGCGCGCTCGACACCTCGCGCACCAGGCGCTGGAACGGCGCGCACTGGATCAGCAGGTCGGTGCTCTTCTGGAACTTTTTGATCTCACGGATCGCGCACGTGCCCGGGTGCCAGCGGCGCTGCGACTTCTTCACGCCGGACGCCGCGCTCGGTGCCTTCTTGCTCCTCTTCGAGGTGATGCCGCGCTTCGTGCGGGCAGTCTCCTTGGTGCGGGACATGGCTGCGGGGTGTGGAGGTGGGGTGGGGGGGTTAGTGAGGCTGTGGGGGGATGGTGCTGGGGGCTGGTATTCGGGAGGGCTAAGTCGCGGAGGGAGCGATGAACTTGAGTTGGACAATGTGGGGGGGTAGAGAGATCGCGTATGTGAACGGGGTAGACGTGTGTGGAAGGGGGGGAGGGGGGAGTAAGCGGTAAGCAAAGGAGAGGACGAGTTGACATGCCAGCGAAAGAACCACCACCGCAGGGGGGGTGGAGTGGAGGGGAGTGGAGGGCAGGGGGGCGCCGAACAAATGCAAAACACAAGACACCTGTAAGGACAACGGAAACGACAGAGAAGGGAAGAACCTCGACAGCAAATGATAGCCGATCTTGCGCCGAATAACCGAGGACACACAGCAGTGCAGAGCGTCCCTCTTGGTACGTGCGGTTTTTTTGTGTGCGATTGTGTGCCTGTATGTACTTGCCGGTGTTATTTGGGGTTTTGTGAAACGGCACACACAGAGAGGCAGATATATATATATGTATAGATATATATTAAGATATAGAGTTGGACGTGCGTAGTTCGGGTGGGGTGCCTGCGTCTGTTTCGTCTCAGCATGTCTGGCTGCGGTGTACACACCTACACGGTCTCATGTATTTGTAATCATTTTGCGGAACTGGGTACTCGGCAAGCCGCAGTCGGAGGAGAAGGAAGAGAAAAAAAAAGGCTGCAGGGCTGTTCTCAGCGGTTCAGCGACTTGTGTTGAAGAGAGCGGAGAGGCACACAGACACACACACACACACACACACACACACACACTAGCGACGGGTTAATCGACCTCCAACGCATACGTCGAACCATCCGCTACATGAAGGACGCCGCATTCGTGTTGGTACAAACCCAGGGGCAGCTGTTCGCGAGAAGTCGGCATTGGCTCTGCTTGACATCCATTCTCAGCTGACGGCAGACTCGCTCCTTCATCAGAGGGACCCTGAGACGCAGTGCGCGAGCGATCGAAGCGACCTCGTGCTTTCGAGACAGCATTGCCTCCTTGCGCAGGATTTTTTTCATCATCATCGTTCCCTGACGCAGTCAAGCCAATGATCGAAACCGCGGCGACGTTCATGCGGTTTCTTCCGTAGCGCCAAGCCGAGCTATCCACGAGTGTGCGACCAGCGCAAACCGCGTCGAGCGTGGCTAGCACCGTCCCCACCTCCTCTAGTGGGCTCAGGACGTCAGCCGAAGCGCGGGCATCTCCCTCTTTCATTGCCATCGTCGGCAGGAGGACGCGCTTGAAAAGTGCCGCAGTGGATTTGACCACCAGCTGCGCTGTCGACGACGACGACGGCGACGGCGGCGGCGGCGCCGAGTCATGCTCAGCCTCCACTTGACCTGATTTCAAAGGATGGGCGTGTGAGTCCGAGAGCCGGAGCCACTCCACAGATGACAGCGAGCGAGGCGACGAGGGCGCCACCTGGTCTGCATGGATCTTGCGTTGTTTCACCGTTGCCTCGCGAGGCGACTCTGTGTCCCGATGAGCAGGCAGCCCTCTCCCAGTCAGTGGATACGCGTCAGCAGCGCTGTCTGTCGGCATCGATGGCGGTGCGGACGCACCCTGGGAAAAAACTTCTCGGAGCTCCCTCGTGCCCTCGAGTAGGTGAACTGGGTAGTCAAGCTCCCCCACGCCCACGACAGGCCGCACACTCCATTGAGCTGTCGTCCACGGTGATTGGTGAACGGCCCCATCGACAGTCGCCGCTTCTGGGTCCGCCGTTGCTGCATCGCCGCCAGGGGTATCCCCCGGAGCAGGACGAGGGGCCTTCGACGCTGGCGTCGCTTTTCCGGTCTCCAAAGCGTAGTCCGCCAGCAACCCCAGCTGAGGATTCACCGAGGAGTCGCGCAAGTATGAGAAAAGAGAAGAGGCAGAAACAGTGAAGCTCGATTGCTTGGTTCCCGGCGCAGAACGCAGCGAAGTGTTGCTGCAGCCTGAGATGTGGGAGGCAGTACACGCGAGCTGCTCAAGCCCGGCACACCACCGCCACACAAGGCAGGAACGCGCGTCTCTGGGAAGCCGATGGTTGTCGCCGCTCTCGCTGTTCGGCTCCTTTTTCAACTCGCCTACACAAACACCGATACCACCGCTCCCAGCGGCTTCGGCAGCGACGTCCGCCGAGTGAAGTGTCGTTGTGCTGGCGCTATCCTGGAACGCCGCAGTAGTCGCCTCGCCCACCATGGCACATGACAGTGCAGAGCACAAGACGTGCACGGTAAACTCAGTCGCGCGCGCGGCGGTGCTGGTGGCGGTCAACGTCGCAGTAGCCTCGGTGTGCGGACCATCATCATCACAGCCGACGCCACTCATCTGTACGTAAAAACAGCTGTTGTCCTGTGCCTCCGCCTGCTGGACCACCAGCTCCAGTAGGGAGTCCGATACGTGCGATCGCGGCAGCCCGGCCGCAGTTGCAAAGAGCGATCCATTCGATCTTTCTGATGTCGCCAACGAGTCCTTACGCTGTCCACTCGCGCGTAGGGTAGCGGAAGGAGCAGTGGGAAGAGACACAGAAGTGGGCGAGCCAGCCTCGGTCGCCGGCATCGGTGTCGATCGTAGCTGCTGCTGCTGCTGCTGCTGCTGATTCTCTAGTGCGCGCCGATGATGTTCTTTGAGCGTCTCTTGCACCATCCTAAACGTTACCGGGGAACCGGTGGCAACGGCGCTCTCCCTCTTTGCATCTGCCGCAAATCCTCCATCAGGATACTGATTCAAATAAGAGCAGGAAGCACACGCTACACCGCAGCTACCCCTGACTTGCGCATGCGGCCCAAGTGCACAAGAACCATCCATGAGCGCAACGTGTTCTGCGCCTCGCGACGGCACCGCGAAGGATTGAGAATCGTCTTGGTCATGCGCTAAGCCCGGCCCATCCTGTTGCCACCCCAATGTGTTTCCGCTGATCTGGGCAAGTCTCGCACCACAGGGAGTAGTCGTGCACAAGGGACTGAGCAGTTGCGCCGTGTACACAGCAGCGGCGCGTACGAGAGCCGCCAAGACAGATGTAAAAAGTATATCTTGCATCTCAGGAGGCAAAGCGCCAAAGACGCGGACTTCTTGGCCGCCGCCTCCCTCATTGGGCTCGTCGGCACTGTCGCCCCTACGAATGAGCGCATCATCGCGAAAGCCGGTCAACTCGCGCCAATGCACGTGGGCGAGGGATACTAATGAGCGGTCAAAGGAAAGAAGCGCGTCCGTGAGTAGGCGCGCTGGCGACGGCAGCTGCGACGTCGTGCCCGCGCGGTGCCGCACTTCATTGCGCTGCTGCTCGTCCTCTGCACGTCTCTGCAGCTCACCTCGGAGCCAGCTGAAGCATGCGCCGTCAATCAGCACGGCTTCCGCCAAAGCAGCCACCGCCTCCCAGAGAATCGAATTCGAGATGGTGAAATAAAACGGGGGCACGGCGCGCGCGGCGGCGCCGAGTGTGGGTGTAGCAACGCGGCGAGAGTGGATTCCGAGCGTCTGCGATGCAGCTTCGTTTTTTGAGCAGGTGGACACCGTGTGCGCCAGGGGTGGTCGACCACACTTGCGGGGCGTCGTAGTTGGCGCCTTATCAGACTTTGCTGAAACAAGGGCCGACGGCACTGCGGTGGAACGGAGCACAGCCCGCCGGGACGATGGGAGAATAGAGACGGCGGCCTCCGGCACCACAGAAACGACCGGTGGTGGTGTTGTGGGCATGTCAGAGCTTTTCTTGGCGATACCTCGAGTGTCGCACAGTGTGACACTACCTGCATCTCGCTGCAGCGCGAGGCCACCTTCCACCAGCGCAGTGGATCGCGTCTGTTGTGCTTCTCTTCCAAGGCTTTCTCCTCCTCCTCCTCCTCCGCTACGGTGGTCCTGAGCCTCGTCACCGACTGCGCCCAAAATAACTGCCGTGTCACTCTGCAGCGGGAACGAGCCCCTCACAATTGTGTGCGCAGGAGGCAAAGATGCAGGTATGGCGCCCCCGGACACGACTGACGACGCAACTGCCGTGGCCACGCGGGTACCAGTAGCGCCTTGAGTGTTTGAAGTGGCTATCGCTGCCGCTTTAGAGCTGGCGTTCACCGCTGGCGTGCTCGAAACGGAGCGGCGCGGCGCACCATCCGCCATGGCACTCACTCTCACCACCTCCGATGGCATCACAGATGTGGCGTTTGTCAGAGCAGTCGCGAGACCCACAAACAGAGGTTCGAAGACGTGTAGGAGAACCAGAACGAGCTCGTCCGAGTCCGCCACCGCCGTATCCACCACGCGTCGGTCACTCATCTCTCCGCGTCACAGTATGCGGTATGGAAGACAATTTAGAGACGAAATGTGTATCTGATGGTGATGTCTGTGTGTGTGTGTGGGGAGGGGGAAGGGGAGGGGGTGGTGGTTGGATGGGCTATGGAGAGAGAAAGAGGCAGAGAGTGATTCAAGACACCACCTCGGTCCATGTCCCCTGTCTGCCTGTCCGATAGAGCACAGAGAAACTGAGAAAAATCCGAAGACGGGCCCTTGAGGCGCGAAAAGGATGAAGAAGGGGGGAGGGAGGGAGGAGGAGAGGAGTACGATTGGAGGACGTGAAGACATTTTGGTGTGGGGCGCGGACACACACACATGCGAATATGCATCTGTGTGGGGGGGAAGGCAAGGGAACGTGAGTGCGCGCGTCTGACACGCTTCACCCCTCGGGCAAGTGGAAAGGGAGACGGTGCAGCGCTCCACTTACACACCTCTCGTCAACTCCACGCATCTTTCTGAGGAGGAAGCAGAGCCAGAGTTCCTCAGCCCCACTCCCCCTCTCCCCCCCCCGAGAGAGGGAGGGGGGGGGGAGGGAGGGGAGGGAGGGGGGTGGAGAGAACACACACCAAAAACGTGAAAAAGTAAAACAAAAAGTGCAGCAGAACAACCAGCAGCAGCCCGGCCGCGCAGGTCTACGTGACTCTGCAAACGGCCAATGAAGCCGAA
The DNA here is from genome assembly GCF_017918235.1 of Porcisia hertigi. Lineage (NCBI taxonomy): Eukaryota > Euglenozoa > Kinetoplastea > Trypanosomatida > Trypanosomatidae > Porcisia > Porcisia hertigi. The sequence goes on from NC_090575.1 coordinate 216,469, forward strand.
CCCGAAGGAGAGAAAAGAAGGGAAAGGGGGAAACCGCACAGCCTGGACGATCCTCCGCAATCCTCTTCTTCTTTACAGCTTTGGTGGATACGTGTAGGCATCTCTAGACAGGCAGCAGAAGTAGTGCTTATATGTACTGACGACGAAGGATTTGCTGGCAAATCCACTCTGCAAAACACGAGGGCGGCGGTTGGACGCCAAGCCCCCGCGCATGCACGACTGACGCAGTGTCCAAAAGTTGTTTGGCGTAGGGGGGAGTGTAGAGCACCTCCATCTCGCACTTGACCTTGCGTCGCTGCATCTCGCGCGCCTCGTTCAGCCAGGCAGCCACAGAGGCTCGATCACTCTGGTACGCGGGGTCGGGTACTGCGAGACGGGGATGGCCCTGGTGCGCTGCGCCGAGCGCCCCTGAGATACGTTCTGTTTGTGTCGCATCACGCAGCTCGACATCGTTGCCGTTCCTCGCATCCGCCGCCCCAAAATCTGTGTCGAGAGACTGTCCACAGGCTGGAGATGATGAGGCAGAGCTCAGGAGCTCCTCCAGCCGCTTGATTTGATGTTCCATTACAACGGTGTCTCGATGAGTAAATCCCTGAAAAGGCGCCGCGCCGGTAAGCGGTGAGGCGCCCGCCGCACTTGCCTCCGCGTCCAACGCGAATGAGGCACAACCGAGTGCACAGGCAGCGGCACTCTCAATGCTGGGTGCGCTGTTACTGCTGCCAGCGTCCTTCAAAAGTCTGACGCTCTGGTGGAGAGGGGTTGGTGTGTGGCTGTGGGGGTAAGGGTGTCGCCCTACCAAGGAGCGACCCGTGTTTGCATAACCGTGCTCTCTCCCCCCAATCGCACGCGCTATATGTGCGGTGCGCGCGCCGAGCCATCGCAAGGTGGGCACCGCGTAATAAAGACTCTCCATGGAGGCTGAGCCAGCTAAAACTGCATCGGGTGTGGCCGCCCAGCGATACGCTGCGAGGATGGCGAGGCCATGGGGGTTGTAATCCGCAAGCCCGACAACCGCAGCACGAGGGAGAGCAGCGCTCAAATTGGCGAGGAGTCGACGCGCGGCGTTGGTCGGGAATCCTTGAGCTGTGAGCAACACGCACGGCAGCAGCTGTGGCAGGCCCTCGCGCAGGAGTTGAGAAAAGACGGCATGCTTCTCCACAACGACGATTGCACACACATTCGACGGCACTTGAAATCCCGGGGCAGCGGTGTTTGTGGCTGACTGATTAGCCGGTTCGGGATGCTGAGTGCTCGTCAAGCACCTCGACACCGACTGCGGAGGTGAGCGGCACGAAGTCGAGCTCCATGACGACCATGACCCGGAGACGCCGCATACTTCTTCTCCAGCAGATGCGCACGCCGTGATTCCTTGAATTGAGACCACCAGCTCTTCGCCCAGTAGTGGCAACGGCATGCCCTCCCCCGCTGCTAGCCCGGCGCCCCCCCTCTGCAGACTCACCCCGCGATACGAAATCCAACCCGCTATGTAGCCGCGCCCACCAGCCGCCACTCCCATCATCTCGCGTGGCAGTCGCAGCACACGCGACAGCTGCTGCACTGTTCGATTCACCACCACCTGTGCCGGAACGTGACGGACGAGGTGATAGTACACATCGCGCTGCGTCGCCACGTCCCCGCGCGCAACGTTGTGAAAGAGCACAGAAAGGACGAGAAGATGGTGACGAACGGTGTGCAGAGTTCGCCTGCTCGTGACTGGCTGGCCATAGCGAGTGCTTGAGACTGCACCCGCGCAGCCTGACACGGATACCTTCGAGGACGCACGCTCCCCAGGTGGCACACTCACCGGCGCTGCAGAGAGGTCATCATGCAGCGCAGCAGTCGAGGCCGGCAGCGCCGCGTGAGCGGCACCTCGAATGCGTTGTCTGGAGAAGCCCGAAGCCTCTCCTTGTGGTGCAGACCCTGCATTGCAGCTGGAGAACACCCCCTTGATAGGCAGCGAAAGAAGCGTGTGCAGCAGTTCAAGCACGTATACCTCCATGCGACGGAGGACCTCCCTACGAAGCGTCTCGGCCTCATTAGCGGCGACTACCGCGGGGGAAACCTCGGCAAAGCAGTCCGTCATGGATACCGCATACCGCCAATCTCAAAAACGAAGAAGAAATTCTCCGGCTTTGTGTCTGTGTGTCTGACTGTGTGTGTGTGTGTGTGTGTGTGTGTCTGTGTGTGTGTGTGTGTGTGTGTGTGTGTGTGTGTGTGTAAAGATGAGCTGCATCACAGACTCTCTTCCTCTCGACATCTCCAGCCGCTAACTGCGTCATTCGCCACGCCTATACGGGCGCGGGTGCCACATATCCAACGCCCACACAGAAAGGGAAAGAGTCAACGGGGAGGACGGAGGTGACGAGAATCCAGTGGAGAGGTGCGGCATTGCCAGGAAGAGAGAAGTGGGAGGGGTACGGTTGATGTAAAGAAAGGAAAAGAGATTCCGTACAGAAACACCTACAGGGACAGGCACGCACGCACCTACACACACACACGCAGAGGAGGGGAAAGAGGGCGCGCGCGCCGTGTGCACACCTCTTTCGTATCTCAATTGATCGGGAGGAGGGGGAAAGACAGAAGAAACGACGACACACTGACGAGAGCAAGGCAGTCCACAACACAGGGCACGCAATACCCACCGATTCGCCTTCGCAGCTCCCTGCTGTGGTGGTGATCGTGGCCCAGTTTTTTTTTTTTGAGGAGGGGGGGGGGGGAGATTAGACCGAGGCTTGGCCACGACGCGCTAGTCCCCTAACGCATCCCGCCTGCCTCTCCTCTGTTTCCTTCTTTCTTCGTGGGAATCAAGGTGACTCACTCCAAGCAAACGTGACCACGCTTTCGGAGTTCACGCTGCTGCTGTGCCCACAACTTCGACACAGACTGGGAGAAGTCGACGTGAATGCGGCAGTCGTCGATGAGGGCGCGGTCCATTTTCTGAAAAGCCCGAAAACACGCTTCAACACTCTCGAATTCAACAAATCCGTAGCACAAAGACTGCTTAGTCTTGGCATCGTAGATAACCTCAGCGGAGGTAACACGACCAAACTGGGCAAAGCAGAGCGCGAGCCCTTCGCCTGTCGTCACCGGGTTCAGCTTGCAGACAAACAGGACGTTCTCCGGTGGCTTGATGTCGCCACGAACGTCAGCCACACCGTTCAGGACGTTCAGCATGAGCGACAGCGTTTCGTTAGCTTTCTCCTGATGCTGCTGCATGAAAGTCTTACGGCGCTCCTCCAACTGCTTCGCTGAGAGCACCATGGCAGCGTTTTGACAAAGCCTCTCGGCGCCGCTGGGGCGCTCCAGCGCATCGTCGTCCTCAGAGCTCAAGTAGTCACCGGTGTAGTGCGCATTGCACACCAGCTCCGGCTCGCCAAGACACTTACCCGCGTCATCATCATCACCAATCCTCGCCCGCTCTGGTGATGGAGCGGCAGAAATCAGAATGAGTGGTTGTGTGGCCTCTGAGTGCATGTAATTAGACGCGTCAGCGACAGTGCGAGGACGCGTGATGGCCGAAAATCCATGCGCCCCTACGCTGGCCTGCACCAGCTCCACCAGCTGACGGCGAGCCGCGCGCACAGCCGCCGCTGGGGCCCACCACTTGAAGCACCCCGCTTGATGCAATGCCGTCGCCGCATGCCGCCGTTCTTGCTGTTGCTGCTCCATTGTGGCGGTGCAGCCCATCGTTGAGGACACCCCCCACCACGCCGAGGGAGGGATTGCCACATACTGCTCAGTGCCGGCGGTCGGAAGCACCACCGCCCGCTTCACGCGCAGCATCCGCACCGGCCGTGACCATGAAAGCGCCGGCCGGCCCGCCACAACGTCGATTGCCGCTCCAGGGGCAGCACCGGCCGCCGACTGTCTGCTGTCTCCGCTGGCGTCGCGGAGAGGAGCACGACGTATCCGGCGCAGCACCGCTTCACCCTCACGCACCACGCCGATCGTGATGTACTGCCGATCAAGGAAGTCCATTGTGCGATCCGACAGCGTGAGACCGAAGCGCAGCGTCGGCGCTGATACATCGACAAGCAGACGTCCAGCGCGGCACACTGTACAAGGCGAACAAGAGCTGGATAGGGCCTGCCCACCCGATGCATCCGCGACGACAGCTGCGCCGGTGTTCCCGGGCACAGACACGTACACTGGTTGATAGACACCCTTGCGGCTCTTGTCACCAACCCGAGAGGTGGCAAGCCCTACACACCGCCGACGCTTGCAGATCCGTGCCTCCTGCTGCATAGCCTGCTGCACCAAGCCCTCCTGCTGTCGAACAAGGTCGACAGCTGAAGACGCGAGATCCTTGGCATGACTCTGCAGAGATGCAATCGCGGTGGACTCCATCGCCGACGCATCGCCTTCGACGCAGACCTGCCTGGGTAACAAAGTCCAGAAGTTCAACGTGCCTGGATCAGACGACGGTGCCGCCGCCGCATGGGTGGAGTGCGAGTGCAACAAATTTTGAAGCAGCTCCCTGTAGACCGGGTCTGCTGTCAGGGAAAAAAACACCGCAACCTCTGGCACCACCTCTGTTGCCACCGCACCGTTCCACAACTGAGCCCGGCAAAGATTCAAAAAGTTGGCTGACAGTGCCGGGCAGTCCGCGCCGAAGAGGTCAATCGTAAGCGATCCAACAGATGTTTCCAGTAGCAGGCCGGCAGTGACCACCCCGACACCAGTACCCGCGCTGCTGCTGCTGCCTCCGCCGCTGTGGGGGAGAACTCTGCCCGCGCGTTGCATGGAGAGGAGGGGGGGGGGAGGGGGAGCTGAAAAGAAACGGCGAGAGGAGACCTTTGCAGGACACTACGAAAAACAAATATAAAATATATGTATATATTTATATATATTTATATATATATATATATGAGAGTAGGCCTAACTCTCTGACTGCGTGTGTGTGTGTGTGTGTGTGTGTGTGTGTGTGTGTGTGTGTGATGGAAATAGTGAGAGGGGAGGACAGTGCAGGAGTAGAAAAAATGAAGCGTGAGGATAGAGCGACAACGTGAAAAGCAAAGGTGTGTGTGTGTGTATACAGTAGAAAAGTGTACACCTATATTTGGGGAAGATGGGGAGGGGAAGGGGGGGAACTCAACCCTGAGAAGACGCTCCTCTGCACGCACACGCACACACACTCGGAAGGGAAAACGGAGAAGAAATTAGGCGGGTAGGTGTCGCGATGTCCTCAGCGCACAGCCTGATCACGAAGATGATTCAACAGACGGACACCAATATCAAGAAACGGTCTGGGAAAGAGGCTGCACGCAGCACGCACGCACACAAACCCGGATCCGACTGAAGAGTAAATAATGATGGGCACAGAAAAAGGCACGTCATCAGTGTAAGTTGACGCGATTTTCAAGCACGCAACCTGCGGCTGAGATCCCCCCCTGCCCCATACCTTTTTTTTTCTTCATTGTCTTTTTCTATTGCTGTTGAATGAGGCGCTCCTGCTGCCACGGACCGCGGCAGAGGGGACATGTTCCCTGCAACCACTGCTCAAGACAATGCTGGTGAAAAATGTGGCTACACACACCGATGACGACAGCGCATTCGTCTATAGAACAAGTGCACTTTGCACACGGTTTCCCAATGGCGCTCTTGCAGATGGGGCAGTCTCCTGTCATAAGCAGCGTCTCACGAGGCACGCTTCGTGCAGTGACATACATGTACCTCGTCTCAATCGGTATAATGAAATCCTCGCCTGTAGAGGCGGTGTCGGTCAAGGCCGACGAGCTCGCCATAACTCTCCGTGACCTGAACTCCTTTTTTGATTTTTTCTTTGTGTGTGTGTGTGTGGACTTATTGAACAGCAACAGTATTGCCAATGATGGGGGGTGTAGGGCGGAGGAGATGCAAGGGGTGTGAAGCAGCATCCCATAGGGATGATGAATCGCATGGTGGTGAAGACCACGGGAAAAGCCCAAACACATGAAGATGCAGGGAGGGGGAGACTTTTATGCAAAGCGGTCTTCCCCCCCCTCCCCTCTTACCTGGCACATAATAACACAGAGAGAGAGAGAGGCGCGCGATCGCCTCCGCGTGCTCGGTCGTTTTTTTTTCTATTTTTATGAGTGAAGATGTGCATTGTCGGGGGGGACAGGGCTGCAGCTAAAGCAGTTTGGTCACGGGGTAACACTGAGAAGTGAGAGAGAATGCTCGCACTCGTGAAACAGTGAGGAGAGTGTCAGACATATCGCTCAATAGCGGATGTGTCGCTCAATTGCTGCGTTAATGGCGATGAGCTGCGCGATCATAGTGCACGCGCGCATGCGTTTGTACTTTGGCGTTTGTGTGTGTGTGTGTGGGGGGGTAGGCAAGTGAGTGGAGAAATGAGAGCAAAACTCCTCAACGCACCCGTCACTGCTGCCTCCCCCCCACCCACCCACACCCACACACACCCCCGCCCACACACCCCCGCCCGCTTCTCTGACGCGCTCTCACGTTTGCTTTTTGTATGGAGACTTCTCTCTTGTTTTTCTTTCGTTTCCACCTCCATAAACATCACCTGAAACCGCTACTCGTTGGAGGTGATCTTGTGCAGGTGCCACTGCCGCCCACATACTGGGCATATGGAACGCATCTGAAGCCATCGTGAGATGCAGTGATAGTGATACACGTGCCCGCACGTTCCCCAAGCCACGCAGCACTTGTCGGAGAGATCTCCCAAGGTTGCTAGATGTGGATTTTTCGCAGTGGTGGTCAGCGGTGGTGGCAGGGTTGAAGCTTCGGACTTCGTGGCAGAACTTCGCTCAGCTTTGACTGCCAGAAGCGAAGAAGCGGCGTGCGATGAGGGAGATGCCAGTGGCGCCCCTGGTGCTGCTAGTGTTGAGGTAGTCCCTGACGAGGTACACAACGATGACACCTTGGCGAGGCAGTTGATGCAGTGATCGGCTAGACTGTTTTTACATATGGCACACACACGCGTCTGAGCATTCCAAGACCACACTGCCACAGTGTCCCACTGCTGGGCCGTTATCTTGCAGGGAGCGCGCGACGTCGCGACACAAGCAGTATCGCCACCGCTGCTGGTTGACTCCGCGACGGGCGGAGTCACTGATGTCGGCGATTCCAAGGTCTGGAGTGACGACGATACCGCCGTAGACAGCGCGGATGCCTTCATTCGACGTAACTTCTTAGTTTGATATAAGTGAGGACTGGCGTCTGTTCATCCACCCCCCCCCTTGCAAACGGTGGGAGAGCGGAAGTGGATTGTCCTCGAACAGAATAGAGAACTCGTGATCGCTGAGGGAGGGGGGTTAGGTACACCTGTGTGTGTGCGTGTGCGTGTGCGGGTGCCCTACGACTCTCGGCTCACGCACCTGGAGATGCTTGCACACCGAGCGTCATGAAAACCAACGGCACGAGTTGCAGAGGAAGCGTGGGGATGGGAGAAAGGGGGATATATAGGAAAAGGGAATCATGCAGGCCACGTGGGCGCAAGGGGAAAAGGGGAAAAGGGGGGAGGAGGGGGGGGACGTCAACTCAGGGATGTACGCGTCAGAAAAAAAAAAAGTGTGCTTCTGCTCGGCATACCACCACAAACATCTTCGACCCCCCCCTCTCACACACACACACACAAACACAATCACAGGAGAGAGAGGCGTAATCGCGGTCGACCAGAGAACATCAAGTCGAGGGAGAAAAGCGGGGGGATCCGTATCTGTCATGCATTGCTCCGGCACGCAAACAAAAAAACCTGTGTTACCTCCTTTCTGCAGTCATCAACGTCGGCATCGGTTTGTGGTGGGTGGTGGAGAGAAGAGTAGAGGGAGAATCCCCACACAACATAAACGCCCCACCAAGACAAGAAGGGAAAGGGAGGGGGGGGGGAGGAGGGGGAGGAGGAGGAGGGGGAGGAGGGGGAGGAGGGGGAGGGGGAGGAGGAGGAGGAGGAGAGGCAACCGAGTGGTGACGGGCCAAAATAGACGAGAGGCGAGAAAAGAAGGTGGGCGCGGGTGTACGCCTCACATGTACCCTAGAAGGATCGCGCCTGCAGCATCTCTGCGAGCTGATCTCGCGCGCGTGTCAGTTGCGCGTTGTGCAGCTTCATCTGCTCAAGTGACAAGAAACTGTCGCGCTGCTGCTGTCGCGTTTCGGTGAGCTGCTGCTCCAACTGCTGCACACGCCGGAGCAGCTCTCGAATCTGACGCTTGTGCGCCTCTAAACCCTCCTCGAGTCGTTCTATCTGCACTGCCAAGATGCTGCGCTCGCGCTCCTTCGTCGCCAGCGCGGCCTCGCGCTCGCGAAGCTCATCCTGCAATTTTAACTGTTGCTGCCGCAGCTGCTCATGGCGGCTTTGCACCTCCTCCACTTCCGCGTAGGCGCGCCCCTTCGCCGACTGAATCTCCTGTAGAGTTTGGGCTACGTTGGCCTCCAGTTCACTGGCCCTCTCTTGGGCCTCCCGAACAGCTCTCTGCTTCTCCTCCAGCAGTGCACTGAAGCGCTCGTTTGCCTCGGCCAGCTGCTGCTGGGCAGACGCTAGCTTGCGGGCGTGGCTGTCGGCGGCCAGCCGACACTGTTGGCTGTCCTGCTGGACTTGGCGCACCTCGTCACGCGCCTTGCGCAAGGCGGCTTCCTGCGCCGTCTTTGTCTCCTCGAGCTCCTCACACCGTGAACGTACCTCGGAGAGACTGCGCTGTGCACTCTGTAGCTGACGCTGTGCATCCTGGAGCTGCTCATCGTGATCTCGCTGGAGACGGGCGGTGAGCTGCTCGCACTGTCGCAGAGCGGCGTCTCGCTGCATCTGCAGCGCTGAGACCTCTCCGTAAAGCCGCTTCACCTCCACCTCTTGCGCCTGTCGCGTCTGTGACTCTAGTAGCTCTGCTGTGCTCTGGAAGCGCAGTGAGGTTGACGCCAAGGAGGCACCTACGCCGCGGCCGGCCCCGGAGGGGTTTGTTGGGTCCCACCTAGCCAGCTGAGCACGCAGCTTCAGTATTTCCAATTCCTGGGTACGGTTAACGCTGCGCAGGTCCTCAACCACCATACGATGGCGCTCCTCCACGACGCGGAGGTGCGCGCTATGGTTGTCGCTCGACTGGCGGAGTGCCTGCGTCATCTTGGCACGGAGCTGCTCCAGCTCTTGCGCTTTTTCGGCATTCACTTGGTTCATGAGCTGCAGCTGTGCCTTTTGCATCACTGAGCTCATCTGCTCCTCGTCATCGTGCTGCTCATGCATTCTAGCCTTACGCTCCGCAGCTTCACGACCCGCTTCTGCTTTCAACGTGGCCTGCTTTGCTGCCTCCAACGCCGCCTCCAAGGAAGAAGCGCGCGCCGATGTGCGAAGTGCATCTTGCTTGGCGGTGTTCTCTGCTTCGAGGGCACGCCTCATCTCCAGACGGAGACGCACCAGCTCCTCTTGCAACTCGTGCACCGCGTCTAGATACCGCTGCACCTCTGCTGTGGCCTTGCCTTGAACACTCTTGGCCAGCTCCTCGGCCATGCGGACGGCGTTTGACACGTCTAGCTGGTCTTTATGGAACGCGTCCAACTGCGTCTGCAAATCGGCAGTTTCCCTGCGCAGCCGCTCCACCTCGTCGGTTTTTTCGTGAATTACGGCGTCGTAGCACTGGAGAAGCGGTATGGCAATCTCAGGGTTTTGCATGCGCTGCCGCATACTCTGCACCTCACTGTGGGGCAGTTGCAGGAGCTCCTGCAGCTGGTGTTGTAGACGCACATTCCATTCGTCACTCACGTGCAGGCGCTCACGCAGTTGTTGCAACTCAGCCTGAAGGGCGTGTAAGCTGGTAGAGTCCGTGGGGGCAGCAGGCAACGCTTCAGTGGGAGGGGAAACCCCGCCCATCGCTGTGGGGACATCACCGGTGGGATCACGCGGGGGTGGGTCAGATGATGAGAGCAGCATCCGAAACTGCGCTGCTCTTGCCAACGCGACAACCTTTATTGCTTCTCGGGATCGATTGCCGTAGAGCAACGACGTGCCGCTGCGCGATTCTATCACGTCTCAAACAACAGAAAAAAAGGGAGAACCGCGAGAGGTGAGTGGGCCAGAGATGTTTGCCTTTGTCTATATGTGTATGCGTGCATGTGTGTATCTATGGTGAAAAGTGTATGAAGGGTGGTGTGCGTCCTTGAACTGCGCCCTCACCGCGAAAAAAAAAAAAGAAAAGGGGGAGTGATAAGGTAAAAACATGCAGAGCGAACCACTGGGAACACGAGCAACACGGCCGCCGTGTTTCGGGTGAGCCCGTCGTTGTTTCCCGTCGCTTCAAAGGTGGTATGCACGAACGCAGCGCGATATGAAAAACAGAGGGTCGGGGTTGGTGGTGGTGGTGGTGGTGGTGGTGGTGGCAGTGGAGGCCGCAGCCTTTCACCGACCGACCCCCTTCCCCCTTCAGAGGATCCACAAAAACTTCGGTGAGCGACAGTCTCGTCGAAGAGGTGCGCGTGAAGGCCTCACCACTCACCCCCCAGAGAAACCCAAACATCATTTTGCGAACCCCATCTCTGTAGCCCCACACACACACACACACACACACACCTAGACCTGATACAACAGTGGGGATGCGACGCCAATGCTGTTGTTGCTGGTGCTGGATGGGTGGGTGGCCGGCCTCCACAGGATGGCTCTCGTTGCTATTGCTCTTTTTTTCTTCTGGGTAGCCGTTGTAGTAGCAGGCGTCGAGTGTCGGTGTAGACACAAAGAAATCATCTGACAGTAGCAGTGGATGCAGTGAAGTCGTGGGGTGCCACGTCTCACACCGCGGTAGACGAGAAGGAAACATATATAAAGGGGTAGAGAGAGAGGAAGAAAAGCGGGGGGAGGGGAGGAGGAGGAGGAGGAGGAGGGGGGGGGTCTCTGCGGAAAGACACCACACAAAGAGAGCACTAGCCCTGACGTCGTCACGGGAGCACAAAAAAAAAACGGGTACGTTAGTCGGCATACTCGTCACACTTTCAGCCCCCAATTGCGACACCGGTGGTCACGTAGCTGGAACACACGGTCGAATATGATATCGGCAATGTCGGTCTGCAGCGCATTGAACACGCTCATCACCTCCCCACCCACCAGCATCGTGAACGGTGGTGGAACAACTCCGGTGTCAGCCGATGTGAAACGCCTGCCATCCGCACCGCCACACGCAGGCACCGCATCCATCCCGCCGTGGCGGGTCGCACTGATGTCCTCGGAAGCCGGAACGGTGACGGAGGAGGATAGTGGTGCCTCGCTCAGGCCCGCAGAGGTAGCGCCACCAATGCCGCTGCTGCTGCTTGTAATGGTGGTGGTGCCCGTGTCATCTACTCGGCCTGCAAGCGGGCACGCGATGGGATACCGCTTTGTCTGCGCAATGCTCCCGCCAAGTCGAAAGACCCTCTCCATTGTGAGAAAAACAACTTGAGGCTCGTCCCTCAACGGAAAGTGGTGGCGAGCGCAGTACTCCCACATGAGCCAGGTGGTGCTGGCGGTGTAGGGGGTACCATGAATGCCGAAGCAACGGGCCAGCCTGTTCCTCACTGGGTCCAGCTGTGCAAATCGCCCCGCATCGCCCAGCTGAGAGAGATTATAGTATCGCATCCTGATAGGTACACCCTCAGTGGAAGCCGCCTCATTCGGGTGCGAGATGATAGTTGAGTGGGCGCGTGTGCCGCCAGGTGGACTCACGTCCGCACCAATACCCAATGTGCTCTGTGGAAAGTGTCGGCACGGCAAGTGTGGTCCCTCAGCAAAACACTCCACCTCCTCAGGCCTCACGGTTGCCCCAATTGCCTCCATTTCACGCACGGAAACCCAGTATGGGCTCTGCTTTTGTAAACGTAAAAAGTGAGGGGAGGTGATGATGGCATCAGCGCGCTGGAAAGAAAAGGCGCGGCCAATGAGGTTGAGCGGCCGCCTGTCGCCCCCCAGATCCCTAGAGCAGGGGATATCACGACGTTCTCTGAGCACACGCAAGCGCATCAGTACCTCAGAAGCCGTGGCAGCGCGGAGGTCCTTTGCCAAACTTGTCTGCTCCAGGTTGAAGAGTCGCACCGACGTCGATATGGAGATGGGTAGCAGAACCCCTTCGTCCTCCTCCGCGGTTACGACGGCGCCAACCCTCTCGAAGGCTTCTCGGGAAGACCAGAAGGGTGAGAGAAAGCGACGTGACTCCGCTGCATACCGCAAAGTGTCGGCCATGCTGTCGCAGTACCGTGACCCAAACAAGTTCACTGGATGTCTAGCACCGTAGGGTGTGGCACCAAGCTCTGCGGATCGCAATTCATCTGCGTTCGTCAGCTGCGGTGTCGCTGTCTCGTGTGATGACAGTGACGCTGTCGTAGGAGGGGTGCACTTGACGGCAACACACCCCTCTGCCCCCCTTTCCAGCACCGGCTCCACTTCATCTGCGAAACCCCAGCGGTTTTCCAAGATCTCTTCCTCTCCGTTCGACTCGCTGTTGACCTCGACGGAGCCGCAGCCGCCTGTCCCAAGGGACGTGGGGTGAAGAGGACCCCCCGCTGTCACGGCACGCCCTGCCTCATCCGCATCCGGACTGCCCTCAGCAGCTGCTGGTGCCTCGCCTCCAACCAACCGATTCTCACTGTCAGCATCAGCTGCAACAGAGGTCGATGATAACCGAGAGTGCCCCAGCAAGGAGTTCAGGGCCTTGGTAGCCTGGCTCACCACAGTGGCTGCATGCGCAATAGAAACCTTGTAGGTCGACTCGTCCCCTTCGACAGGGACGCCGTGGACGTCAGAGCGTTGAGTGCGCGCATCCAAGTCGTCTGGGACATCGCCATGACACTGGTGGCGGCCAGGACTTCCGGCTCCCAAACCGTCTTCGTCATGAAGCAATGCAGCATTCCGTGGCACCACCCCATCCGACATCTTCGTGTGAATGCGCAGCGCCCTGGATGTATGGAAAGGGGCGGCGGCCTCGGATGATGATGCGATCGCCTGTGCTGGCACGCCTCCAGCGAAGAGGCGTCGCCCAAGACGACGTGAAATGAACATGGGAAGTATCGAACCGAAGGGGCCGCAGAAAAAAAAAGTGAAAGAAAAGTGAGGGGGGAAGGGGGGAGTGGAGAAGGGGAGAAGGGAAAGAGCAACCCCCGGTCTGCGTCGTCGCCAAGGGTGATGAAGGAGTGAGAAGTGGTGGGAGGGGGGAGGGAGGGTCGAGACATGTGACCCCATAGAAGGGGGAAAGGGGGCGTGGATAGATATGCCGGGGTGTCAGGCACAAGTTTATTGAGGGGTGAGAGATGAGAGAGAAGCGTCGTTTGCACGGTCCAGATCAGAGCCGCGAGTGCATCGCTAGCAGACAATCAGAGCTAGCATTACCTAAATGCATGCATGCACACACTCATATATATATATACTTATGTGTGTGTGTGTGTGTACGTTGTTCTACGCTTGTCGTGTAGCCTGCACTTGTAGCCAAGCCTCTCGAGCAGCCGCACAGAGAGGGGGGGGGAGAGAGGCGTGTGCGTGGGATGCGTACACCTCTCCTGCTTTCCGGAGAAAAAAACACCAAACTAGACGAGGCCGTTTTTGTTAGTCCGCGTGCGCACTGTCGTAAGGAATAGAGGGGGGGAGCGAGGGGGGGGAGGTAAGATGGAATGGGATAAAGAGGGAGGGGAGAGGGGGGGGCCAATCGGGAGAGGGGTGTACTTGAAACCCAAGAGAGACACACACACACATATGCACACACACACACACACAACACACTGTCTTCAGCTCACATAAAGAACTCCCCTACCTGCGCTATGGCGAAAAAAGATGCTGCTGAAGAAGAGACAAAAAAAAGGGATGCCGCAGCACGAGCCACACACACACACACACATACACACACGCTCATACACAAGCACACAGAGAGACCATGCTCATAGACGAGAATATCAGCCGAACATGCGCAACACTGCCACCCACACACCACAGCCCCACTCCACTTTTCGAAACGGCTCCGCCCCGTTTTGCTTTTTCGCTGCGTTAGGACCCTAGCCTACCCCTGCTCGCCGTGTGCTCGCGCGAGGCGCCTCAAAGCAACACGCTTTTGGGTGCAGTGAAGTCACCTGCGCAACAAACGTGCGCCGACTCTCCTCGGCGCCGTGGCATTTGTCGGCATGGCCTGACGCAGCGCTCGCAGTCATGGGTGCCGCATCCACATCTGGAACGGACAGTGATCGCTGCCCATGACCATCGGCATAGGAAAGCAATCCACGACGCACGGTGCGAGCCGAGAAGAGACCACGAAGTAGTCGAGGCGCCACCCCAAATTTCGCTGACGCCCGTTGATCCGCTGAGACCAGAAGGAGTAAACCGGACCAGCATTGGGGTAAAGCTGGCGAAAGATGTCCACTGAGTGCGTCTCCTGCACCGTCTCACGGAAAGACATTCGCTCCTCTGGGGAAAACCCGCTGCACTCCTGCATTGTCTTGAAAGTGCCGGCGTAGTAGCGGTCGTAGTCGCGCTCCGCCACGTTGAGGTCGCCCGTCCAAACAAAGCCGTGCGAGCCGCTGTCGACATCCGCTGCCGGCGACGACGAGACGGTAGCATCGGCGGTGGCCCAGGCGTCTAGCTTGTGAAGGTACTCCCTCATTTTTCGATCAAAGTCTTGGACGCGGTACGGCAGCCGTGAGAGCCCCATGCTGCTGTTTGGCACGTACGTATTGACGAGGGCAATACGCGACGACGACGACGACGACGACGAATCTGCGGAGGCCGCAGAAGAAAGGAATGTGGTCAACACACGTCCCTCCTCGTCACCAGAGCCCTCCACCACCATTGGCGAGCCGGCAGCTGCGTCTGCATGCGGTGCTGATGGCAGTGTAAAGCCCCGCGTGCACCGCGCGTGAAGCTCCTTCACCACGGTGGTTTCCTTCATATACGTGCGAGTGCCGGAATAGCCCTTTTTGAAGGCACATGGGTGATCTACAAAAACGTAGCCGTCCACCACGCCAAGGGCAGCATTGGCGCCCGCCTCGTCGACGTTCAGCTTTGTCTCCTGCAGACACAGGACATCCGGCCTCTCAGCCTCCAAGAACTCCTTCAATACCGAAGCGTTCTTCTTCAGCAATCCGCGCAGGCCCGCGACGTTCCAGGTGATGTACTTGTACATGCAGGTCGGGTCGAAGTCGCTATCCGTTGTCTTGCGCACAAACGGCACCACCTCAGACCAAATTTCTGCTTCCGACTTCTTTGTGTTGAGGGCGGCGAGGGCCTCAGGGGTTCGGATGAGCTCGCCAACGTTGCCGTTCGTGATCTTCGGCACGCTGCTCGTGCGACGTGTAGAGCTCGCAGCGACCGCCTTTTTGGGCTTGCCTGCAACCTTCACAGTAGCAGACGGGGTGACCGCAGCAGCAGGTAATACTGGACGGCTCTCCTTGCCCTCCTGCTGGCGAGCTGCTTTCAAGGACGCCTGCTCCGACGGCAACAACGAGGACTCGACATCATCACTGGGCACCCGGCGTCGCTTCCCAGCCATTGTAAAGATGATTGGAAGGGAAAAAATACGACGTATCGGAGGTGGAAGAAGTCGTCAGCGACACACAAAACCGTTTTGTGTGTGTGTGTGTGTTTGTGTGTGTGAATATGCGCGCAGCTGATGTACAAAATCGCGCAATCTTGAAACCGCACAATGAAATGGGGGTAGAAAAAGAGAGCATTCGGGGGAGATGGAGGGGAGGGGAGGAGGGGGAAGAGAGAGCAGGTCGCCCCATGGCGAAACGCGGATGTGTTGTTGGCGAGAAAGATGATAGTGTGTTGAGAACCTAGACCAGTCGCCCCATGGAACTCTGCGCCCACGCTGCGATGCAGCACGTACATTGCCCCCCCCCTGGAAAAACAAAAACGGGTAAATGGGGGAGGGGAGGGAAGGGGAGGGGACTAATGCAGGCCAAACATGGCGAGGGGTGAAAAAAAAAAAGGCAAGACAGAATCCCCTCCCTCGGCATCAGTAGACTCCGTCCCTCTCGCTCGTCCCCCAGAGACGCACGGAGAGCGGCACACACACACGCACACACACTTGAACAGAACTCCTCCATTGCCCTTGCTCTTTTTTTTTTCTTCCGTCGAGCCAGAAGCCGGAGACGAAGAACACGGATCTGCCTGAGGTGAGCTCCACCGTGTGCCGTCCTCGCGGTGGCGGTGGTGGTCGTCGTGATTGCGCCTCCATTCTCTCGTCGATACGCGGCCGATGGATCGGGATTGCTCAGGTGTAGGGAGCACATCCCGTGAAATGCTTGAACTGGGGGGATAGGCATGGCACAACCGCCAATTACGTATTGTGTTGCGGATGCGCACAAGCACGCAGACGCAAAACACATGATCAGATTTTTTTTTACACCACCTCATCTAGCGACGTCGCCTCTTCGGCACCGCGACTGTCGCCCCAACAGGGCCGGCGGGCTTCGCCTGTTGGGTGGAGTCCGGATCGCGGCGGAGCAGCGCTGCTGCGCGAGACGTGCCTCCCGGTGGTCGGTACGCCTGAGGCTTCGGCCTCTCCTCCCCGGCAGCGCGCGGGGAGACAACACGAGAGGGATACTTGTCGGGCGGGTGCATCGCCACCCAGTGCGCCCCGTACAACACCGGATACTTCTGCGTCAGAACCCGCGCGCCGTTTAACTTGGTCACGACAATCTTATTGTCCATGCGCAGTCGCGTGAAGACGGTGGAGCACAAAAAGCTGTAGCTGTCGGGAGCCCAGCTCTGGAAGCTGCACTTCTCGTTGAACTCACCTGTGCACGCCACCGCCGAGACTACAGGGACGGCGGCGTTAGGGCCCGCACCGGCCGACCCTGTGACCTGGGTCATCTGAGGACGGGCGTAGAACTGGTAGTCCCCAGCGAGGTTGCCACTGCCGCCAACAACAAATCGACTGCCGTTGGGGGCCCAAGAGACCATGTTCCGGGGAGCCTCACCGAAGGTCATCTGCGCCACACCGTTTTTGTTAAACAGCGTACACTTGTTGCGTGGCATCTTCCCATGAATGACAAGCAGCTCATCCGACGTGGGCGACCACTGGCAGTCGTGCACGGTCTCACCCTCGCCTTTTAGTTTAACGTCCGTGATGCTGCGGCCCATGACGTCAATGATGTGGAGTTTCACCGTGCCGTAGTAGCTCTTCCCACTCGGATCTCGCTCGCACTTGACGAGAAGCGCCACGAAATTGCCAGAAGGGCTCCAGAGAAAGCTGGCTGCCTCAGCGCGTCCCAACTGCACCTGGTAAAGCGAACCATCGCGGAGATGAGGGAGGCGGTAGATGCAAAATGTTGCCTGGCGCTGCTTGTAGAAGGGCTTGAAGAGCGCAAGCAACGGACGGCCCTCGACCGGCGCTGTGGCGTACTCAATATCTTTGTCCTGTGCCAACATCAGATCCACCTTGCTCAGCGGCCCGTTAACGGCACCTGCACCGTCCTGATCGGCGTCGGTCGGCTGATCGCTGTCCTCGTTGCTAAGGCCTTCCACCAGATCCGTGCACAACGCCGTGGCGGTGAGGTCGCCGCTCATTACGTGCATCCAGCCCTGCACCGGCCGTACAACATACGCTTCGTCCGCCGTCCAGACCATGGCCGGCCAACGGGCCTGCATCCCCCGACGGAGCAGCCTGCCCGTTGCCGTCTCGAAGACGCTCAGGTTGCCGTCGGGGGTACGTTTCTGATCCATCATGGCGTACGTGACGAGGTGTGTGCCCTTGGGCGAGAAGGCCAGATTTACCGCGACGTGAGGCATTGGGACGGAGAACAGCGTGCGAAAGCTGAACCGCCTCACGTCGTCCTCGGCGGCGGCGGTGTTCTCCATCACCTCCGTGTAGGTGAGCGTGGTGGTTGTCGCATGAGCGAAGCAGGTGGGCCGCGCCGGGTTAAAAGCAACTTCGCACTCACGATAGTCACCTGTATAGATGTTCGCCTCGCCGTCGAGCTCCGCAATATTCGCTGCCTTCTCCTTGTACACGGCAAGGACGAGCGAGTGGTCCTTGCGCAGAACCATGGGGAAGAGTCCGGCGGACATGGTGACAGCGGGCCCCCGTCCTCTCAGACGATCTCTCTCTCGACAAGTGTATGTAAGAGGTGGAGGGAGAGAAAATGTGCGTGACGGGGAAACGGAGGACACGCCGCGAGGTAACCAGAAGAGAGGGAGGAGGAACGCACGCAAGAAAGGGAGGTGCGTAGAGGCGGTCCCTCTGAGAACGACGCGGGGGCAAAGGTGTGCGCAGTGGTGGTGGGGGGGTCGGTGAGGGGAATGCGTGGGGCTGCGGAAGTGGCGATGAAAACAATCGCACCGACGACCGACAATTTACTTGTTGACGTGAAGATGCGCCGTGCGTTACACACAAAAGCATATTTATATTCATATTTATAAATAAGAAGGGTGGGGTAAAGTGGGTGGGTAGGTGGGGGAGGAGGGGGGGTAGTTGTGGCGGGGGGTGAAGAAGGCCTCCGTCGAAGAGTTTGCAGGCACATGCATGCCCATATATTACCCCCTCCACCAGGCAGTGGAGATTAAAACACATCAGCGAACATATAAGCAGCCGCAGCCTTGGCCCCAGACAAAATACTGGGGAAGGGTGGGGAGGCGGAAAGGGGGGGGAGGGGAGAGGGGAGGACATAGAGGATCGCGGGGAAGCAGAGCGAGTGCAGGCTCATCTTACACCTCACTTAGTCGCTGTGTGGCATCATCCTTGCATCTTGCCCCACACATGCCTTCATCCCCCCCACACTTTCTACGGAAGACCAGCACACACAGCTCCACTGAATCTCTCTCCTCCTCCCCTCTCCCCCAGCACAGGCCCATGAGCGTGACTATGCCTGCGAATTACCTTTAAACTTGAACCGTCGGTTACTTCATGGAGGAAAAAGAGGAGTACAAACACAGGCGATAGAAAGAAACGCGGTTGTCGAGTGCAATACTCGTCATGGTCACCGACCACCACCACCCTGGCCGCCGGGGTGAGGGAGGGGGAATTACAAAAAAAAAACACGAAGGAACCCCCCCCCAAAAAAAAAAGCTAAAACTAAAACCCATGAACACACTCCGCATGACGCTCAAAGCACCTCCCCCAGTGGCGGGTGCGGTGCTGGGGAGTTCTCTAAAGACCCATGCAGAGAGTATGACTTTGTCGCGTTACTCACAAGCCTGGAATACGGCCGCTGCTGCTCCTGTTCGGGGGCCATCTCCCGCGCAACGCTGTCCATCTCATCCTCACCATCCCACTCGTCCTCGTCCGACATCGGCAAGACAATGGGTAAGCCTGGCGGTAGCGGCTCGTTGGAACGGTACTCCCCCAAGTACGGGTTCCAACTCACGATTGTAGTCACCGGTAGGCTGTAGGCGGCGGCGATACCCTCGAGGGTATCGTAGTCCCCCCCACCCGCAAGCTCCGCCTTATCTAAGGTGTCATCCACACAGCTCCGATCTTGCAACGGTGACCGGGGCGAGTCCTTGTAGAGTGGAGCGACCAGCGCAGTGTGCCCCGCATCCCTATTGTCTACTGGTGGATGTCGCAGCTGCGGTGGTAGCTCGGCGGTGTGGCGAGGAGGAGCACAAAAGGCATCAGACCCAGCGCTGTTGCGCGGCTGACAGCGGCTGAGGTTCGGAGGTGGACTGCTGACGTGACATCCGAGCATAGCCGGGGGACGCGTAGAGGGGGTGCTCCGCTCATCCTCGTCGCCCATGCAGTCATCCGTGTAACTTCGTGACGATCTGTACGCCTCAGCGCCGGTGGCTGAGCAGCCGCTACGGGAGGAAAGCGAGCGACTTTTAGAGCGCCAGTTCCTCCTCGAGTGGCCAGTGCTCGAAAAAGAGGCCCCAGCCGTGTGCTCATGACCACGACGGTTTCGAGGCGGGATCGGGGTCTCGGAGCAACTCGGGCTCTCGACGTCGGCGCTGGTCGCCTCTACCTTCGTTGGGGTGGCAACAGACGCTAGACGAAACCTCTTGGCTATCGGCGAGCAGGACGAGGTGTCTGAGGGTGCAGCGAGGGAGGGCGACAACGCAAAGAGGTGCTGGCGGCGCTGCAACGGTGAAAGTGGCTGCGAAAGCTTCGCCACTGTGCCATCCGATTCCACCTCCCCCTCCTCGCCCTCAGGGCGTGCGCGGCTGTGCACGCGGCTGCCGCAGCCCTCCGCACCAAACGAGGAGAGCGGCGAGGTGGCAGAGAGCGACACACTTATCTCCCGCGCCTCCGACGACAGTGTCAGCGCCCGTGACCCACCTCTCGTACCCTGACGCTGCACTGGAGGCGCTGCTGCGACAGGCCCGGCAGTGTACTCTCTTAGGTCCCCATGACCGCCCACACTATTTGTCAGGCACAATTGTAATTTTTCTTGGGAAACGCCGGTGCTCGCTGCAGGCGGCACCATCGTGCCCTGTACCGAGCTTCGCTCCTTCAGTATGAGAGAGAAGGTTGGAAGCGCCACGTCCGTTGGGCTGTAGGAGGAAAAACGGGTTTGACCGCGCATGCCGCTCTCACGCGCGCTCGCGATGAGGTCACCACCACCACCAGAGATGTCTCCCAGGGGAGATCCTTCACGCGACTGCGTCGCTTCAAAGGTCGCTGCCGCTGTCGTCTTCGGCAAAGTGGTCAGACCGGAGAGCGGCGGAGAGGCTGTTACAAAGGGTGCGGGCAAAAATTGAGCACTATTGGGTGTAGTGGTGCCTTGGTGGGCCTTGCTGCTTGTACGTAGGCCACCCTCCGAACTCGGCGAGAGTTCCATCACGCGCTCCTTCGAGTGGATGAGATTATACCCGTCAGGCGCATAGCATGGGTTTACAGGTATCGACATCAAGACAGGGACAGGTGAACAGCCTGGGGGAGCGACGTTGGCGCAGCTGCTCGGCATCGACGGCTCCGAAAGCTCAGGAGAGTGGCTGGTGCCACGTCCGCTGTCCCCAGTCCGGCCACTGTAACGCGCCAGACTGGTGACGCCGTCGCTGCCGGATGGGAAGCCACCGCTGCTCAGACCACGGTTGCAGCAGATGCTTGCCGAAGCAGGCCTGTTCGCCAAATTGACTGGACTGGTGGTCTCTGTGGAGTGGTGCCGGAGAACAGTCACGCTGTCGCCACGCCCCGCATCAACCTTTGGTGTCTTCGCCGAGGTAAAGTCACTTGCCGCAGCCCCAGACAACGTTATAGAACTAGCAACTAAGCCGGTGGGTGACGCTGGCGTGGGTGTTAGTCGTGGCGCGGGGAGTGAAGAAGGCGCTGGGCGAACCTTGAGGTACGTGTTGGGCGGAAGCACGTCCTCATCGCGAAGGGTGGATGGTAGCTGAGGGTTCCACTGACGGATGTCAGCAACAGAGACTTTGAAAAGTAAAGCCACAGTGCTAAGTGTTTGCCGATGATCTAGAGAACCACCTTGCAGAGGTGCTTCGACACTGCCGCCGCTGAGACAGTGTAGCGGCGGCTCCTCTCGCTGCACAGAAGTGGTCCAGTGAGCCACCACCGTTGCGCGGGCAAGCGCTACCTGTAGCTCTGACACGACCTCATCGGGCAGAATTAAGGCCTTGTCCTGATGGTAGCAGCTGTGACCCACACCCAGTGGCTGTAGCGCTGCGCACAGCATATCGAACTGCCTCTGTAGCCCCTCCATTGCTTGGCTGTCACCCTTCCCTGCGGCGGTGAGGTGGCTAACTCAAGCGAAGTGCTGAGAGGAAGAGAGGGAAAGGGGGAGGGGGAGGAGGACCCACACAGCCCCCCGTCTATACCCGCTGCTGCAGAGCTATGCAGCTGAGCTCTGTTGTGTGCTAAACAGAGCCAAACGTCAGTGGATGAAAGAAGGCCAGGGAGGGAACACACACAGATGCACACACAAAGAGAGAGACGCACAGTGAATGAAAAAAGAAAAATAAACGAAAATGTCTGCAATGTATTGTGGCTTCTATAAAAAAAAAGAAATCGGGAGTGATGATGGTGGTGGTGGTGTGTGTGTGTGTGTGTGTGTGTGTGTGTGTGTCGTTTGTGGTTGATCAGTAGTCAATGAGCAGCTCCCCAGGACAGACGAAGAACGACAAGTAGAAACCCAGCAGAGCAAACAGCCACGACAAGTCGATGTGTTCACGGAGACGTCGGTGAAAAAGCCGAGAAATTACACATGCGGAACGAAAAAGAAAAGGCGTATGGCACGAGCAGGTGCAGAAGCTCAGACAAAGCCCTCCTGTGTGCGGCAACGAGGGCACACCACCACCACCACCACCCTCCCCTCCCCTAACTGCGTTGCGGTGCAGAGAGTATGGGATATCGCGGGGAAGGGAGGGAGGGGGGCTGTGAGAAAGCAGGTGGACAAGGCAGCAAGAGAACAATGTGTCCCATGCTCCTTTTTTTTTTTTTTGGGGGGGGGGGCAAGAAGTGAACACCGAGGGAAAGTGTTTAGTTGGTGCCTTGTTGTATATTCTCGTTGTTCGGCTCCTAATGGAGATGGGGGCGGCGGCACCAACACAGCCCCGCCTAGAGCGGGCAGGCGGGCAGGCAGGCCCATTGCACTGCAGGCACCATCCATTCAAATCTGGAAAGGAAATTCCATGTATGTTGGCCAGCGACAGTTGACGCTCTTTTTTTTTTGAATTTGTTCTTCTCATCCGCCCAGTCCGAATCTCGCACCACTCACAGCTTCATCGCGCTTCCCCCGTCCTTCTTGTGGGGCAATGCTCTCTCACCTAGCAAGCGAGACGCACGGATATGATGGACGGAGAGGGAGGGAAGATGTCTCGGGGCGCGCATGTACTGACAGACGTACACAAGCCCCGCATGAAGAGAGGGGGGGGGGCTATGCGCTGCTGTACTCAACACTGTTAACCGAGGAGGGGTGGGGGAGAGAACAGAACGTAAAAAGGGGCAACGGAATCCAGCGTGCTCCACTTTGCCCGGCCTACCGCGCTGCCCCCCCCACCCCACCCCACCCCCCTGTTAGTGTTGTTGTTTTCGAGGGACCTTAGAACGTGCGCCTCGTGGCGTGCTCGGCGGCGGTTCTTTGCAGCTTCCCGATCGCAGCCAGCAGCTGGTCGTGTCGACGGATGTCACGCTCCAGCTGCTCACGAGTGACCATAAGCTCTGCGGCCCTGGACAAAGGAGGTGACGTGTGCAAGGGGGGGGATAGACGCTGATGCGGCATGAGCGCATCCGGCACGGAGGGGGAGAAATACGAAGCGTCAAGATTGTCTTGGTGTTGAAGCTCAAAGGTCGCATTGGGCAGCCACCGGGATGTGCCACGGGCTGCGTGTCCGTGGTCCTGGTCCATCCGACCTCTCACAGCGTTTCCTCGTGCCAAGGCGTCGCCCGTGTCGTAAAGTGGTGCACCAGCGAAGGTTGAAGCGGTCGCAGGAACAGCGCTGTCGATGCTAGTACTGGGTGGCAAAACTCTACATGATGGCGGTGGCGCCGCAAAGACTCCACTCGATAACGCAGCATGCAAGCCGTAGCTCGGGTTCAGCGGCTGATACCCAGGCACACCCACGAACAACGGTGGCTTCGCTGGCGAGGGGCTCCAAGAAGAGGCAACAGGCCTGGGAAACGTCGCTGGTGGCGACGGCGCAACGCCAGCCGGATGCACTGGTTCTTGAACAAATGACGACGGTGGCTGTGTAGGAGATGGCTCTGCAAAGGATGTCGCCCCTATTGAGGATACATGTAAACCAGGAACCAGGCGCGGGGGAGCGTAGGGATGGCAGGGCTGGTGAACAGCGGCAGGTGTGGTGCTTGGTGACTGCTCTGCCACCTGCTCAACCCTCGGCACAGGAGTCGAGAGGTGACTCGGCATCCGTGACACAGATGCCCTGCCGCCTTGCACGCCAGTGTCGCGGAGATGCGCTGCCAAAGTGGAGGCATCCCCTGCCCACCCACTCTCCACACCCCCGGGTACACAAGTCGCCTCAGCATCTGCCGTGGCGGTGGTATTCGCACTGGACAGCAGCCCTGCCTGACGTGAAGTCGGTGCAATTCCCAGTGTATGAGGTGCCCTTCCTGCCGCATCCGCTGCAGGCCGCGGTGGCAAGGCTGCGATGGAAACATCGGTGACCAGCTTTACCTCGCCATGTATACGCTGATGGGGCGGTTGCGGTTGCTGGAGAAGGTCGAGAGAGCGCTGTCGCCACGCATCCGCCTCACAACGCACTGCCTCGATGTACTCTAGAGATTCGTGCTCAGGTGTCGCGGCACCACTCGCAGGGACATGGCCACAGGGGCTGCTGACATCGTCCTTGGTGCGCATGATACCGTTGCCGGGTGTAGAGGGAACCGCCGGTGGCGCCGCTGTAGCATTGGAGGCACTTGCAATATTGGTCACGTCCAAGAAACCTCGGGCACCACCAGGCGGTGCTGCACCACACTGTAAAGGCAAGAGCCCCTTGTCGCCTACATTATCTTCTAATGAGAGCGCGTGGTGTCGCTGAGCACGGCGATGCCGAGATCGCTCTTGCTCCCAGATAATGCACTCGATCATCTCATGGATGTCAACCAGATCGGCATCTCGCCGTGTCGTCTCGTCCGTGTATCGCGCCAGCAGATCGTAGTAACGTCTCTGCCATATCACCGCTTTTTTTTCCCTCGACAACGAGCCTCTCGTCTCACCCGGCACACGCAACGCAGCAGCCGTGGGCAGCGAGCTGGCAAGAGAGACCAGGCGCACGGTGTCAGCGACAGCGCTGTGAATGCGGCGATGTCGCCTCGACTCGGTTGCGGAAGAGCGTGAACAATAGCGGCGCGGCGGCGATAAAGTCGCCGCCGCGTATGGTGTAAAACGTGTGCCCTCGCCATCACCTGCTGCTGTCGCCGTGTTTCCGCCGTCGTCGCTGCGTGTCCTGTGGCGACGGCGCCTCTTCGAGTGGGTACGTGTTCGGTGGCGGTCGGCACTGCCTCTACGGTGTTGCTTCTTCGGCTTGCGACGCATATCGGCTGCGGCGGAGGGGTCGCGATGCTTGGTGTGGCCGGAAGCAGGGCGCTGTCTCGGTCTCTCTGGAGCCGAGTGCATTCGCCTGTGGCGAACGCCTTCTTGTGATTCTCTATGCGGCCCATGCCTCAGCAATGCCGTGGAGCAGACCCCATTCAACGCATAGCGCGATGACGGGGGGAAGAACGCACCGCGCACCGGAGACTCCGCGATGGTGCTTGGTGAACTAGTGTGCGACAGGCTGCTGGTGGCGGCAGAGGCACTGGAGGACGCCGTGGATGCTAGCGGTGAGGTCATCGATGAAGTACAGCGACGTGCGGTACGAAAGGAAGAGGAGTCGCGCAACCGAGATCGACGAAAAGTTGCCGATACTCTCTCCCCCTTCTCGGTTGTCCTCGTAGATACGGGGACTGCCGCGCGTGCTGATTGATCATCACGCCCCTCGACAGTGCGTTGCCGTCTTTTGGAAACCGGTGCCTCTTGGCTATGATCATAAAGTTGAGGCGCCTGCTCAGCGGAGGTGGTGACTTCTCCTTCACCACTTGTGGCAAGGCGCTCCTGAGTCGTCTGCACTGCAGCGTTAGTGTCTTGCCGCGCCGGGAGAGCGCTCATCGCAGAGTCACCGCTTGCTTCGGCTTGTATAAGAAGAGAAGACTCCATCTCATGGACGCGCTTCTGCAACTGCCGAGTCATGCAGCGGGACTCAGCAAGGTGTCGAACGAGCTCAGCGACGTCGCGGATACCGATGCGGGAGACGCTACCAGAGGCGGTGGAGTGAGCTGACAAGATGGTGGAGTCCGTCGGAAGAGGAGGGGGTGCAGGGAATACAACCGGCGGTGGCATGAGAGGTGCGACTGTGGACACGCCGCCGTGGTAGGAAATGCCCAGAGCCCGCAGCCCCGCTGAGGGATGAGGGTTCTGTGGTGTGATGGCATCGCTGGACAATAGTGGTGACGGCGGCATCCCAGTCGCGTGTTGATCAAATGTCGGCACACCAACGTCGATGGAGCACCCTTGTGGAGGCTGGGCTGGCGGTGGCGGTATCCTGCAGTTTAGCCGGGGCTGCATGGTGACGACACTGAAGGGGGGCCCCCCGGCCGGGAAAAAAAAACATTTTACACATACACACACGCGTAACGTGATAAGAACGAGGGAGGAGGAGGAGGAGGGGGGAGAGAAGAAGCTGCGGTAGGCGGTGTTCCTCAAGCGACGCATGCATGAAGTGAGAAAAAAAAAGGGGGGCATCCAGCTACATGGAAAACAAAGATACGAGGATCACACACACACACACACACACACTCCACACAATGCGTATGTGTGTGAGAGAGAGATGGCACGGAAAGCCGAAAGAAAAAAACAGCCCATCATTTGTATGAGATTACCCTCCGTGAGAGGGGAGACCACCACCACCACCACCATCACCAACAGCGGGGAGAGAGGGGGAGAGGGGGAGAGGGGGAGTGCATACGTAAAACTGGCTTCGATTTCAGGCATTTGCCTTTTGTTGATGTTGTTTTCTACGGTTGGTTGCCCCTCGATACGCGCATCGAATTTTCTGCCAATCCAGAGCAGAGCAGAGCAGAGCAAAGGGGAAGAAAGACGCTGGGGTGGGAGTTGCTCAAGGAGCGTGAAGGCAGCTGCAGTCTGTCCCGTCTAAAAGTGGTTGCGGTTGTGAAGACCACTCAGATGGGTGGGAGTGACAGGAGCCCTGCCTCCCCTCTCCCACCGCTCCACCCCCCCCCGCCCTGGACCCCAGTCCTACAACCCATGCGCACAAAAACGTGCGCGGTGCTCAGCATAACATGAGGTCAGATGTGACATGGTCAACAAAACGATGCAGAAGACTCACTAGTTCGTCCGTGGACCACCGTCGCTCAGCCGGGGAATAGCCAGATGCCTGGTTCGCAGCTGAGTGAGAGTCCCCGGACACCGCATGCTTGGCCTCCAGTACCCCCGAACAAATCTTCGTCTCGATACCGATTTCATTGAGAGTACACTGCAGTCGGTGAGAGAGTGCCTGACGCACGGTGGTGCATGTGATGAGGTCAGACGACGTGGCAGAGGAGTCCGCGCCACAGCCAGTGGTGCGCTGATTGACGCGCAGCCTCGCCTCCGCATACTTCAGCAGCGCTTCTGGCAAGCCGTTGCCACGGAGATCCAGATCCAGGAGTGTATTGTTCAGGCAAAGCGCTGTGATGAGAGGGAATGATGCCACGGCCTCATGGGCGCCGAGGTGGTGGCCATCCAAAGATGCCATGCCGTACTGGGGTACCGCGGTTGATCGCGCCTCCCCACCATCACAGCGACCCTTTGTCATCCCAGGCGGAAAAAAATAAGTGCCCAGCAGGTTGTCGGAAAGGTCAAGTCGGCGCAGCGGCTGTGCGATTAAGCCCGACGTTATTGATGCAGGGTCACTTGACCCCACGTGTGTGCGCGATGACTTCGCAGACTGGGCGACAATAAGCTCGGCGAGAGCGGCTATTGCCGGCCCGCCACGGCAGCCGCTGATACAGTTACGGCGCATTCTCAGCACCTCCAGCGAAGGATGAAGCTGCAGCGCAGCGCAGAGCGACGCAAGTCCGCTTTCATGTACGCCGAGACGGTTGCACGATATGTTGAGAGAACGCAGCTGTGAGCATGACATCACAAGTGACGCCAGCGGCGCGCCGTCAGTGAGGTTCGCACCTTCAAGGTCCAGCGACCGCAGCGCACTCATCGCGCATAACCCAAGTACTGGGCACGAGTACGACAACGGTGCAGGAAGAGGCGATGGCCCCGGCAGATGCGCACAGCCGTTTTCGGATATGCCGCCTGTTTTCATCGACGCCGGCTTCACAGAAGCGGTGGTCACCTGTCGACAAAGACAAAGCAGTCCAGCGTCCCCGAGGGCGGTGTCGCGGAGAGAAAAACTGCGCAACGGCACGGCGGCTGCCACACTTCGCAGGGCTGCGATCCACTCCGACAACGGCAACCACAGGCCGCCAAAGTCTACCGAGACTCCCGCCTCCCCCGAATCTCTTTGGTTACCGCGTTCTCCACGCGGCTCCGTCGGTGACGATTGCGCACCGGTCGCCGCCACAGCGTCCTCTTCACAGCAACGACATGCATGTCTAGCAGTCGTGGCGACAGGAGCGCCGTCACCCTGGGAAGAAGTCCACTCTCGGCTCGGCAGGAGCGTCACTGTCTGCAAAACACGAGCAAGCACCACCGGATGCATCGCCACCCCTTCTTCCGTGCAACAGGCCCCGTATAGAGAGAGCCACGCCTGCATCCATACAGCGGTAGACGCTGCCGCGGCGTCCTGGACACCGACCGCATTTCGTGAAGAAGTCGACGGCGAATTCATCGGTTTCCGCATTGTGTGTGTGTGTATGTATGTATAATATGCAATCGTTGTTGGGGATGAGCAGAGGGGAAGAGGAGGAAGGGAAGGAGGGCAAGAGGCCTCCAGCCCATACCGACACCCGCCCAAGGATACCAAACACAGCAGCACGGTGGAAGACAGGACAACGACCAGAATTGAAAAAGAAAAAAAGAGGGAGGGGTGAGAAGAGGGAGAGAACATGAGAAATGGCACGAGATGAGGCGCATTGTTTTTGCCTCGTCATTTCGTGTGTGTGTGTGTGTGTGTTTTGATGCGGTATGGCCATTGAAAAAGAGTGCCTCCCTCTCCACTGAGGCAATGATAGGGGGGGGGGGGGGGAGGGGCTACACGGCTTGACTCGGCACGACACACACACACGACACACACACGCGCTTATACGCCTCCTCTTCACATGAATGAATGTGTGGAGAGGAGAGGAGGGTAGAACTAAGGCGGGGGGAGAGAGAGAAAGAAAGCAGACGTAGCACACTCAACTGAAGTGTGTAATGGAAGAGAGACCACTCGCGCATGTCACGCAACAAAACAGCGGCATGACGTATCGGGTGCTGCTCCAAGTCTGCTTACCCTTTTTTAGTACTTCTGTAGCGTTAAGGCCTTCAGTCCCATCAATCAAGATAAACAGACACACACACACACACACACACACACACACATATGCACATTACAACGACGATCTGCCCAACGCATTCTTTCAGCACTGGCTCCTTTAGCAGCTTCTGATGTGCACCTTCGGGGGGGAGGGGGAGGGGAGGGAGAGGGGGAGGGGAGGGGAGAGAGGGGGAGGGGAGGGGAGAGGGGGGGGACTTTACGCACTTGGAAGTGGCGCTTCGCACATCTCGCAGACAATCATCTCAGGGGCATTAAGGAAGGTACACACAGAACAAGCGACGCCCTGTACCTTTGTGGGGCTTGCGACGCCCACGGATGGCGAGGTGAAAGCGGAGGATGTGGCTGGCACAAACCCGCTGTGGTTACCCTGGAGCCGCGTCTCTCGGAAAGCCACAGATTGCTCCTGAGCGGCCGACGTAGCGGATCCACCACCACCGCCTTGGAGGAGCTCCAGTGGTATCGCCTCCCACTCCTCGTTGATCGCTGCTGTTGTGGCGCAAGTCTGCGCGATGATGTCGACGGACTGCACCGAAAGCGTGTCGCCGTCGTGGATGCCCAACTCATGAAGTGTGGCATCGTCGAGCTGTGCATCCTCCGCTGCTCCCGCGGTCTGTGGTAGCGGTGAACGCCGCTTCAAAGGTTTATTCTTCCCACGCCCAATCTGCAGCACATTCGCCGGCACCAAGTATCCATGTCTCTCGCGTAGGTGCACACTTATGTAGTCTTTCAGTTGCGCGAGCGTTGTGTAATGGTGAATTCCCGCAGGACTCATGCCGGCGCCGGCGCCAATCGTGTTGCCACCACCCTCCACTCCCTCCGCGGCCTTCCCGCTTGTGTGCTGCACAGCGGACGAGGTCAAGATGCTCATCGCATCATAGTAGTTCTTGCGGCTTTTCTTCACGTGTATGTTCAACTTCAATGAGCCATTCACGAAG
This sequence comes from Porcisia hertigi, assembly GCF_017918235.1. Classification (NCBI taxonomy): domain Eukaryota; phylum Euglenozoa; class Kinetoplastea; order Trypanosomatida; family Trypanosomatidae; genus Porcisia; species Porcisia hertigi. Next base: position 246,214 of record NC_090575.1, read on the forward strand.
GATTCGGAGTGAGCCTCGAAGCTCGCCAGCATTGCCCCACAGCACTCTTCGCACGTGGGAGGCCATAGTTGACGGGTACCGTTGTGAAGACACACCTGAATGACGGCGTCCGCGACGGGAACAGGCTGTGCGCGAGCCTTGGCCACCGGCACAGCTGCAGGCCCCAGCGACGCCGACGCACCCTTGCAGTCAGCTGTCGAGGAGGCAAAGGGCTCCGCTGGCCTCCTCGCTGCCTCGCTCAAGGACCTGTCATTCGTCGCCTCGGCGTCTACATCCGTCACCTCCGGGCAAGGCTTGGCGCCTCTCGCTGCCGTCCCCGGAATCACTGCACCCACGCGGAGGGCGGTCGATAATGTCCCACGGTCGAGCATGTCTGGCTCACCATATTGGGCCAGAAGCGGAACGTACTCATCCATTGGCAATATGGTCATGGGCGGCAACCAGCACCGGGTGCTGTACTCGGCCATCGTGAGACCGGTCGACGGCGGCATCGTAGACGAGGCACCCTCCCGCTCCGCCTGCCCACTATTCCAGAGCACCTCAGCTCGCTTCGCCCGCGCGCCTTGCCAGAAGCTGTCCGACGGGTTCAGCCACGAGACCTCCAACAAGCCCTTTCGGTGGACGCATTTTAGTTTGTCAAAAGAAATGCGCGGCAAGGCAAGTAAGGGCTGGTCGTCCGGGTCCCCACCAGCATTGCCGCTGCTGCTGCTGCTGGCGTTGTTGTCTTCGCTCTGCATCGCTGCGTACCACTGTGCCACCCACCACGTCGGCACACAGCCATACGCGATGGTACAGTCGGGTACTGACTGAGCCGTCATACTCCGCAAAGCCTCCTCGGCGTAATACAAGCGACCCTCGAGTGTTTGCGGATCAGGCGCTGCCGCTCCTGCACTTGCCATTTCTGGCGGTGAGGAGGCGACGGAGGCGGGAAGGGTGGCCGTTGCTCCTGCCTCCCGAGCACCACCGCGACCGCCGCCCCCCCTGCTTCGCCGCATCGTCACGCGCGCGTTCCAGGCGTCGTCGTGCTGACGCTTTTTCTCCAATGCCGTGCGCAGTCTCTGCACCTCGTTCAACTGGTGAGCCACTCGCTGCTGGTGTTCCTCAGTCCACTTCTTGACGTATTCTCGGTACTCGCGTTCGCCGTGCTGTCTAAAGAAGAGTCGATTCGGGTGCTGGGTCGCGAGCAACTGCTCCTCACTCTCCGCCCCGGTTGCGAGCATCAGCTGCTCGACCCCTGCCGAGGAGGTCATCGCACCGGCAAGCCACAGCGACGGGTATCGCTTTTGCTCCTCCATCTTTTTCATGCGTTGCTGGTGGCGCGACGTGAGATGTTGCACGCTTGACCGCATGCACTCGTGACACGTCGTGCTCGCTGCCGAGGAAGGGATGCGCGGAAGAAGCAAGTGTTCCATGTCGTCCTCGCACACGCTCCAGTGTGGGTCCATCGTGTGGAGAAAGCCAGAGCGATACTCCATTGTGAGCACCTCCACAAATCGTCGAACCCAGTAGCGCCGAAGAGACTCCGGGATGGCCACGACGTGCGCACCAGGGCGCAGGGCACCGTGCGGACACAACAACTGTTTTGGCAAATTCAGGTCGCCGCCACCCACAGTGAAAGCGGTCAGACTCATGAGATCCCCTGCGTTCATAAAAGACACGGAAACCGTCTCGGGGACTGTGGGAGACTCTGAGGAAGGGCCAGCCGAAGCAGAAAGAGTTGCGGCTCCTGCCCTGGGAAACATCACCGCTGGGAGTGACCTCGACGTCAGACGCGCCTCGCGCATCATCAGCACACCCGTGTAACCCTCTGCCTGTCGCACGCGGCCCCAGACCAGTTGACTGGTGTAGAACGAAGCCCACGCCGCCACAACGGCGCGACTAACGAGCACGCGCTGCTGCTGATCCCCTCCCTCCTCCTCGTTCTGGTGGTCCTGTGCATTCAGCGGGCCTGAAGTTGTCGTGAGAGCCCCAGGCACGGCACGGCTGTCGCCCTCGCTCACCTCCTCGCCTGCAACACCCCCCTTCCCCCCCTCGGCCTCCTCCCACACGCGTGTCAAGCACGCCTCCGCCTTCTCGTCTTGGGCAGCGCGCAATGCAAGCGCCTTCACTCCGGCAGCCATGGCAACGGCACACAGAGGGCAAAGATTTGCGTCAATGAAAGAATAGCCAGACTGAACACTGTCAGCCAGCGAGTTGCGCAAGCGGGCGGCCGCCGATACCCCTGGCGTGGCAGATGATCCATGTGGGGGTCCGCTCGCCGCGGCTGCCAAGGGTACCCCACAGAGAGAGAGAAAATGGTTCAGCTTTTCATATGCGGACGCTGAGACCACCTTGTACGATGCCCATGGCAGGACAAAGCCGTGCGCACAGGTCAGCGACGACAGCGCTTGCTGCAGCGAGTGCTGACGCACCAGCTGGCAAACCTCCTCCAGGGTCTGCATCCGGCCGTGACAGAAACGCTCAGCGATGGCAGCCACAACGGTCCCCTCGGCTGCTGCACCAGCGCCACTCCCCAACGCCTCTTCCTCAAGCCCGGCAATGGCCACCTTTGTGTCCTCAATTGGAAGATCCTTCGCAGGCGCACAACTGGCGCCGTCTCCGGCAGCGTCAGGTACGGCATCGGGGTCCCTCCTCTTGCACTTCAGCTTCGACTCGGCACCACTGCCGAGCGCCGCCGCGTCCACGTAGGCGGGCAAGAAAAATCTGCCAAAGTGCTGCAGCCAGCGGGTGGGGAGGAGGTAAAGCGACGGTGTCGACGCCCTCGCAGCAGCAGCGGTGGATATCCATGCCGGGGCACAAGAAGCGTTTGTAACACTCTCGAACACCGCCTTGGCGGCGGTCGCCCACGCGTCAAAAAGCGATGATATTTGCGCGCGCTGCTCCATCCAGTCTCGGCGTTTAGCGAGGCAAGCATCATTCACACGATCAACGTATTGGCGCAGGTACACGGGGAACTCCTCTGGAGTAGGAATGGCGCTGGTCGGTGGACACGCAGCGGAGGAGGTGTTCCATTGCGGTGACCTGATGCTTGTGTCTGGGGATACCGGCACTGACGCACAGCTCGGATTTGAGGAAAAAGAGGCGACGCGGTGGTACACCAGCAAGTACGCCTCTGGTGACACGCCACGCTGCCCTTGGTAGCGGTTCAGCTTCGACACCTCTGCGTCGTTGAAGTTAAGCCACGAGCCACCACTGATATCCTCACTCTTGTCAGGCGATGCAGAAGCGCTGGACACCTTGCCGTGGTAGGTGTAGTGACCGGAGACAGCAGTGTCACCGAGGTGGTTCACGACACCCCGCAGCTCGTAAACATGGCGAGCCTCAGTCTCCTCCGGTACGACGCTGTCACCTTCTGCAACTGCAGACGTGCTGCCCCGCTTCTGGTTATGCCACTGCTGCATGTACGTCATCATATCCAGCTGGAGAGGAAAAGACGTGGTGGTGGTCACTTTGTGTCGCTGTAGTGTCTGCAAGTTAAATTCGAAGCGGTTCAAATGGATCACGAGGACATCCGGCAGGGTGCGCATGTACTGTAGCGACGTCGCCACCGCGGTTTGGCCGCACTTCTCGCATTTGAAGCCATCGACTGCCTCCGGCTTCGAGAATTCGGAGAGGGAGTCCTCCAAAGCGGGGCGAACAGGCAGCGAGAGATACAGAAACGGTTCGGCTCTCTTGAAGGACCAGCCACACGCGCCGCACTGCCGGTCGTACAGCAACGTTCCGGAGAAGGTGCTGGTGATGGCGGCTTTCACAATAGGGCCGCAATGGCACCGCAGCCAGTCCAACAACAGCGTGAAGAATTCCTGTGCGTCCTGCTGCACCTTGACGTCAAGAGAAAGGTAGGCGGCGAATGACTTGGGGTCCGCACCGGCACTTTCTCGACTGAAGGCCATGAGTGCGAAGAGCTCCTTGAGTCCCGACTCGGCCAGCTGGTTAGCGCCGGCGCCACCCTGCGCCTCTATCATCACCACGTGTGGGTGACCGTGATCTGCTGCGGCGTCGTCGCCGTTGAGGATAGCGTGGCGCACCCGAGCGATGCTGAAGATGAGCTGTAGAACAGAGCTGAAGTAGCAGGTGTTCATCAAGTTGCGCACACCCCGCCACAGGCAGGGGAACGCTGGGTTGCCCATGACGGTGTGCTCAGCGTCGTCGGTGGCAGTCGCACTTTGCGAGTCGTCTGCCAAATCCTCGCATGTGGCCTTTATGGTTTGTGCTGCGCCATGGTCGCGTGTCGACGAGGCGGGTGACGACGGCGCTACGCGTCCGCTCACCGCGTTTAACCTACCGACGTTGGTCGTGGGTATTGGCACCACGTCCGGGCCATCCCCCATAATCGCCCTCAAGCAGCCCTCGCGCGTTGCGGCGTCGATGCTGAGTAGTTGGAGTCCTGCCATGCACCGCGGCGACGCCGCGCAGTTCAGCAGACGCTCGGCTTTAGACACATGTTTTGTCAGGCATGGCATCTGCAGACGGTATGCCTTGCGTAGCAGCACAGGTGATAAGGCAGCGCGCAGCACCTCCATCTCTTCGGGTAGCACGGTGGGCTGGACGGAGTGCAGACGCGGCTGGTTAGACCCCTCGTCAGTCAAAGAGTTGGGGGAAGCAGCACGCGACTGTACACTTTCACCCTCCTCCGCGTCAACATCGATCACTACACCCTCCTGCGCCACCGCTGCCCCAGCGGGGCCGACAACCGAGCCAGTGGAAGCGGTGCCGCCGGCAGTAGTGTGTGACACTGGTGCCAGTATCTCCAGCAGCTCCTGCCGAGGGGTGCAGTGAGCACGCGCACATGCCTGCAGAACCTCCGACGCCCAGAGATCATTCAGGCCCAGCTGGACAGCGGCCGATGTCGTCGTGACACGCGCGCTCATGTGCGTATAATAAATACACTATGGAATTAATACGGAGACGGGAGGGGTGACAAGGGGAGGGGGGGGGAGAGGCGCGGCGGTCTGTGCAGGCGACGAGGAGCTCCACTAAGAAAGAAAACTGCGACCGCTAAATCGCGAGTGGGAAAAGGAAGGGGGGGGTGGCGGTGTATATCTAAACGAGAGAGCGCACCAGACACACACACACACACACACGCCGTCAGAAAAAAACGTCAAGAGGGATGACTGGCAGTGCGAGTGTCACTGAAAATGGCGCGTCGATCACGCGATATACACACACAAGATACTACAAAAAAAAGTCAGAAGTGAAGACTTTACTCCTTCGGTGTGTGTGTGTGTGTGTGTGTGTCATTCACAGACCTCTTTCTCCCGCACGCTACTCTCTCCCCTTCCCCCTCTTGGCCCTACACTCTGAGACAACCAGGCAAAGAAAAGCGTGGTTGGGGGAATCGCAGCGCGGGTGAAGTGACAGCTGAGACTGTTCAACGAATCCTGTTTACCTGTGGTGTCCAGAGTAAAAAAAAAAGGGAAGAGACGGGGCGGGGAAGCGATGGAGAAACGAGAAGAAGAAGAAAACACATGAAGCAGAAAATGTTGCTGGAATTACCAACTCGACACATTTGTATGCACACAGGAGGGAACGACACGGGAGTGGAGAAGCAAACACACACACACACACACACACACACACCTATGGTGGAAGCGGAACGCAGTGTTGCCCGTACTCCCCAGTCGAATGTGGAAGTGCCAGAGCACACTTCAGTAGTGCACTTGAACGCCTATATATATATATATATATATATATATGTTTACGTGCAGCGAACTCTCCCTGTGCCATGCACACAGACCCCATCCCTGTCCTCGCCACGTGTACAAGAAGCCGGCACACGATATCCTTCGCCTTAAATTGGGCCAAAAGTCGAGATATGTATATATTTATATGCGTACTTGTGAAGAAGACTCCCCAACCCCACCCACGGCTACTGACTTGGAGCACTCCGGCTCTCATCATCTCCTACACTCTCTCCCATCTGCCGCTTGAAGTTCGTCTAGGTCAGTTGCCTCCACCCAGGTCCCACACCGGCGACGACGTGAGGAGGACTTGAACCGAGTGAAACAAGTGAAAACGACCGCACTTTCATATCAAACCATAATTCCTGCCGTTAATTTTGTGAGTGAGTGTGTCTATATATAACTGTGTGTGTGTGTGTGTGCAGTACTGAGCCGGGGGAAGGAGAGTGGGAGGGGGGGGTTGTGGGCTCCCACACAGAGGTGCGGTGTTCAGTAAATGAAACACCTCGCCCACCCACCACCACCACCACCACAGCGAATAAAAAAAGACCAACCAGACTCACCATCCCACTCTGCGAACTTGCGTGCATCACGACCCCCTAAAAATGCGAGTCGCTCATCCCAATAGAGTGAGTAGTGGGTACTGGTCCGACACGGAGCAGCGGACACGAGAACTCACCTGTGCCTGTCGTGGCGACGAGCAAGACGCCCCACCGACTCGTGTTGTGTGAGACGCATCGACGGCTGTTCCACCAGCCTCCACAAGATCGCTCCCGGCATCGCTGCCAACTACCTCGGCAGCCGCCGACGGTGTCGAGGAGGCGAGTCTTGGCCTGCTGTACTGGGCTGTGATATACCGCGTATGCCAAGCCTGCTCGGCCGCCGACAGCACCACCTCCACTGTGGGCCGAAGTACCACCACTCGACAGCGACGATACTGGTTCAGGAAAGGGTGAGCAGAGAGGTGCCCGCTTCGCGAAGCTGGGCCACGCCGCATCCAGCCGCGCAGCAGACAGCGCTGGAACCGCCCAGCAACCTCTGGCATCCCCATGGTGATGTCATTCGAGGCGAAAATGTGATCGTCGTCGCCCTCTGCTGGGTGAGGCTCCCCCGGAGGAGAAGCCGCGGTGCTGCAGCTATCCCGGTGTCCAGCGACCTTGGCGAGCGCTGGTTCACGGGCAAAGGAAGACAACTGCCAAGAACCCTTCTTGCTGTCCCAAGAAGCGCCAAGCGGGATCGGCGTGCCGATTGGAGCATCCGCGGCCACTGCAACGACGACAGTGCTTGTCGAAACCGGGACCTGCCCACCCGTTCCTCCTGCGCCAGCTGCATTGGGCAGAGTGCCATGCGTTGCCGAAAGCTCTGCGGTAGGGAGCGACGGTGTGCAGGTCGCCGTCGCTGCATCACCGTACATGCGCATGAGCCTCTCCATCACTTTTGAGGACGCCACATGACGAGAGGGGCGAAAGTAGTAGTAGTTCGTCGTGTGATCCACGCGATGCCGCGCGCAGGTGTTGGTCGTCCGCTCCTGCCCCGACGGTGACCCAGCTCGCACCCACGAGTCCTCGAATCCCGGAACGTGCTCCTGTGCGCCAGTAAAGAGGTTACCTACCAGAACATCAGGTCGCACATGGTGATGCACCCAATCGAGCGCCATTGCACGGTGTGCGTCCAGTTGGCCAGGTGCCCGGCCGTGTCGCTTGGCGGCAAACGAGGACGAGGGCTGCTGTGTTTGGAGCGTAAAAGGGCTGCCCTCAGCACTGACCGCTGCGTCAGCTAGCAGCCCCTCAGCGTTAGTGCCGAGACTCTTGCCGCGGTATGAGAGATCCAGAGTGGTGAGCACGCAGCGGTGACATGGTGATTCGGGTCCATCGGCCTGCTTCATTCCTGCCGTCGCTGCGTTCCCTGCACCAGCCGAGGTGGTGTCCGAGACAAGCACACTATCCATTGAGGAATGTGGGGGTAACGCGGCAGGGGTGCGGCAGCGCAGCTCTACCGTGAGGCCAGCGCCCATGCCGGGAAGCAACTCAGCATCCCAGACAGAACCCTCCTTGATGAAGAGCTGCACTTCGCCACAGCGGCCGTTGCGAGCGCTGCCGACAAGGCGGTAGCGGCACGGACGTAATAAAGCAGCTGGCGACGTAGGAGAGCCTGCAACAGGTGCAGGCGCAACGGTGGCTTGCGGTTGGCCCCCATGGCAGTCTGGAGTCGATGATGCCTGTGTGCTTATAGGTGCTACCGGTGGAGGGGACTCTGAAGAAGTCGGCGAAGCGCTGCGATACTGCTCTTGTTGCTGCAGGAGACTGCGGGCGAGTTCAGCGCAGTGGATCCGAAGATGACCCTCTGGTGCCGTCCCTGGAGACTTCGCTATGGCGCCCTCGTGAGAACAGCAGATGAGCGCCTCGGCGAGCTCCGGGGTCGAGTCTTGAAGCGCCACCACATCCGGCGCGGCTGCATAAATCGTTTCGCACACGAGGGGAATTCGCTCTGCCATGGACAGGCGACGCCGGCAACGGTGGTGCGTATGGCCCGAGCCGTCCACTGCCCAGGATAGTAGAGAGAGCGGTGGCGGAGGGGGTAGGCGCGCTGACCGTGTCGTGGAGAGTGGCTTCCACCTAGACAAGTTCGACATGGACGCCGTCCCAGATGACGCTGACGGTGAAGTAGGCGCACCGGGCAGGGCCGTGGTGGATGCGTGGCGGCACAAAATCACCACTGCACTCGCACTACCCCACGGAGACGCAGCGCACACGCGTCTGGACGGAGCCACGAGGCCATGCATCACACAGGCCCCATGATGATGTATGTGACTCGCTAGCCAATCGCCGTGTATTCTCTGTTTGAGCATGAGACCTTTTTGTAAGCTCCGTGTAGTGTGTAAGTGTCACCACCACCACCACCACCTCCACCCTTTTTTTGTTGTTGTTGTTGTTCCCTCCTTCCTTTTTGTGTGTGCGTGCGTGGAATGCGGCGGCGACACGCCAACAGACGCAGCGATGAAAATGAGTCGAGAAAACGTGTGCAAATATCGATGTGACACTCCATCAGTGCACACACATACACACACACACAACGGAGTAGAACAAAAGTGCACACAGAGAGGGAGAGACAAAGGAGGGGCGGAGCCGGTGGAGACCATTATCACGGCCAGGGCGAACCGTGGAAATAGGGAAGGGAGGGGGTGAGGAACAAAAGATACGACACGAAGAAACATGCCGTGTGGTGGGATGCAGCCCATCCCATCCCATCCCCCCTCCTTTTTTCGTTTTATTTTACCTACAGGAAAGCGCACCGCCAGAAAGGTCCGGATCACATCGCCGAAGACGCGCGTGCAATCCAAACACACACACACACACACACACTTTACACAAAAGAAGACGTGGAGTGTGAGTGTGTGTTTGTGTCCAAAAAAGAGAAAGAGGGAGAGTATGTGTGCCCCCCCCTCTCTCTCTCTCTCCTTCCCTTTTTTCTTCCCGGTCTTTGGAGGATGGTAATCAGACATGGCGCACAACGAAGCTGCGCTGAGGAAGCCATCGCGGGCACCCAGAAAAAAAAAAACACTCACTGCATGCGAACGTAACGAGACGTACCTAGTAGAGCATTTGAGAGAAGCAGAAATGAGAAGAGGGAAAAGATAAACACGCGCGCCGTGCCTCGCACTGGAGCTACCCCGCACGCGCTACCCCCTCACAAAGCTGTAGGTACCGCCTTCTTGCTGTCCGTGGTAGTCTGCAGCTTCTGTCGCTGAAGTATCTCCCTCTCCACGTGGCGTCGCGCCCTAAACGCGCATGCGGCCACTCGATCGGCAGTGAACCAGTTCACCACAGGCGCTGCCTCTCCAGAGACCGACGGCGAGGACCCGGCGCCTCTCTGCTGGTCCTGCATCTGCTCGCTCGTGCAGCTCGTGAAAAGTTCTTCTAAAAAGAGTGCCGTGCCCTCCTCCTCGCCACCAACGTGTAAAATGGAGTGCGCGTTGTCACTGAGGTGGTCATGCGGCGGTGGCTGCCGCTCTCCCGGGGCTCCGTCAATATGGGAAGATGTCGAACAAAAAGCTGCAGGCCGATTGATGTCTGCGAGGCGCGCCACAGAGTCGCCTTTCGGTGAGACGGAGATGAACCGCATAGGAAAAAAGTTTGTCAGAGGGGCATCGACCGATTCCGGCATATCCCCGAAGGCAAGCGCTTGAGCGAGCTCGAGCTTAAGCTGATGTCGCTCGTTTTGATCTAGAAACCATCGCACGCACGTAGCCTTGTCCACCCCGCGCCGATGTAGGCAGACGCTGTTTGGCTGGCTCTTCACTTCCAGACCAGCAGCCTCGAGGCGTTGACGGGCCCCCGCGCCTGCCGCCGCACACCGAGGGCAGCAATGCCAGCTACGAGGACTTCCCGGGGGAGTCTTGGACGATGACGCGCCGTCGTCCATCGCGGGAAAGACGTGCTCAAAAAAACGCATTGGTATGCCCATCACTACAACCTGTGCCACAGGGGCACCGTCAGCCACTGTCCCGTCTGCTCGGGGCACAACCTGCGCGTCGACCAGCGCGTCGCCGGTTTCATGGAGAAAGAAACCATGTTGGGCGAGGGCGGTGGAGCTCAGCACCTTCGACTCCGAAAAGCACACATAAGGCCTGTCGGTGGGCGCGCTACATGTGGCATTGTCCTCAGGAGGAGCACACGCGTGCACCTCCGCCAAGAGTTGCTGCAAGAGGTCCGCAAAGACGCTGTGGTATTTTGTGCTCAGACAGGCAGCGAAGAAGTCCCTCGCACGCGTCGCGTTGTGACCGCAGATATATGAGGCGTGCTCAAAAAAGCGGACGAGCGCTTGGCGACCCTCCCTCCGGGCAAGCCTGCACGCAGCTGCGTCCATCGTTGCGGATCTGTTGTTTGGCGTAGCCGGTGTACTTGCAGCCTCCCGCGCGGCGCCTTGCTCGCGGTACTCCGTCCACTCCTCCAGCCCCACCCCCGCGGGGGGCACCATTGCCTCAGCCACAGCAGTCTCGCCGCTCTGTAGATTCTCATCCCCTGATGGGGACGAGGGGTCGGGGGGCCTAGAGGGGACGCGCCAGTGAGGATGCAGTCGGTCCATATCGAGCCAAACCTCCTGCCACGGACGGCTGCGGAAGAGCGCCGCCCCAGTGAAGCCGCAGAGGTAGAGAGCCCCTGGTGCAACCGAAGAGCTCATTGGCGGTGAAGAACCAGGCGGAGCGAAACTGCGCTCATCCGCGCTGGCACTGGACACGGCGGCGGCGGCCCTCAACCGAAACAACGCTGGCGCCAAATCTGGATACAATTGAGACCACATGCGCTGGCCAGCCGTGGTCACCACACAAAGGGAGCCACCACGCTCGAGAAAAAGTCGAAGCCATGGCAGGCAGCTCTTGTATCGAGTGCGGCAGCCCAGTTCGGTCTGCATGCAATGCGAGAGGGGCAGGTACTTGCCGTGTGCTCGGGTCGGCGTGGGGGTGAGGGTGCCATCCATGTCAGCGAAGATCCAGTGACCACGGAACATGACAGGCCCTTGTCTACAGTGATGGGAAGAGGGGAGTGGAGGGGGGTCTTTACACAGTTGCCTGTCTGTGTGCGTCTGTGACTGTCTGCCTCTGGGGTCGGGTGGGTCCTCCCCCTCCTTTTTTTTTGCTGCACGCTGGATTCACGTTTCTTCCTTCGTCAGGGCGATGTGAAAACGGATCCAGAGAGCCGTCGCGGCGGCGAAAAAAATGTTTTCTTCAAGAGGGGGGGATCGTCTTGGATGACAAGAAGGGGGGGGAGGGGCAAAAATGGAAAATATGAGGAAAAGAGACGGCAAGGGAAGAGAGGTGGGGGGTACGATATAGCGCGCTTCAAGGATGAGGAATCAAGCAGTGTCAAGGGGTCGCGTTAGCGAATAGAAAAGGCGCTGTGTAGCGGAGAGGCTGGGCATGTGTGAATGCAACTCTCTCACCGTCCCTACGCACACGTGCACTAGAGTAAAAAGTGAAATGCAGCTACCGACCCGCTACTTTGCGTACTTGAATGCTCTCTGCCTATTTTGTGATCAGCATGTGTATCCATAAGAATACGTGTGAATATATATATATGTTGGTCTGTCTCAAGAGTGAAGCGGTAATGACCGACTGCACACACACACACACACACACAAACTCTCTCACTACTTCCTCCCAGTGGAAGCAACGATGTGTTCTTTTGCTGTAGTTCTCCGGCGCGACAGTTTTCCCTTCTTTTTGTTGATGTTTCGCTGCGACTGTATAGTCGGTGCCCTCATCTTATCTCCCCCTTCCACACCTCTGCAGCTTTCCAACTCGCCCCACCCTTTCCAAACCTGCAGACTGTGGGATTCAAACGCACTCGCACGTGCGACCCGCTTGAGATTCACGGGGAAGAGGAAGGAGATGCCTCTCCCGGCCACTCCAGCGATCGAGCGCGCGCCAAATAAAGGGGGGATAAGAAGAGTTGGGGTACGTCAAAAGTATACCGGTACGTGCTTTGAGGAAGAGAGAGGAAGAAGGCATGCATCGCCCAATCCATACACACACACACGCACACACACACACACACACACGCACGCCAGTGTCAGGTGAAGAAAACGAAAAGAGGAGAAAATGGAAAAAAACAGCTATACGCAATAGGAAACGTAGGGTAAGAGGGAAGGGGGAAGGAAAAGGAGAAGGAGAAGGAGAAGGGGAGAAGGGGAGGAGGGGGAGGAGGAGGAGGAGGGGGAGGGGGAGGGGAGAGGAGAGTCATACGCGTGTGTCTCGCCCATACAGACATCACTACACCAACACCTCTGTGACACAAGGGTAGACCTCTTTTTCTTTTGGTGGTACTGCACGCATATATATATACACACACGTAGGTACATGTGCAGGTATATAAAAACGGATGCTCTCCCTCTCGCCCCACCCATTACAAACTCCCCTCTTCCCCTCCCTCCTCACTATCCACTTCTCTCTCCCCCCCACCCCCCCCGATCTCCCCTCTCCCAAAAAATGACATTCGTTTTTTTGATAAAAGCAAATACATGAACATATATATAACCGAGAGTGAGATGAGGAAAGGAGAGGGGACTGAAGAACGAGGGAAAACGCGACGTAAGAGGCCGTAACAAACCAAAAAAAAAAAACGGGAAAAGCGAAAAAAAAACGCAAAATGGGAAGGGGGCACACATACACATGCATGCATGAACATATAAATAAATTATATATATATATATATATGTATGAGGTCAGAGAGGAGCTCTCGGGTGGTAACGAGATTGCACGGCCACGTGACCGCCGCCCCCCCACTGCCTTCATGCCCGGCACCTCCAATCGTGCGCGTCAATGTAGCAAAGCATGTGAATGCCGCAGTCGGAACTACGCCTTGAAACCACACTTACAAAAGATAAACACACACGCGGGGGAGGAGAGGGGAGGGGAGGAGGACAAAAATGTCTTTCGTCTACTTCTATACATCTTCTCTTCTACCATGCAACCCCATGAAGTCGACCGCGACAAAGAACCCGCCATCGCCACCACTCCATCTGACCAGAGGGGCCCGTCACCCTGCGGCGGCTTGTGCTGCCGACGCCGCAGCAGGCGCGCGTTGACCGCAATGCCGCCTTGTGCATCTGAGAAGAGTCTGCGCTTCGAATTATGCGCACCCGCATCTCGCGGGTTGCCCCACAGCCTCCCTCCCCTTTTCATGTGAAGGAGAGGAACTGATTTATACTATCGTAAGTGTCTCCGACGCAACGCCATCTACAACATGGGAGTCAAACCCCGCAGCGACGCATTCCCCAACCGGCACCTCCCCCCCCCCCGCCCCACACCCCGAAAAAAAAATGGCCCAGCCCAGGTGGTAAGCAAAAGACCTTGTCGTCCCAGATGTGGTTCACCCCAATTGGCATGAGGTCTGGGGAGGAGGGAGGAGGGAGGAGGGAGACTTACAGCTTTTCACGGATAGCAGATAGAAGCCTCAGTGTATCCTTGCAGAAGTTGCGGATGCCCTCGGAGAGCTTCTCCACAGCCATTTGATCCTCGTTGTGCATGAAGAGAAATTCTGCCTGAGTAAGCTCCGGTAGCTTGTCAATCTTCTCCGTCACATGGGCGGGGTCCAGTCTGCGAGTCAGCGTGCCCCCGGCAGCAGCCAGCTTCTCCAGCAGAGAAGGAGCGATGGTCAGCTTGTCGCAGCCGGCCAGCTCCGTGATCTCCTCAGTGTTTCGGAAGGAGGCGCCCATAACGATGGTGGTGTAGCCGTGTTGTTTGTAGTAGTTGTAAATCTTGGTAACGGAGATGACGCCAGGGTCCGCTGCGCCAACGAAGGTGTCAGCCCTAGACGGCTCTGCCTTCTTGTACCAGTCCAAGATGCGGCCAACGAAAGGGGAAATGAGGGAGACGTTTGCCTGCGCGCATGCTACCGCCTGTGCAAAAGAAAAGAGGAGCGTCAGGTTGCAGCAGATGCCCTCCTTCTCCAAATCACGAGCGGCCTGGACGCCCTCCCAGGTGGAGGCCAGCTTGATATAGATGCGGTCGCGCTTGATACCGGCCTCCTCGTAGAGCCCAATAATCAAGCGCGCCTTTTCTATCATCTTTTCCCTGTCGAAGGACAGCCTCGCATCCACTTCGGTACTTACGCGACCTGGCACAACCTTCAATATCTCAAGACCGAAGCTGACAGTCAGTTTATCAAGGGCAAGCGTCGCAACATTCTCAACGATGTTGCTGCTCGTGTAATGATTCCCGTACTTGCTAATATTGGCTTTGGCATACCCGATAGCGTCCTCCACGAGGTGCGCGTATTCGGGCAGCTGCGAACCGGCCAAGACGAGTGACGGGTTGGTCGTCGCATCCTCCGGTCGGAACTGCGCCAAGAGGCTGAAGCTCGCCGTATCTGCGACGACGGTCGTCATCGACCGTAGTTGTTCGAGTTGGTTTGACATTGGAGGGAGGGAGGGGGGGACCTCTTCTCTGGTGTTTTGGTTTAATACAAATTCTTTCCTCTTCGGGGGTGAGGGGGAGGGGAGGGAGGGGAGGGGGATTGACGTGTTGGGATGTTTTGTTGTTGTTGAAGGCGGAGTATACACGAAGGTGATTTTTTTTTCAAGTGTGAAAGTAAACGGCAGGGCAGAACGACCACTGTATGAAAAACAGACGTGAGCACAACAGTGCAACGGTGTTACGTTCCGGTAGTCAACGTGGTGGTGGTGCCCACTCGGAATCGCGTGGAGAAAGAAGAAGGGGAAGAAATGGGTAACTACTGCTGTAGCATGCGAGCGTCACAATCGTGTACATCGTTTGGTGTTGGAGGGGGGAAGGGGGTAGAGAAAAAAGGAGAGACGGCAGATGAACGCTGCGGGTTGCCCCTGTTTTATTTTTGTGTGCCTTCTCCAGCCATTACGGCCGCATGTGTGGGGGTGTCCTCTTCCGAAGCATTCCTCGTCATCTGGAGGCCTCCTCGGTTTCATTCTCGTCAAGACAAATGCTTTACCCCCCCCCCCGTCCCTCCCTTTATATGTCATTTTTTCTGTGAACTATGTTTATCCAATGTGCATATATATATATATATATGTGTGTGTATGTATATGCATTCCTTTATTCCATTTTCTTTTTTACTTTTTTCCCTCCTTTCTTTTTACCCCCCCCCAAACGCTGCGCAGAACAAAAGAGAGAGAGACATGGTGTAAAAGCAAGGGAGGGGGAGGGGGAGGTGGAAGTGGAAGGGGAAGGAGAAAGAAATCAAAACCTTTGGCGACAGTGCCTACACCTTCTCTCTTTTCTCGCGCATACACACACAGACACTCCTCACGCCCCACACCCCCACCCCCACCCCCCCCCTTCCGCCCTCAATTGAATGTATGCTTCCGCTTGCTTATCGCAATATATTTTTCCCTGCTTAAAACGAAGATGAAAATTTTTAATATATAAATGAGGCGAGGGTAGCGATATAAAGGAATAGATGTGTGTGCATATATATATATACTATATTAGAGGCGCAAGAATACAAGTGTAGAGCATCGGTTGCTCCTCAGTCCATGTAACAAAATAGATGAAGAAGGGAAAAGAAAAAAGGGCGCAGCGGCGAAGCGAATAGAGGTGAGGCGAAGGATCAGTGAGCAAGTGCGATTGTGGGCGTGTCCGTGAACACAAGCACGCACCACCCCTTCACCTCGTTCATCCGTTTTTTTTTCTGGTGCAGAATGTGCTTTGACAGTGTCCTTCAGTATCTATTGCTGCAAACCACTGGCAACGGCCCCCTCCCCCTTTTCTCTCGCTCTCTCTCTCGCTCTCTCGCTCTCTCTGCGCGTGCTAACGCTAATCAGCTGAGGGAACACATTAAATGAGTTACCCTGAGGTAAGGCGTTGAAGAAGAAGAGGTGTGAATGATGGGGATAAAATTTGTCTGAGGTTTTGCAGAGTAGAATTTTGAGTGGGGAGAGGAGGAGGAGGAGGAGGGGGAGGGGGAGGGGGAGGGGGAGGGGGAGGGGGAGGGGGAGGGGGAGGGGGAGGGGGAATAGGGGAACACAAACAGCACACATCCCCTCGCCATGATACGAAAGTAAAGAAGCAGTCCACGTGCGAGTCTTCCAGCCGGCGTCGGTGTGTACGCGGGGTGTAAAGATCTCTTGAAACTCCCTTGCAGTTGGTATTGCCGTCACCCGCGCCCCTTGGCAGCGTCTACGCGCGCAGTTGCCAATATATGGACCACGTCTGTTGCTGGCGGCGTCGAGATAGTCATTTGAGGGAAGAAAAAAAAAATAGAAATGAGGAAGGCGTGCGCAGTATAGACGTGTCACACCGAGGCACCCACGCACCCTTCAGTTTGTGGAAAAACGGGGCCTCACAACAGCATCTGTACGCGGCACACTGCGGTCGTCGACACCAACCGCTCTCATCGCAGGAAAAAAGGTTTAGTGACATGGGTGTAATAAGGCCTTCGTGCGTCACACGTGTGCATTCGACAGCTCGTGTTTTCGTGTCGGTCTGCCCTGTCGTGAGTGGTGATAACGGTGAGCGCAGAGTCGCCAGTGGTGCGGCACGCAAGGGACTCCACCGGTGCGCATAAGGCGAAGATATCGAGATCCTGGCATTCGCAGGTCTCGTGCGGCTCAGCCGGTCACCATTCGTGTCATCGGAGCCGTGACTGTTGCAGGAGGCGCTGCTGATCGCGGCTGAAGTGTTCGACTCGGAGTGTGGCCGAGTGGGGGGGAGGGGGAGGGGGGTACGGGACCTGTGCACAGCTGTTGCCGTCGGTACTTGGAGCGCCTCCGCGACCCGGGTAAAGAGGTAATGGGAACACGTGCTGCCGTCGTGGTTCCCGCGTCCTGAAGGAGTGGCCCTCAGCCCCGATATCCTCCCTGGGCGACAGGAAAGCGGCTGGCGCTACAGTCATTTTCGAAGCACCCAGAGGAGGAGGTACAGCGACGGCGGTATCGCGCGTCCCCGAACGTGGTACTACTTGCCCGAGCGACCCTTTCTTGAGAGCACCAAAGGCTCTGCAGCGAAGCCGGCCTTCCGGCGCCCATACGCTTTGAGGACGCGCTGGCGAAGCACCCGGCAGCCGGCCTCGATCATCTTTGTATCGAGCTCGCCACAGTCCTCCAGCTCCTGAACTGTTTCAAAGTTGCCAATGAGCTTCGCATCGACAAACAACAGCGGCATTTTGGGCATCGTGTTCTTCTTTGCGGCATGTTTGTACATTTTTCGTATACGACGCTGAAAGAATTCGCTATCGGCGATGTCAAATGTGTGGTGCGGGATGAGCTTCGTGAAGAGCAAGGTCTCCAGTAACCGGCAGTGATCCCGCACCTTGTGCTCGCCGGCCAGGCTTGTCTTGAAGAACAGCACCTGCCCTGGGCCATAACTCGAGAGTTTCTTGTCAAATTTGGAGGTGTCGTCGCGGTACCAGTAGCACAACATTTTCGCCTGTTGTGCCTCAAAAGCGGCCCGCTCCTCCTCCGTAGCCCGCTTCAGCTCGGACAGCAGTGGCTCGGGGCCAACGCAGCCCTCGTACGCGTCCTCCCGCCCCTGAGCATTGTGCGCTGCGTTGTTCTTCGCTACACCCTCGCTCAAACGTAGAGGGGATAACGAGGATAGCGCCGATGGCTGGAGTTGAAGCGGCCTTCTCTGAGGAAGAGACCCGGCAGACGGAAGGAGGGTTCGAGTTGCAGCCGCGTCGTCGTTGTACGCGTTATACCTCGGCCCCGACAAAGGTTGCAATCCCTCCGCGAGCGCCGTTGCGGCTAGTTCGCGAGACTTATATGCTGCTGATGGTACACTGCGGTGTCGCGCGTTCGACCCGTCAAGCTGCTCCTTATTCTGAGTGACTCGCATGGGAGCCAAGTGAAAGCTGTCCAGCTCTTTGGGGCTCTGATCTGATTCCCTGCAGCGATGCGAAGGCGACGCGTCCCCTCCAGACCTGGCCAAAGCAGTAGCCGTTGTACCAGAGACACGGCGCTCGCCTTGCGCTGCCCCAAGTGATTGTTGTCTCAACGCTGCCGCAGGTGGTGTCGTCATCGGTACTGAGGTCCTCTGCCTGTACTCCCTGCGCGTCGTACAAGAAGCCGGTTCACCTCTCTCTCCAGGCGCGTCCGCTGGCATTACGGATGGTGCCGCAGAACTCGCCGACACAGGCGCCAAGCGTGTCGCTGTCACTTTGGCAGCCGTGGTCAACGGGGGCCTCGTGCGCGCTGAGCGGTATCCGTCATAATGTGTGCCCCTGTCGCTATCGTCGTCGATGCCCTCCCGCTCACAGACACGAGAACTCACTTGGGCTGGAGGGAGCCGATATGTCCTAACCGGGATGCGGGAGGTGTCCTCCAGAGCCGCGACTGGCGCCGCCGAGCCTCTTCCTGTTTCCCTGGTCATGGTAGCCCCTGGGCGCGACAGCGTCGTTGTCGCAGTCGCTGCTGCCGTGGCATTCGTATCCCCTACCTTGCTCTTCACAAAATCGATTGCGTCGTCAATCGTCATGCGGCGCTGCGATACGAGGTAGGCGCAGTTCTTCCGTGAGCCCAAGTCAGAGCGGGGGCAAGCAAGATCGAGGACGCGTAGTGCTCGACGCTCTGATAGGTAGCGGGAAGACGGCGCCATGGGAAGCCTGGGTGCTTCAGCCGGTCGTTGTGTTTTCACTGCACTCATTTTTCTTCTCTTTCGGCGGGGGAGGGGGGGGGAGGGGGAGGGAGGGGGAGAGTGATACACAGTAGGCAATATGAGTTGAAACCACAACAGATGAGGTATACGTGTGCGCGGCAAGCGCACAGACAACACACAAAGACAAAAAAAAAAGAGAGACAAACACGCGCGGGGGTGAAAAAAAGCGAGAGATAAAGACGACGAAGAAAAAAAAGACCACCACCTCGGGAGGAGGGGGATGCAGGGGGAGGGGGGGACTCAGGACCCACGAAGATAAACGAGACAAAAGCACAGAGACGCAAAAAAAAAAGCGGGAAAGAGAGAAGGGACTATGCTCTGATAAACACAAAAACAACCGGGAGAGGCGCGCACCACCACTCTCTCTTTTTGAGCAAATATATGTATATATGTATATATATATATATGTAGATGTATGTATATTAGGACTATAGAAATGCGTGTGGGCGTGTGCCTAGAAGATTGCAACTGGAAACAGGCGTATTGTCCTGCTTTCCCGCACGCCCGCACCCAGCACACACACACACACACACACACACACACACACACACACACACACTCGCTACCTGTATGCTGAACAAATACAAAAGAAAAAAAAACGGGAGTAAAACGTCGCCACTCTGCGAGCGATGACGAGCCAACAGTTGATTCCAGAGTCGATAGGGCAGCACACTCACCCCCCCCCCTCTGGACTGACGCGGATACGTGTGGAGAAAAGTGTTCGAGTGAATTTCGCTTTTTTTGGAGGAAGGACGGGGGGAAGGGGGAGAGAGAGGGGGAAGGGGGAGGGGAGGTGAGGAGAGGTGAGGTTTGTATTGATGAGAAAAGAAAAAAGGCAGACTAACACTTACAGGCGCGCACAACGAAACGGGGGAAGGGGAGGGGGCGGCAAGGGGCGGCAAGACCACCACCGTCACCACAAAATGAGCCGAGGACTAGAAAAGTGTACACAAGACACTACACACACTAAGAAAGAGAGAGGGGAGGGGGAGGGGGAGGGGAGGGGGAGGGGAGGGGGGGAGGGCAGATACACGCAGATAAAGAGAGGGATGAAACAGCACCGAATAGAGGGGAAAAAAAGACTGAAAAAAATGCGTGCGAGTGCGAGTGTGTCTTGTAGTGATGCGTATGATGCCGGGTGATGATCGGCGCCAATGTGAAAACAACTGCAAAAGATGAGAAGGGAAAAAAGATGATGAGGGGAGGAGGAGAGGAGGGGAGGGGAGGGGCGGGGAGGGGAGGGGCGGGGGGGGGTTAAACAAGAGCAGCACAGAACGAGACACGGCGAGGGGAACAAAGACAAATACGATATAATAATAGGGAGAGATGAATTGTGAGGAGTGCGTTTTCTTCGTTGGGTGAAACGTCGAAGGCACGTCTTTCTATTCACTGATGGGTTTGGGTTTGGGTTTTGGTTTTTGTTTCCTCCTGCACACACATACACACACAAGCACACAACCTTTGTTTTCTCGTGTATTGTGTGTAAACTTGGTGGGGGGTGAGTGTAGAGCGAGAGGGGGGGGTGGAGAGTGAAAGCGAGAAGGACGGCGAGAAAGGGGCAAAGTCAACTTGGCGGCGAGGACAACATTGCATAAGGAGGAAGAGGAGGAGAAAGTCGTCACAGGAGCAGTAGCAGCAGCAGCACCACCTAAAGGACTACCATGAGCGCTTCGGCGGCTCTGTAGGAGTAGTAGAGCAAATGGGCGAGTGTATGAACGGCGAACAAAGATGTGCGCCACAGTGCACGCCAACACGCAGGGCCCCGGTGATAGGGGATTCACATGTCTGGGGAAGTGAGATCATCTGGCGGCGTTGCCTGGGGGTGAGGGGTTCACCGCCGCTTAAGGATGTGTGTGCCACGACCGAATCCCCACCGCCACCACTACCGCACACAAATATGTGCGCACCACAATCCTATTCTCACACCCTGAGGTCCCCCTTTTTTTCCCCCCACTACAACGCATTCCGCTCTTTGCCGACTCCTCTCCATCAAACGTCTTTATTGAAATGTAATCAGGGGATATCAAGAGACGAGGCGTACACACAATACACAATACACACACACACACATACACGGCCTGGCCACCCCTCTTTCCCTGCATTGTCAGAAGCTAGTGTGTGCGGGTGTGTGTAGATGTAAAGTGATCTCAGAAAAAAGTCAGGGAAAGTCAAAGGGGCACACGCACGGCGGCATACGCCACAGGGGATGAACACGCCAAGTGCTCACGAGGGAAATGGAAGCGGGGGAATGGGAGCTACCAGCGCTGGCAAAAGCAGCAGCAGGCCCACCAACTGCTCTATGTCACTGCGATCCAGCAATCAGTATTCTCACCCTTGCCATGCGCCTACAGCCCCCCGAGCCCACCCCCGTAACGTCTTTCTCGGTCCTCTCTAGAGCGCCCGCCCCTCCCCCTTTTTCTTCCCTGCGCTATCAGCCATAAAAAAAAAAATACGCGAGTAGGAGAAACAAAAGAGGGAGAAGGGGGGAGTCACTGAAGTCAAAGCAAAACTCCCCCCTGGTGTGTGTGTACACACAGACACTCACACACACACATATATACGTACGTACGTCTAGGAGGGAAAAAAACGCTAGCTGTCGGTTACACACATCATCCCACTCACTCCTCTTTCCTCCTTTGCCATCTCGGGGCACACGAGCGTCACATTCTCTCTCCGACTACTCCAGGGTGGAGACACGGAGCAGCAGCAGCAGCAGTGGCGGTGGGGTGGTGAGGGTAGGAGACGGATGAAAGAGGCGGGACTCTAGGGAGAATGCTACACATGCACATTCTTCTTCACACTTACGCCCCCCCCTCCCTTTTTCAGGATGACGAGCCAATGGTATGCAATGTGGGCAGAGTCCGCGGTCCGTTCTCCACCGCTCTCGACGTCTCTCGGTGGAGATCTGGAGTGCTTCTAGCCGGTTCGTGGCGACGCATTGGTTCCTGTTTGGAGGGTTCAAATGGCGTAGAGGAAGCCCCGATGCCGTTGGCGGCGGCGGCTGTTGATGGATTAGCAGACATGTGACGATGTCACAGATAAACACGTACGCAGATGAGGAGGGAAAGTGAACTCGTCTCGAACAATACTGTGTGGTCTACAAAAGTGAGAAAAGGGAGTAACACCAACAAAATAGAAAAAAAAGATAGCGGTGGTGACAGTGGGGCTATCGATCGTACACCACGGATTGTGTGTGTGTGTGTGTGTGTGTGAAGGGAGGGAGGGAGGGACGGAGGGGGGAGGGGGGGGGGTAAGTCCCGCAGAAGGTCCAGTAACAACGACGATGTGGAGAAGCAAAGAAGAACTGCAAAGAAAAACGAGGGTATGCAGAAGATACAAAGTAGTTGCCCTCACGAGGCCGAAGGAAGGCGCACGAGCGTAATCAAAAACGCCCCGTCTCCTCATCCCCTGCCTGCCTGCCTGCCCCCTCCACCCTCCCCTCCCCTCCCCTCCCCCCCCCCATCATCATCACCTCCACCCCAGAGCAACAGCAGTGCT
The DNA here is from genome assembly GCF_017918235.1 of Porcisia hertigi. Classification (NCBI taxonomy): domain Eukaryota; phylum Euglenozoa; class Kinetoplastea; order Trypanosomatida; family Trypanosomatidae; genus Porcisia; species Porcisia hertigi. The sequence continues at coordinate 268,519 of NC_090575.1, forward strand.
CGGCACAGAGTGAAAGGTAACACAAGAGGTACCGTATCAACGGAAGGGACACGGAAGCGGCCCATTCAAGTCAGCTAAACTCAAGAAGCAGCATGAGACAGGCGTTTATGTGTGTGAATATTTTCTCGCGCGCGCGGGGGGGAGGAGGAGGGGGGGGGAGGAGGAGCAAGGTGCTTGAATCCGACAATTACTGGCACCAGGATCATTCTTTCTTTTCCTCATATCTTCACATGTACGCCAACTTTCACCATAATATGCTGCAATATTGGTGGTGGTGGTGGTGGTAAGGGGGGGGAGGAGGAGGTCTCGTTGTAACAAACACACAGTAGTGCTTGACAAAAGAAAAAAAAAACAGAGGGCACACGCACACAGAGAAAGAAGAGGTGGTCATATCTTTCGCACTGGCCCAAAAAAACTCAACTCAACACTGAGTGAAGCGGTGCCAGGAGAGCAGAAGAGCAAGGCACATCACCGTCATGTCTCCCTCCTCCTCCCCCCCCCCACCCGCCCACATACTCGTGGATGAGACCCCTTTTCCCCTTCTCCCGTGTAAGGAAAGACAACATGCACCTCACTTTCCTTGTTCTGCTGTCCACGCTCCCTCTACACCCATCCCTTACTTATTCGGCGATGGCGGGACGACTTGTTTCACGAGACGCCTCTGCCACATGCGACGCCGCACATTGCGCTCCTCTGTGCCAAGGATCGTCCACCCGTCCTCAGCGCCACCAATTATCGTCCAATCGGTCACCCAGATCCACCCAGCCGGCGCGTGTATCTCCCGCCGACTCGGCACCTCGTGGCCATGCACGTCTTGCCACGCCGGGCACTCGGACGGCAGAAAACGCTTCCCCCACCCGAGCATCGGCACCTTCTTCTCATACTCGTACACCTCGACAATTGTGCTCGCCGGTGGTGCGTTCGCGTTACTCGCTGTGCGCGGCGCCGGGATCGGCGACGCGCCAGGGACGGGGGCCACGGAGCCGTCCACATTCACCGGCAGCATCCTACCACTGGCGCTTCGGGAGTAGCGAGCGGGAGCCGGCACACGGGAGCCAACCGTCTCCGGAGCGAATTCTGAGGCAGTAGCAGTTCTGGCCTGCTCCCCGTCGTGGCTATTCTGCCTGCGAGAGCGGCGGTTGTCGCGGTGCTCTGTGTACGAATCCCCATACCCCGACATCCCCGGCGACAAGATGGCGTCCAGGTCGGAGTTGCTGCGTGAGTGAGAGGACCTTGTTCTCCTCTGTCGATCGCGTGGCGCACTTGGTGCCCGCACCATGATCGTGCTGCCGCCACCAGGAACCAGCACCCTCGACGATTGGGCCCTCGCCAAGTCACCGAGGAGCGGCGGCTCAGTCGCGTCGGGCAGCTCCTCGTTGTCGTCGAGCATGCCCGAGTGACTTCGCAGAATCGTGCCCCTCACGCCAACATTACGACCCGCTGCTGTCCAACTGCGCAAGCGCTCGTTGATTCTCTCCGTTAGATTTGTCGACTCACCCCCCTCCTCCTCCTCCTCCGCCAGCAAATTGTTCGCGTTGGCGCCACGCGACTTCGAGGACGACCTCTTACTGGACCGATCGCCGCTACCGGTCACGCTGCTGCTCCGCGACTGGCCGAAGGGCCGCAGGCCAAATAGCCGCCGATTGCGCGCCTTGGTGTGCTCGACTGTCGTCGCATGCAACGCACCAGGCTGCGCAAACACAATCGTGCTTTCCAGTGGCGCTGCGGTGGTGACCGTGGAAGCAAGCGATGCCGTGCGACGCTGCTGGGTCTCCAAACCAGGGCACACGTTCAGGTAGCAGGCGACGCGCGAGTACGGGAGGGGCCGGATCAACGCTGTCCACCGCATTCGCCGCACCCGAACGTTGTCTGTCAGTCGGTCCGAGTAGATCCCGTAGTACTTGGTGCTGTACGTCCACCCCATGAAGTTTGTGTGAAATCGGTCGAGTATCCAGCGGTCCTGCGGGATGGGCGTCCGGCTCTTTCCAAACGTGAGGTTCTCACGCTTCGACGGGTACCACGCCGGGCCGTCAACACTGGAAATGAGATGGTCGCCGGACCAGGTTCGGGTGCTAGCCTGGATGCGCTGGTACTGATACACCGAGACCACCGACCTCCAGGGGGCGACGCCCCCGTTGGCGTAGAAGTCGCGGATCGGCCGCAGTCGCCGCGTTTTCGGAACGTACGTGTCCGTGACGATCTTTGCCAATGTACCCGTTGCCCGCGACATGTCCGAGAGCAGCCCCGACATCGGGTTTGCCAGAACGCCAACGAGGCCTTGCGCCGTGCCCTTGAGGAGGCCGGTGGCACCCGACTCGGCTGCGCCCTCAATCGGACGCTGGATCACACCCTTGATGCCCCGTGCAATACCAGTAAAGATGTTTTGTTTGCGCCGATCTCGCTCGGAGACACCACCGCCCATGCTCAGCAGCCGCGACCACGAGTCAGTGATGTTCGAGAGAGCGCCGAGACCGCCCCCAGCGAACTCTTGCGCAAACCCAGCAGAGCCGCGCGCCAGCCCAATCGCGAACGCCGATGCCGACGTCGAGAGGCCTTCGATTGGCTCACGGAAAAGGCGCACGGCGCCGCTTCCGAAGCCGGTGGCAAGCTTGAGAGGTGCTCCAATCATCGGCAGCGACGACGCGTACTGTAGCAGGATACCCTTCAGCCGGGAAAGCAGCCCGTCCGTGTAAGTCTTGAGCACCCACTGAACGAATATGCCCAGTCGGCTGCTCTGCTTTGCCGTGACGATACCGGGCGCTGCCACCACGACGTCTTCGCACGAAGACACCATCATGGACAGCAGCGCCGCATCCTTCACGTTAATGTTCTCCCGGAAAAAGTCGTGCTCATCCACATCACGCGTCAGCCACACGCGGACAACGATGGGATTGATGATCAAACGCTCGAGTGTGAGCCGCGACGCCCAAATATCAATCTGCACAGGTGCCCGCTGATACAGATCTGTCGGTGACGGGTTGCGCTCATGGGCGGCGGTGGCGGCAGCAGCAGCCTCTTGCGCACCAAACGTACTCGTGCTACCCCCCAGCAGACTCTGGTTTGCCTGCTTCAACTGCCGCGCGTCCTCGCCAGTGCGCACCGCCTGCACAAAGCTTGCGAGCGCCACAAGAAGCGTGTCAGACACGCGCACCGCTAGCGGCAAAACGTCCAGCCGCACTTCCTCTAGGCAGATGAGGCTTTTGGAGGGCACCAGGATGCGTTCCAGGTAGCCAGAAGCAGCTGCCACGGACTTGGACGTTCGAAGTGAGAGCACGCAGGAGTCGTACCGCGGGGACACCTCTGTCTGGTTGTCGACTTGGAAGTTCTCAATGCTGAACTTGGTCATCTCGCGGTCATTCTGCCGGTCCCAGCTGAAGCGCACGTCCGTGATGGCGCAGAACAGGACGTCCTTGTTCGGCATCACGACCGACAGCGTCACAACCGCCACGTTGAGCAGCACGTTGATAGGAATTGGGGGCGTCGCGATGCTCGTGTAGGCGATAGGCAGGGCAGCCTTTGCCGACGTGATCTCGATGATCTGCTGCCCGTGTCCGCCAAAGCTAAGCGTGTAGAGCACGCCCGTGGCCGACACGGAAGCGTCGTTTACCTCGCGCCGGGTCATGGGTCGGCCCACGTCGAAGGACACCTCGTGCAGTCGGCGACCACCGTCGGAACTGAAGAGTTCTAGCTGGATCAGCGTCGTAACGGTGCTGTCGAGGAGCAGCTCCGTGCCGCAGCCGGGGGCGACGCGCGCCATCAGCCGACCTTTGCTCTTCGCTGCGGTGTCCCTCACATCAATGGCGTAAGCAGTACGATTGAGCAGCAGGTAAGGCGCATACGCCTGCGGTTCTAGCACAATGTAAGTGTAGGAGTCCTTTACCGTGAGCATCACCTCCAGGAACCGGTCGCGGCTGTGATCTTTGCTGCGGGCCCAGCAGGCCTTCTCGCCGGCTGCGCAGTCGCTGGTATCGGAAAGGGGCTCATATACAATGATCAGCTCGCTGTGTATATTCTCAATCCCCACCGGCGTGCCGTAGAGTGGGGCAAATGGACTTTGCAGGATATGGAGATGGTAGCCCACATCGGGCCCGCAAAAGGGGGTCTCGAGAAGTGGAGTTGCGCTCTGCGGCGGCAGCGCCACCACCTGCGTTGGGGGATCAGAGAGGAAAAGTATGCTGTCCGCCGCCGCCATGTCCTGGAGAACGTGCTTCATGGCGTCCACCTCCGTTTGCCGCAGCGTCAGCGACGCCTTTGGCGGCAGCTCACCGCTGCACCCGCCCTCGGTGGACTTCTGCTGCTGGGCAGCCACCACGGCGGTGGTGGCTGCCGCTGCCGCCGCCTCCGCCGTTATGCCACCGTACGTGGACGGAGCGGCGTAGAGGGGCAGAGAACTGCGGTTCACAAGCACCCACCGTGGTGTAATGATGACCAGTACCGACCCGTTCGGATCCACCTGCGATGAGTAAGCAAGATGAATAACCGTGGGGGCTGGCGTAGACGCAGTCGACACCGTGCCCTTCTTCTTGTCACCTCCACTACTTCTGTCAGTCGACGAAGAGCCTTTTTTACGGTCAGCTCGCGCGCTGCCGCTTTCCATAATGACCACACCGCGCTCTTGCGCGTGCAGGGGGACGCAGGTGCCACGGTACCCCTTGTGGTAGAGGTTCACGAAGAACTCCTCGCTCTTGCGGATGTTCATGGGACAGGCAGCAATGCTCGCATTCATGTTGGCGTCAAGGACACTGAAATTGGGCTCCGCCTCGTACATTCGATTCTCCCCGCTTCGCGTGCACTCCCGGACAGTCAGCGGGATCGGAGAGTGGTTCAGCAAAACATACGGCGTCGAGAACGTGACGGTGGAGCTATTTGTCACATACGTTGCGCGAATCACGAGCTGGCGTTGCTGCCGGGAGCGCAGAATAATGAAGGGTTTGTCACGCGAGACAGCAGTGGGTATCAGCGTAGTAAAGATCTCCTCCTCCTCCTCCTCCTTCGCCGGCTGCCCTTTCAGTGATGACGACGCAGAGGCGGCAGACGCAGCCGTGCTCACAGCCGCGGTGCGGGGAGCAGGCTGACGCACCTCCAGCATAAACGCGACTTGGTTCAAGCTGTATTCGTTCAGACCCAGGTTTTCGCTTTGGCGCGCCCCCAGCACGGTGCTTGCGAGTGGCTGTACGGGTCGCAACAACACCTTTCTCTTCGCCAGCGAGCCATCGGCGTCTGGGACTACGTTCACGATGAGTCGGTATGGTAGCCGGTTACGCAGGCGGAAGCGTGACGCAATGACGATGACGAAGGTAGGCACACCACCGCGCATCTCTTCCTGACGCACATAAACAACAACAGCCATGGACTTGGCAGTAGCGGTCTTAGCCTTGCACGAGACGACTAAAGACGCGCCACAGAGTACCTCTTGTAGTGTAGGCATCTTTGCCGGTACGCACGAGGAGCTGCCGCTTAGCGCGTCCGCGATGGGCTTTCCAGCTTCGTACTCGACTCTGTCCAATGCACCGACGGGCTTTACAAAGATGGCGGTGTTGAGGTCGGCCTTTGGCGCCATGTACAAGCGCCCACTCGGTTGCACTGGCGGGTTGTTTGGGGTCGACGCCAGTGCACAGCACAGCCGGTTCTCGAGGCAAATGATCGTGCGAGAGATATGCAGAGGATAAATAATAATTGTAACGGTGCGGCGTAAGTGGCATCCGCCCTCTTCTTGGCCCAGCACCACCCTTGTCTCCACCAACATATCCTCGGTCTGCAGGTACAAGGGCGGGTTGGCGATGTTAGTGGCGCACCCCTCGGGCTGCGGCTCGTCTGGCTTCACCCTGCGGCTGATAGTCACACACGACTCTCTGGCCACGAAGCGTAGCGTACCGCCATGAGGCGCGATGTGGTGGCTGCTGATCGAAAGCTCAACGTCGCAGTGGCTCGTCACGTACACATGCGCATACCCACGCTTCGGTGGAAGCGCTGGGGCATCGCTATCCAATGGTGTCGTTCCCTTGAGAGCCCCGACGCCAGAGCCCATCAGCTGCTCGTTCGCTTCTGAAAGAGTATCCAACATAGACTTTTTCACCAGACTCGCCGCTGTGCCGCTGACTGCCGTTGACGAGTTATCAGCGTCACCGATCGAGCGAAAAGGATTGAACCCAGTAGCGTCCGCGTCGTTGAGGCTGAGTGCCTCCTCCTCTTGTTGCCGCAGCCACACGTCCTCGTCGAGGGCGACGGCGTCCGCATACATGCGCGAGCCCTGAATCGGTGCAGCCAGCTGCATTCGCAGCTGCTTCTGCCGAGAGAAGCGCTTGCGAAGTTTTTTCTGCAGCGCGGCAGCGTCACCGTAGTCGGCGGCCATCCCACTCACTAAGCGGAGGCTGTGGGGTGACACCACGTAGTCAAACCGATCCGTGTGCACCTTGTAGTCGTGTGATTTGACGCTGCCAGAAATGGTGGCGTCGAATTGTTCAATGAGCGGCTCCCAAACAGCTGCCGCATTGCTGAAGCCGCAGATCGACATGCGCATCACGAGGTCCAAGTCCATGGAGGGGTTGATGGAGAGCAGCACGTTCCGCATAAAGATGTGGGCCATATCGCTCTTCGAACCGATCATGATAACATCGATCAAGGGAACCTCAACCCGAAAGTCGATCGCTGGAACGTGATCGTGACCAGTGCAACATTTGTAGCACAGGATACCGGGTCTGTTCGCCGCTGGCGCCAAATAGGCGTCACTTTGGCCGCAGTGCTCGCACTCGCCAGCCGTCAGCACTGGCAATAGCGGGTCCAGAGACTGGGTCTCGTATTCGATGCACGACTTTACACGCGAGATAGTCGTCTCCTCGATGATGGCAGCGCTAAAATCTTTCCAAATCTCCACAAGCGACCGTAACAGCGTCGCGCGAGTGCAAAACTCGATCGAGTCGAGCACCAGCGACACACTCACGCTCTCCACTCCGCTAACGTTCATCACTATGTCTGTAGGCAACAAGACGTGCTCCTCGCTCTCTCCTGAGCGGACGCCGAGGAGTTGCAAAGACACGGAGCGCCGCATCGGTTTCTCATTTTCATTTTCCTGCAGAAACTTCACACGACCTCGCATGCGCAGCGCGATTGAGAGATCCACCACCTCCTCCGAAAGCATTCGCACCTCCATCGCGTCACACGAGAAGCTGGCCAGCAGCCGAACAGTGCGATCGCGCAGTTCGGTGGTGGTGATATGTGGCATGTGTGGTACTGCCACCGCCGATGAGCCCCTATCGTCCATAAGAAATGCTCTAGTCGATGTTTCAGAAATCGAGAAGTGCGCGCCTCTAGGTGATTGAGGACCCTCCAAACGGCCGCCCCGCGCGACGCCATCACTTGAGGGTTCCGTTGGCGGGGGCAGAGATGGCCTGCAAAAGGCCTTGTTCGGCAAGTTCAAGAACTCCTTCTCGAACCGAACGCTGTCGGTGGTGAAGAGCGCCGTAGAGGGTGCGAAGCTCACATACGAGCCAATCGTGTACATGCCCGGGATATGGACGGTGCCGTTCGTGATGGTCAGCTCGCAGCCCTCGTACAAGACAATCTGGCTAGAGGGAACATCTGTTAACACCAGTTTGTGGCCGTTAAGGTCCAGCACATAGCAGCACCGCGTGCGGTTCGCTGTCCACAGAACATGCTTGTAATCTAGCACCACATCTTCCTGTAGCGTGGTCGTCTCGTCCATGAGGCTGAGAACCGGAATTGGGTCAATAGGCACGCGAAGTACCTTGGAGTAGAAGGGGAGGTAGAGCATCTCGCGTGTGTCAAAAAGAATCGTTGGTGAGAGAGACACGCTGAAGACCCCAGCGGAGATGCTCACAGAGTTCTCGACCACGCTAGAGCCAGCATCCACGTCGATGTCGGGCTGTGGCTGCACGTAGAGGATGTGCAGCTCCGTGACGGTTAGGAGGTCCACCAACTCCTGAATGCACGAGGTGTTGCGGGGGCCGGTGCGCGCGTCCTTGCTGACAGATAACGGCCTCGACGCTGATGCGTCTGAAGACGGCGGAGCCACCACTTCGACACCGACGTGCTGCGCGCGCAGAGAGCCGACGTGGACGTCGGTCGTCTTCCCAGTCGTGCTAACATCAGTGCTGAGCACTTGCGCCTCCTCAAGCTGCAAGCGGAACACATCGCCCACGTCAGCCTGCATGAAACCGATGTGGGCGATGAGAGTGAAAGATGTAGACGGGCCTCCTTTTGTATGCATGTAGGGATGCGGCACAGACTGCTCTCGGAGGAACGGCGATGTGGAGGCCACGGCCGGGAGAGTAGCCCGCGCCGCTGTGCCGTCTTTTTGCCAGCCTGCTCCTGTCTCTGACGGTGCTGTCATCGGAAAATCGGCGCCGGTGCCAGTAGTGCAGCGCGAACTCGACGACTGAAGCGGTGCACGTGAGCTGTGCACAGCACTGCAGGGACGGCTCTGCCCTCCAGTGTTATCTGCTGGTGAGGTGGTCGCCACCGTGCTGCCCACAATGGCGCGTCCGCCGTCTTGCGTGGGACCCGTCTTCGCAACGGCATGATTGGTCTCTGTCCCATTTACCAAGGCGCCGAGAACATCCATGGCGAAGTCCGTCTGTCTGTGGGTAAGCGCCATGGAAAGCACGGGTATGTCCACCTTCAACATTGACTGCATATGGTGGACCGCTCCGTCCTCTACGTCGGTCACTGCAGCCTTCTCTTCTGTATGGTCGGTACCCATAGCCGCGGTTACTACAGTCCTCGTGGACGCGTCCAGCGACGTCGGCAGCGCACGCTCAAACTGGACATGGATTGTGCACTCCTTTTGAAAGCAGCTCTCGTCCTGCAAGAGCATGCCCATCTTCCGCACATGCAGTGTAAACACCTCCCGTGCCATGGCTGCCATCTTTGCCTCCGACTCCGTGAGTTCAGGCGACTTTGAGGAGGGGTAGGTGGTTGCTGTCACGCCAGATTTTTGCCTGAGGGTGATGTCGCTGGGGAGCACTAGCCGGCTGTTGACGATCAGGCTGCCGGGCGAGAGCTGCACCCCACTTGTGGAGGTGGGCTTGTCTACCAGCAGGACCTGTGGACGATGCACCAATACATCGAACTCCATCAGCTGCTCTGTTTCGTTTCTACGTCGCATCGACTCTGCGGCGCGGTCGGAGACGTAAGTGTACGCCTTGTCCCGATTACAATCGGATATGTGCGCCTGTGCCTCGCGCAGGATACTCACGACAGTGCGCACCACGTCCGGGACCACAACGAAGCACAAACTCCCAAAGCGGCACTTCATGTGCCGCCTGTAGACCGGCGCCGTTGATACAGCAGTGTCGGTGATGTCAGACTTCTGTGCAAAATCAGTTTTGGGCGCCGCATCCGTCCTTACCTCGTACGTCACCAGTGGATCCAACGGTACTACTGGGGTGCGCATCACAGATCTAGTATTGCCTGTGAGATTTTTGTCGGCGCTTGGCGCGTCGCCAGCCTCGGCGTCCTCATACGAGTAGATAAAGGTGCGGTAGTTTGTGTTCACAGTGGCGCTGTCAATCATGGAGAGGTTGTCCAGCGTCACAACGAGCTCGCTGGCTCCGTCGGGGTACGAATTCGAGCTACACGCAATGCTTGCAAGACGCAGCACCGCCACCTCGCGGTCGCCTTGGCAAAAACGAACGCGGCACTCGCCCAGCGTGGCAGTGAAAGTGAAAAGCATAGCCGACGTATCATGTGCCACGGCTGCAGCAGCGGTGGTGGTGGTGACGGCGGCGGCGGCGGCAGCCATGCGATCTGTGGACCCTGCGCTGCGCCTGACGCTTGTTGACGCAGTCGTGTTGGCAAAGACCGGTTGCCCAGCGGAGGGGGTGGGAGGGGAGGAGGTTTCGAGAGTGTTAGGCTCGTCACGGCTGGGAATATGGACGGAGAGGAGCGTGTTGAGAAGCGTTCCGAGGCTACGTGGGATGACCGTCACAACAACCGCGCCAATCTGCACTTCTGACGTGCGTTCAGTAGGATTAAAGGTCACTCGCAAAGCGGCATCAGTCGTGGCGGCAGCAGCGAAGTTGCCGCTAGTGCCGACTGCGGCAGCAATGAAGTTGCCGTCGCTGCCGCTCCCCATAGGCGCCATTGCCGCTGCTGTCGCGCGCGCAGCTGGAGTGCCTGACTGGGATCTCCCCGAGGAGGACACAGTTTCGCTCTGCAGCATGCAGCGGCCGGTGAGCTGGTCCACCATGCACAGCGAAGGCACCCAAAGCGCTACCCTGCCGTCAGTCAAGACGACGGTGTCCAGCGCGGCAAGCGTGAGTGTGTGCGTGTTGACTCCAACGGTGTCATACACAGCGACAGACAAGCCGTTGATGTGCACCTGAACAGTGCGCGAGGGTGGTGGTGGTGGTGGTGGTGCCACCATGGCAGGTGGCTCGCCATCCGCCTGGGGCGTGAGCGCGGGCGGTGTGTGGAATTGCCGCTCCACCGAGGCCGCCATCCTCGCTGTGTCAGGTGCGACAGAGCCCCTGTTTGGCTGCGGAACAGCCTTCTCGTATGGGCCGTAGTAGTTCACGTCACGAGGCACAAGCACGTTCAGCTGCGCAAGGCGCACGAGTCGCTCCACATCCGCGGGGTGAAAGAGCGCCGTTGTCCGCTCCATGTGAAGGCCGATCGTCTCCACACCGCTCCGCGCCTCGTAGGCAAAGCGCAGCGCAGACCGCTTCAAGAGCGAGGGGATGCTGTATTCCTGGACATTCACCAGCACAGATAGCTCAGCAGCGCTGGAGTTCATTCGCACCGCCGTCTGCATAACACCAAGTCGCATTTCAAGGTTTCCACTCCGCCGCTGCAGCTGCATTGCGTCGCCAGCGAGGATGATACGCGGCTGCCGCCAGAGGACATGCAGCACAAGGAGGGTGGAGTTGGCCATTTGCTGGGCTGCAGCCGCCATACGGGCCCGCTGCTCCCGCATCACACCAAGGCTCGCGATCTTTGCCACAGGCTCGGCAGGGGAAGTAAAATAGTCCACGAGCCCCTGCACAATTGGCATTGACACCAGCGCGTCCAGCTCGCCGATCTCTAATTGAATATTGTTGATGTTCGCTTCTGGGTCCGACTTGAACCTGAAGTGAAGCACCTCGGACTGGTTCGGCTCGGCGGTGGTGGCCAAGATGGAAGCACCGTGCGCAGCCGATGGTGCCGGCGCGCGACTTGCATTGTCAGCAGCAGCGCCACCGCCGCCCCCGATCAGCGGTGAAAACGGCGTGCCCAGAACCCCCTCCCGGTCATTCTGTGTGGCCGGAGCGGGTGCAAAAGTGTCGCCTGCGGCCTCCACAGTGGAGGACGTCTCTCGATCGGCGCAACGCTTGAAGAGAATTTTCTCGCCTGAAGGCACATCCAACACACTGAGCTCGCACACCTTAACGGCAACCTGCTTTGTCGTTGGCAGCTGCACCACATCTGCAAGGAGAGCAATGATACTCGCCTCGATCAGCGTCTCACGTCGTGAGTTGAGGAACGGGATAACCACATTTGGCGTCGTGATGACGACGCGCATACCACTGCGGCTGCTCGAGAGAGTGGTCCTGTCGTGCGGCGCTGCACCGCCATCTCCACTTTCGCCCCCCACTACATTCGTTGGTGGGGATGCGTGAATGATGGACGTCGTCCCCGTTTGAGCTGCCGACCAGGCTGACATGACAGCCTCGTTGCAGACAAGGTCGGATAGCGCCAGCCACTGGTCTGAGACAGCGAAACGACGCAGGGTGAAATCGGCTGAGAGCACCGATAAGGTGAAGGGCTGCGTGTCCGTGAGTAAATGGCCTTCGGTGTTGCTCGACTCCGAAATCCTGCGCGTGCTCGGAGCACACGCTGAGGAACCGACGGATAAGTTGGGCGACGCGTTGGCCCTACTGTCGCCGAGTCTGCTGCTGGCCTTCGTGTCACACCACACACCAGTGTCCATCTTTCCTTCCTCCTCTGTGTCGGTAGTGTACATAGCGGTGCGTCTGAGGCCGAAGTCCAGCATAAGACTCTTGTGTGTGGTGAGTGAGTCAGCGAGGTGCAGCGAGCCCGCCTCGCAGTACACCAGGACAGAGGTGGTGTTGTCCCGCACGTCATCCAGCTCGAGACTCCTCCATTGCACACCAAGGCGGTTAGACGGAAGTGACATGGACATTGAAACACCTGCGCTGTGCAGCTGGAAGCGAGACGACCCCGCGGCGAGAGGGTTGCTCGCCTCCTCGCCGTGGGTGTCGGAAAGCAGCATTGAGATTCTGCCCATCCGCATTGTCACATAAAGCGCCTCATTGCTGCGAGTCGCCCCCGCCACTGCACCCACTCGCGTCCCTTTGAAAGAAACCCCACCGCGTGAAAAGCTCGTGTTGTCCCCCAGCACCGCGGAGGTGGGGTGCTGCAGCGGTGCTTCGATACACTGGCCGTCCTTGCTCAGCACCCTCTGGCGCACCTCCGACGTCTCCAAGGTATAGGCGGCGATATCCACAGGGTCTGTGCGGGTCAGGTTCTGACGCAGCAGTGTGACCAGCTGCACCAGGTCCGTCTCTTGGAGCTGCAGTGACGCATCCTCGCTACGAATGTCGATGCACGGCGGATCCTCGGACTGAAGATCGATCGGGGTGCGCACCGCCATTTCCAGGCACATCTGTGTAGTCAAGAGAGAGGAGCGTTGATGGACGAGTAGCGGCGCATCCTGTGCTTTGCTGCTCTCGCGCGAGTGCGGAGGCGGCAAAGCCGAAGCGTGCAGCTCCTCACGCCACATGTCTACCTCACTGAGCGACATACCCATGGTCTCGTGTCCCTCTCTGGCACGGAGGCTATTCTGTAGGATCAGCTTCCCCAGGGAGGCGCAGAAACGGTGATTGGAGTCGGCGGCGGCGGCGCGTGGATCAACGGGGAGGACGACGAGGGTGTCACGAATCGCCACTCGCATGCTCATGAGCAGCCGCGGGCCCTCGCGAGTGGGCGGCAGGGTGCGACCATTGTACAGGGGCCGCTCCGCCACTCGACTGATGCGTGAGAAGAGTCCTGCTGTGAAGTACGTCTTGAAGATCATGACGGTGTGCAGGTCCAGGGTGATGGTGCTCGCCCCCACCTGCAGCTCCACCGCGCTGGAGTAGCGCAGTTCCTGTGCATTCACAAGCGACCGCTTTCCATTGACTTGGGTGAAAAGTGGCATGACCGGCAAACTCTTGCGAAAGCTAAAAATGATGTGTGCGTTTTCATCGAGCGAATGCGACGCTGCTGACGACGACGACGACGATGACGATGACGATGACCCCGACAGACGCGCTGTTCCACACCCGGGCTCCCCATCTCCGGATGGAGGTCGATAGGCGAGTAGCGTGCGGTTGGCTTTTGACAAGCCCAAAGACGCCAGGACGCTGGCGGAGACTTCGCCGACGTGCCCGGAGAGGTCCATCTTGACTGTGTACTTGGACAGTCGCAGCTTTATCGCGCGCATGCTCGCCGAGGCGAACGGTACATCCTTGCTCTCTCCAGGGGCGCGGTTGAGCAACGTGACAGTGATGGATCCCGGAATGCGCACAAAGACGTCTGCCACATGCCGGCTGGGCATCGAGCACTGTTGTCGAACAAGATCTATTTGATACTCGAGGTCACTCATGCGACTCGCAGTGCTCTTGGAGCACGACAGCGCCGGGTTGCCATTCGTGCTGGCCCCGTCATCCACCACGGCAGAGGCGGCCATGGTGGGGGGTAGAAAGTGTCCCAGTCCCCCGCTCTCCGAACGGTCCGCCACCGACGCTTCCACCGCCGTCGCGGTTCTCCTGTTCGTGTCGCAACCAGCGCTGCTAGCCCTAGTATCCATGGCGGAGAGAGCGAGGTTCACCATGTCCATGACCGTCTCCAGTAGCTCCACGCACGGTGTGCCAATGCACACCTTCAGAGAGGAGTGAAAGCCTACCGCCAGGGCAACTGGGGCATCGCCCTCAGAGAGGAGAACATCCACTCGCACCCCACCGCCAGAGAAGATAGGAAACTCGGTGTCGCGAGCAGCAACGATGTGCGGCCGCTTCAGCCACAACAACATCTTCTTGTGGCGGCTGCGCACGGCGACAATGAGTTCGGCGCTTGCGCATTCCACCTGGAAAGCGGGCAGTGGCACTACGGTGAGAGTGTCCGAGTTGTCGTCGTGGACATCAAGCCCGAGACCTTCGACGAGTAGCTCGAGCCGCATCAAGGGTAGATCACTGCTGCCCTTTGGAGACACCGACTCGGTGGAGCTTTGGTTCGGCCTGGTACGAAGCACCTCAGTTTTGGGAAAAGGGGGCGACGAAGCCCGCGACACTGGCCCTGATGAGACATTCCCCGGTGTTGGAGGTCCTCTGCCTCGGGCGCCTGTGCCATCCTGGCCCTCTCTATGCATATCTGCGCCTGCGCTGCTCACCTCAGCGGCGCCGCAGCGCAGCTCCTCCACGCCCAGGCGCGGCGGCGACACCCCACCCGTGCCACCAGGGACGTCTCTACCAGTCCTGCCCTCTGGCAACCCCCTGCAACCCGACACGGTAGCAGGTGGTTTTAGACGGGAGAACCAGGCATCCACCATTGTGGTGATGAGGTATATTTGGTGCACCGAGCACGCCACTCGGAGCGACGGCACTCGCAACCTCAATACCATCGCCTCACGAGCGGTGTGATGGTCATCGATGCGCTGCAGGACATCCACCGCGATAGACACCTCCGGCACTACCAAGAAGCCGCGCTGTGGCCGCCGCATCGCCCACTCCAGGGTCGTCAACTCGAGGTAAAACTTCGAGAAGCTCGCCTTGTGCGGGTAATAGTAAAGTGCCTCCTCAGCCACCGGGTCATGGTCGGGGCTGCCGGGCTCGTTGGCCGCAGTGGCATGCAACGGCGCCGCACTGGAGCCGTCAGACCCTCCGCCTGTGATGGCAGCAGCCGCTGATAATCGTCGCTGCTTTTCCGCTTCGGAAAGAGGGCGCGCCTGCAAGCGTACGCGACCCAAGGACACGCACAAGGTTGGCTCCTGGGCACTCGCGTCGAGGCTCTTGGGCAAGATAAGCACCGGAGCCGATGCATCCACCGTCAAGTACAGCCCCTTGGCTTTGGCCATGGCAGCTCGCACCTCGTGCGTTGCCGCCGACCCGACAGCAGACGCCGCCTGTTTCGTGGACTCGGCAAAGCCCGACACGTCCACACCGACTGGGGGGGAGAAGAAACCGATCAATTGCTCAATAGTGTGCGGGTCTGCCACGATGCGCAGCGGAAGCATCTGTACCTTGATCGCCGCATCCACCACCGTGTCGGGCAGCGGTTGATCCACAGGGTTCAAAAATCCAATGATGCTGAAAAGTGGCGTGTCATAGTCCTGGGACCTACTTCGCTTGTCCTCCTCGCAACCGCTACTGCAGATGCAGCCGCTTGGCTCAGCCGGGTAGAGTGGAAGTGGCGGTGTCTGTGAAGACAAGCCCTGCTCCCTCTTGTCCACCCTAATGACATCGTAGATCGTGGGTTCCTCGAGTGGTGGCTGCTGCTTGCTGCTGCTGCTGCTGCTGTCCACGTACGTGAGCGACCGCATAGGGGCACACTCGTTGCCAGGGCTTGACTTGGCGCTGCGGTGACCAGGATGAACGCCCTCGATGAGATAAGGCACCAAGCTGCCACAGCTACTGGAGGAGTGTACAGCGGCCTCGGCGATGTCGATGGAAGTCGCCGAGGCGGCGGCCGGATTTTCCAAGGTGATATTTTTGGTCCGGAAGAAGAAGAGAGTCGAGCTCGGCTTGTTATACAAAGACACACCGCCGCGCAGTTGGAAAACCTTGAGGGTGATGAAGTCCCCGTGCTCTGTGTCGATGCGGTAGCTCGTGAGCGGGAGGTCGAAGCTTGCGCGCAGCCAGCAGTACGACGGCGGTAGACTGCTCGTGCTGCCGGTGCGGCTGAGGTCGGCCGCTGCCGTGTGATCAGCTTCGGCGTCTGCAGCGCTGATCCCGTACTCAAGCTCGATGGACCTGAACAGCTTCTCATCCGCCTCGATTTCCTTTGCGGTGGCACTCTGAGCAGCTGCGGCACCCCTGTCTGACGCACCAATGCGCCCACCCAGCCAGCTAAGCCAGCCACGCGTTTGTGATTGCGCTTGCTCCAGCTGCACGCTTGCCTGATGCTGCCTTGCCATCTCCTCGGCCTTGCGTATCTCGTTATCCTTCCGTTTCATGTGAATCTCATTTGCAATCTGGGCGTACACGCGTTTTCGGGACTCTCGCATATCCTCAACTGTCATGAACCTCGTCACAAATGAGTAGGCCTTCTTCTTCTCTGGTGTCATTACGCTCTGTCGCACAACCTCTCGGTAGAGCGCTTCGTAGTCTCGCTTGCACACTCGCGAGATCTGCTCGACCACCTGGTCTAGCTTCGCCCTCCGCAGAACAGTACGTACTGTGTGAATAGTGTATCGCCACCACTCACGCGCGTGCCCCAGTACTGGACAACGTGGCCGAAATTTCTGCAGCTCCAGTGCATCAGTCTTGTTGGTGAAGAACATTGCGGTTTGGAGAAGCTTCGTGTACTGAGGCCGGGTGAGCTTCGCCATCACGTACTGCAGCTGTACCGCCACGTCTGCGAACGGTGTGTCCAGTAGTTGGCGCACAAACAACTTGAAGACCACCTTGACGTCCACGCTTCCCGAGACAGGACCAAGAATGGTGGACAAAGCCACATTACCGTCCCGCACGCGCTGCCGCATGCGGTGGTACCATTGTTGCCAGTCATCCATCTGCGAAAACCAGGTGCGGTCTAGCGCGGCGTTGGCTCGTACGCGGGTTGGGTCATCGCAGTAGATCTGCAAGTCGTTGAACACCAGGCGCTTCCACATCCGCTGGAGAGTGGAGGGGTCGGTAAACATAGGCTGCCCGGTGGACTTGTTCATTGTCAGCAGCTGCACGCCACCAAGCACGGCACCGAGCACCGTCTCTGTCGGCTCATCCTCGTATCGGATGTGAACCGTCTCTACCTTCACAATAATGTTATTCACCACGAGTTCACCGAGTCGAGAAATGAAGCCTCCACCTTCCTTCAGCGCGGAGGTGCCACCGCCAGAGGTGGCCAGTCCAGCGGACTCTTGATTCTCCGCATCGTCACGCTGGCGCTTGCGCTCGGCCTCAAAGGCGTCAAGTTCCTTTGCCTTCGCCTCAGCCACAGCTGCCCACTTTTCCGCTTTCACGTTGCGCTCGTGTCTGCCGCGGCTGCTGCTGCCCGACGCTGTCGCAGCACCACCTGCATTCCCACTACCAGGATGCACACCCTTTAGAGTCAACAAAAGCTCTCCCACCTCCAGCACAACGGGTTCGGAGCGGAGGTGCTTGATGGGGATCGACAGTGAAACATTCTTGCAGATGCCACGATACGTCTTTATGGGTAGCAAAGGCTTCTTCGCTTTTGACTTTGGCGACGCGAAGGCTTTGCTGCCACCGGCAGTGGCACTGCTGCCCTCGTCACTGTCGTCGCCTGCGGCACTCAGCAGCGCATCCAGCGCCTCTGGGCGTAAAATGAGATCGTTCAACGCCACCTTCCCACCCCATATGTTCACCTTTAATTGATCCTCGTTGATGTTTTCAACATATTTCGATAAGTACGGCACCAACAGCGCCGCGAGGTACTTCTCAAGCATGACGGTGAGACAACAACTACAAGGCGTGAATCAGGCAGTGGGCTGGGGGGTGGGCAGGGCAGGGCAGGGCAGGGCAGGGCAGAGCAGGATGCAATGACACAGCCCCCTTGCGCGGAAAAAAAAAAATCGAGGAGAAAGAGAGACAAAGGCCTCAGGATGAAGACAGCCAGGAAAGACTCCAAACGCACGTGCAAAAGAAACACTAGAAGAAAAAAAAAATTTTAAGGCGGCGGTAGCACACGGCTGGAGCGAGAAATGTTTGTCCAACCAATACGTTTGTTACCTGAAGTGTGCGTATCGATGTGGATGTCCACTGTGTGTGGGTGTGCGTGCGTACGTATTGGGCTCAGGTTCCGCAGGAGGGGGGAGGGAGGGAGGGGGGGAGGGGGAGAGCAGGCACACTAACAGAAGCGGAAGAGAAATGGTGGGGAGGGGAGGGGGGGGGTAGTAACGCTGAAGGCTCGAATTATCGCCAAGTAAAACAACTGTACAAACTTGAATGAGAAGTACAAAACGAGAAGAGAGAAGCAGGACCTGGGGAAACAGAGAGATGAAAACAGAATATATATTTATGTAGGAGATTACCGCACTATAAACCGTCGCACAACAGTCAACACCGGCATGTCCAGCTCGTGGTGGCAGCGTGTGTGCGTGTGCACGGGCGCGAGGGGGGGGGGAACGAGAGGAAGAGGGAGAATTGATCAAGACGCCAACATAAAAAGTGGGCGCTGCTCTCCCGCTATTAAAATGATACGCCCCTCCAACTAGTCGGGTCAGAGGAAGAAGGAAGGAAGGCGAAGGCGAAGGCGAAGGGGGGGAGCCAACACAGAAAGCACACGCACTAGGGGAATTCGCAGCCCAGAAAATGAGCTCAAGTTGAGAATCTCCGGGGCCTTCGCTTTCTCCTCTTCCCCTCTGTTTCGACTTTCCCTCCCTAATGAGGGACGGGAGGGGGAGGGGGGGGGGTTGCACCTACGGGTCCAAGCACTTCAATGGGGCACACCAAAAGTCTCCTCTGCCTTCTCTCTCCGTGGGTTAAGGTAGGGAGGAGAAAGGGGGGAGATAGAACAGCAAAGGTGTTGGGGCGAACGGGCCTATAAAAAAAAAACGGAACGGAGAAGAAAGCAATATTTGGGCGAGAGATAAAAAAGAAATGAATCCCTTCGGCAGTGCAAGAACGAGAATCGTTGGTGTAATGGTTGTATAGTGAGGGGAGAACAAGAGGGGATGAGGTAAGGGGAGTGAGGTGCCAGTGAATCATTGAAAAACGAAGCGGGTCCACTGACACACACACACACACACAAGATTGGATGTGGGTGTGTGTGCGCGCTGACACGATCACACGCGCAGGAGCCACAGTGACTGAGCGAAAGGCAGACAGTCAAAAAAAAGGCCGCAATGTGTACACCTGGGGGGGCCATGGGCCAGGGATGCGAGAGAGCGCCTCAAGGGCTCAAATAGACGGGAAGTTGCAGCACAGCTTTCCAGCCTCTTTGCAGTGCCCCCCACCCACCCCGCTCTACGAAAAACAAAAGGCAACTCTGTTTCACTGCGTGAGTCTTCGGGGGGCGTTGTAGACACGGCATGGGCATCTCTCACCTCCCTTTTTTTATTTTTCTCCCCCACTCTGGTGTGTACGAGTGGACAAATGCTGATATATATGTGTATATATATATATATGTATATATATGTATATGTGTATACGTGTGGATGTGTGATTAAAAAAAAGATACGCCAAACCATAACTAGCAGAAGGGCCGCCTCTGAGAACAGAGCGTAAAGATCTGAGCCTTTAGGGAGGGAGAGGAGGGGGGGGGTACTTGGCCCTCCTCCGCCCCCCCCCCTCCCGCTTGTGTCTGTGGTTTTCATAAGTCACCGTCCTCCGCCGCCTCTGCAGAATGATACCGCTTCTGCTGCTGCTGGTGCTGCTTCTGTGGTTGATAATGAAGGTGACCTGCCCCATCTGCGTTCACGTCATCACCACCACCACCGCTGTCAGTCAGCAACCCCCAGTCCGTCAGCTGCTCGTGCACAGCAGTCATGAGCGACATCGGTGAAGCTCCAGGCGGTATATCCTGGCCAAGCTCCCAGATCATTATCCCAGACAAGTTGACAGCGCGTGCCAGTTCCATCTTGCGCTTCACATCGTCATAGCTCGTGAAGCTATACCCGGCGTACTCACTCAAGGCGCGCAGCTCCGCCCCTCCCTCGACCCATGTTGGGTGCTTCTCCTTCGCCCATTGTCGAATGGAGAGCCAGAGTTGCTCGTACGTCTGGGGCGGCAGTTGCCTGTCCACTCGATGACGGCCATAGAAAGGAATCCCAAGGGTGAGCATACAGCGGTGGTTCTGCTCGGCGCGGGGGCGCCGGTGCGTCTGCCCACGGCGCCTGTCATACGAAGCCTCCCTAAAAGGCCCAATCATCTCCTCTCTGAGCACCGAGGCAGCGTACTCAACCGAACTGTGTGGCTCAGTCCCGACAACGTGGTCGTACGCCATCCAGTGTACATAATCCAGCGACTGAAGCACACCAGTGGACTGCAGCACAGTTGAGATGGACGAATGAGGATGAAGGGCCATAGACAAGAGGGTGCGCCCTACTCGAGTATGGTGGCGCCGCTCGACAATGGGTGCAGCTGCGCCTTCGCCTCCGGTGGCGTCCATATAACCCAAGGCAGATCGGAGGTCTTGCAGGAAGCGGCCGAAATTCAGCCACTCCGTCATCGTCTGCGGATACTCCCAGTTGAAGTCGATGCCGTCCAGGCTTCGCGCCAGCAGCACCGCCTTCGTTTCTTCAATGAACGCTTGCCGCTTCACTGCGTCCCCGACGAGGTCCGCAAACCCGGAACTGCGACCGCCACCACCAATGCAGAGCATCAGCTTGGTGCCGTGCAGGTCTGCCAATCGGCGAATGCGGGCCCACTCGCCACCAGACGGCAAACGGTCATCTACATGAGTGAGGCGCAAGGTCACTGGATCCACCTCCGCGCTGAAGAAAATGAGATGCGTGAGCCCTGATTTGAAGAAAGCCTCGTAGTTGAACGAGTGCTGGCGGTACTCGGGCAAGTACCCGAAGACACTAAAGAGGGGCAACTGAGAAACCGTCGTCGTTGGGGTGTTGTGTCCGGTGCTGGCAGTGGCATCACCCGCGGTCGCAGTCGTGCCCAGCGGAGCGCCCAAGCAGCTGGAGTGAAGTACCGCTGCGAGACACACCAACAGCACAATTGAGCTCCTATGCAGCATCGCTCCGAGGGGCGACACAAACGGGGCCACACCGAAGGGAGTTGGGGAGAAGAGGGCTAAAGGGCTAGAATGGAAGACACAACTGGGCGAGAGGCACAGGCGTGCTGGTGTGTGCGTGTGACCTCCTGGAACGAGGATGAAGGGGGAGGGGGGCATAGATGTGGGTTGCAGGAAGGGGGGAAGAGGGGAAGAGGGGAAGGGCGCCAGTCATGTGTCGAGCTTGAGGACGACGTGAGCGAGGACACCCCGCAATCGGAGGGAGGTGACAATCTCCAGAGGGGATCAAAGAGAAAAAGGCTCCAGCAACACCCACGCAGGACTCCAACCAAAACAAAAACAGACGACAGTCCCACAGCGCTGCATAGTTTCCCGACATCTACCTGAGCGCAAGAGGGTGTGCGGGGGGGGGGGGGGGGGGGGGAGAGAGGAGTGGTAGAAGTGACGGCGCAAGAGACAGCTCGTCTACTCAGCCTGGTGCACGCACGCAGACTTAATGCCTACACATGCTTGCGCAGCCGTGACACCTCCGGCCTTTATCAATAATTTCTGCTTTTTTAATATATATATATAAACATATATATGTGTGTGTGTGCTATGTGTATGCCCGCGTCTGCGGAGGGTGGCGGGTGGGGTGGGAGGGAGGGAGGGAGCGAGGCATCCCTCCCCCCAAATAACAAGGAAAAAAGTCACACGTGGGCCCACACTACTACTGTTACCACCACCACCACCACCACCCCGCAAAAGCAGCAGTATACGTTTCGATATTGGACGAGTGATAATTAGGAACAAAATAGAATAGCAGCAAGGAGTCACAGGTATGAGATGCGGGAGACGTATGTCTAGCTGATTGCAGGCATCGCTTCCTCAGCCGCCGCCCCGCCCCGCCTCGCCACCTCTCTTGTCTTCTGCCCCCATGCACCCCAGCCTGTGTTAATCAGCTGCCCCCCCCCCCCCTCCCCAACTTCACAGGTCCCCTCTACACAGACCTGGGTTGTCATGACCACTATAATGACGATACGTAGCTCAACCCGATGGAGGCCCACATCACCACGGATACGGTGCAGAGAATATACTGGAAAAAAAGCATCTTTGCCCAGGGATAGGTCATGAACTGATAAGCGTTGAACAGCAGAGTCGTGTTGATCGCAGTCGGAGTAGCCAACTCGACCATGAGCACCATGATGAGCGTCTTGTCCAGCGAGCCCTGACCACCGAAAAGAAACGGCATGGTGTGGATGAGAAACATAAGAAGAAGAAAGCTGAAGATCGGCGAGATAAGCATACGGAACACGATGATGCCCCAGATAAACACAGGCTGGGTGCCTTGCAGAGACAGGATGCGCCGCACACTGAATAGGAATGACTTTCTACCCGTCTTGCCGCTGTCGATCCTTTCGTCGTCGTCGTCAATGTTATTGTGCTCGGCCATCGGTACAATAGAGGAAGCCCTGGCGCCACGGGGCATCATCATCGACGCAGGGAGGCGCCCATCGTGTATCAGCGTCTGGGGGGAAAAAGACTTGTGTAAGCCAAATTCAATATTGGCATGCTCCGCATCATACCATCTCGCGTACGCAGAACCCTCGCCCAACAGCTGCCAGTCCTTGGGGTGCAGTGGGTACACTGTATTTTGCTCGGCGTGGCGAAGGCGCCGCGCGGTCGCCCCGGCCGCCGACCCAGCTGCGTCAGTCGACGAATCGACAAGGTTCGCGCCAAGCAGCATCAGCGACGATGGAATCGAGCCCTCGCCAATCAGCGTGATGGCGTCCATCACCATCTCCAGCGGCCCACCCTGAAACAGCCCACGCAAGGGTGGGAC
The DNA here is from genome assembly GCF_017918235.1 of Porcisia hertigi. Lineage (NCBI taxonomy): Eukaryota > Euglenozoa > Kinetoplastea > Trypanosomatida > Trypanosomatidae > Porcisia > Porcisia hertigi. The sequence goes on from NC_090575.1 coordinate 291,200, forward strand.
GATGCCAATGAATATGCCCACCACTACAGAGAGGAAGGGTGGGCTTGTCATGAGCTTCTTGGTGAGCCCCAAGAGAGCGCTACCGAGCTGCCGCGCCTTCTCCGACACAGTCCTCTTCCCGAGTGCCTTCATCTCACTCTCGTACCTGACGCGGATTAAGCCCGTGGAGACCCAGTCAGGTGGCAGTTGAACTGCTGTCGCCATCGCGTACACACGCTCGGCAGTTGCGGTGGGGAGCATGGAAACGGGTGAACCGGACAGCTTGAGCTTACCGCCAGATGCAGAATCCCTGCCGCATGCGCCGACGAAGCTTCTGTCTGTCCGCGTCAAGGAGTTACCGAGCGATCGACCGGGATTCTCGAGGCGTGTGTGGGAGTCCACAGGGTGGCTCGCCTTATCATTGAGGGCACCAGCGGCGGTCTCGTCACCGACCCCTAGTGTACTGGTGCCCTTGTCCCTGTAAATAGTTCGGCCAGCCGACGGCGCTGAGGAGGCGGGAGGGGACCTGGTGAGTGTGTTGACCCCCTTTCGAGATTCGCCTGAGCTCTGCGCCTCGCCCTCGGGGTTGTCCATCTCGCTCCACTCTGCATCCTCATCGCCCCCCACCACCTCACTGATGGGAAGGGAAAACGTCTGCGTCATGGCATCACATCGGCCCATCATCTCCTTGTGCTTGATCAGAATCTCGCGCAATAGCCGCTGCTTTCTAGCAGCCCTCTGCCCCGCCTTCACAAATGCCGGGCACGCAGACCACAAGTAGAGCATGTAGCTCATTGCAAACACAAAAATGTAAGCAGCGCAGTGAGCCGCGTCTATGAATGAAACGGAGCTCGCTATGTTCAGCAGGACAGACAAGGGCAGCGTGACGCCGTTCTGTGCAGAGCAGCCGACCCATGTGGCGTAGGCGTACCCCGCGTACTCCTCCTGGATCTCATCTGGCACCTCCAACGCGTTTACGACTTCGCTCCCATCGACGCCGACATCTCGAAAGTGTTCGCTCAGGACCATGGATACGTACGGGACGCTCCTCGTGGTACAAGACTTCTTCGTGGGCGCCGTCCTCGGCGCCCCGTCCGCGTGAGCGCCCCCTGCTGCCACCTTGTCATAGCATACTTCGAGCCGCAGGTCCTTGCATAGCTCCTTGGGAACACCCGAGTGCTTCGACTTTAGCCTGAAGAAGAGAGACGCCAACACAATACCCCACAAGAGGCCACATGCAATCAAGATGATCGAAAAAAAAATGAGAGCACTGCACCCAATAAGCATATCGAGATCAACCGATTTCGCTGTGTTCGACAAAGTGAGGCATGGGAGGAGCAGCGTAGAGATCAGCACACCGAAGTTCCGCAGCGTGGTGCCGCTGTGGGGGATCGACTTCGATGTAAGCGCCCCGATCAAGACCGCCACAATCACCTTGCCGACAGCGATGAATGTCACACCGAGCATATTCATATTTGTGTGTGTGTGTGTGTGTGTGTGTGTGTGTGTGTGTATTTCCGTGCAAGAACGAGACAGTCCGTTCGCGCTTTGACGTTTGACAAAGGGGGGAGAGAGATGGAGCCCTTATCCGTTTTTTCCCCTCCTCCTCCTCCTCGCGGTCCACGGCTGCCAATAACACGCGCGATGGTTTGCTGGTGTGTGCACAACACAACAACAGAGTTGCATCAATGTATTAAAAGGAAATGTAAGCGGAGTAGAGCGTCAGGGAAGAGGGAGGGAGGATGGATGAATAAAATGAGCTAGTAGTAGTAGTAGAGAGCGAGCGATATGAAATATATATATATATATTAATCAAAGTGGGTGAACCACTGCGTGTCCTACCTCAAGACGAGCTCGGGACACCCGAGGTGGCGGTGGCGGTGGCGGAAGGAAGGAAGGAGTGGCGGAGAGCTGGTGCACAGCTTCGGCACGCATCCGTACCTGCGCAAAGGACAGGAAAACCCCCGCGCCTGCGTTTGTGTAATACGCACCAAAATGGTGTGGTGGACACTCCCCTCTCCCCCACTCACCCATTTGTCAAAGAGACAAGAAGGGATGATGGGTGTGGGTGAGGGTGAGGGTGTGGGTGTGGATGAGAAACACCGCTCAGGTCATTTGCAGCAAAGGACGCGCTACTATTTCGATAAAGGCATGTCACTACAAGCGGTAAACACATAAGACAATACCTTGGGCACAAATGTGTGTGTGTGTGTGGGTGGGTGGGTGGGTGGGTGGGTAGGTGGGTGGGTGGGTGTGTTACACAGCATGGCAACCCACGAATGATAGCAGGTGCATCCCAGACACAGCCACATACGCACGAAGACCCCTTCACTTGACATCGAGATTGCCGCGTTGACTCGGCGACAGCGCTGTCTCCGTTAAGCGGCGCAACCACGCACTCCACCCTTGGCTACGACTCTTGCGCCGCTTCGCCTCCTCCATCTTCTGATGTCTTGCTGCCAGAACCGCTGGGTGGCCAGCAGGCAGGTACGCCTCCATCCCATACGTCTGTTCGGGGTTAAGCACGCTAAAGTTGGTCGCGCTCACCTCACGCGTTATATCAAACTGCACGCGGTCGGCACCGTAATGGCGAATGTGCTCTCGCAGGACATCCTGAAACTCCTCCACCTTGCCGATGCTGCCAATGTTCGCCTTGCCGCGCATTGCGGTATCTTGGAATGTCATGAGGATCGAGCACGGTGACGTCACACAGTGCACCAGCACCACCGGCCGCCCTGTAAACGCCATACGCCAATTCTGCACCATGTTGTAGACGAACCCAGCATCCTTGTTTGGAAGAGTGACCGCGACACAGCCGTTGTTGCTCATAATCCTGCGTAGATTACTGATGAACTCCAGGCGCCCGAACTGCGTGCTCAGCCGCCCTGCACCGTCTATGGCATCAATCAGCACGAGCCCGTACGGTTTGGTGCCCGTGTCTGTCGTGTTGCCGCAGGGTGTCATGATAGCCTGCTGCCGCACGAAATCGACGGGGTCGTCGATGTGCACCGTGAGGTTGCTCGACTCCTGAAACCCCAAAAAACGCTTGCACAGCCGCACCAGCGTGCCGTCCCTTTCCACCACGTGCACGTTGAAGTTTGGGTAGCAGGTGCTCAGCCACCGTGGCATCTCGCCCGAATGCATGCCAAGCACCAACGTCTCGACGGGAACCTCTTTCACAAATGAAAAACGCCGCGGCAAGATCGTCTGGGCGGCGTCGCGTAGGATGTGCACCGGTCCAAGGGTCAGCATGAGCTTGCGCGCATACTCCTCCTCGAGATGACCGGGGTAAGGAATACAGTTGTTTTGGGTTGTGATACCTTTGCACTTGATCATGCCGTGTATGACCTCCTCACCTTGGCCCGGCATAAACTGAAGGTAGTCCGTGGTTGGCGGTACCCTCTCTGCTTCCGCCGTAGCCAGGGTAGATGCAGTGACCGATGGGGCAGTGGAAGCAGCCGCAGTCGTTGAAGTCAACTCGAGTGAGTTCACCGTAGACTTTCGACCTAGGCCCTTGTTGGGACTCGGCTGCTTCGACACAGTTGGTGAGGAGCCTTGACACCCTGTCGCAGAAGCCGCAACTGAACTGCCCTGTGTGGGAACATAGTGCACACTGCGGTAGTAAACGTCGTCGCGAAGCGACGGGGAGAACTCGGAGAGCTCGAGGCACACAACGTCCACCTCTCCAGACGGATTCGACGCAGACCGCAGCCCGTTCAACTCACTCACCTCACTGAAGATCAGCTGTGGGCGGCGCATCGACTCTTCCTGTCCCTCACTCGCCGACTGCGGCAAGAACAAGTTGCTTGCAACGCCATCGATATCTGCCGCACGGCCGCCGGGCTCGGGTGGGTTGGAAATCCCCCAGAAAACGTTGTGTGACGCCTCGAAGGGGACGCGCTGAACGAGGCGGCGCTGCGCCAGCTGCTCCTGACGTGGCCGGACATACAACTCCGTCACCCGCCATGCCAGGTACGAGAAGACTACACCGGAGACCAGTAAAACGTACGGGGAGGCGACGCCCCTATCCAACTGCTCAAAGATGAACTTGGAGACGCGATTGACATATGGCCGCCTCGCACGCTGTCCTACGAGAAACTGATTTGACGGTGGTGGCATGTACAAGCAACCGAATCGTGTGCGTCTGTGTGCGTGTGTATTTATACGTGTGCGCGTTGCATGATCCGCTCTCTTTTCCCCCGCTGCGGTAAATAAAAAAAAACCAAAAGCGAGCATAGAAAGAGAGAGAAAGGAAGGAGAAAGGGAATGGGTGGGGTGGAGTGGGGTGGAGCGGAGCGAACGCCAAGACGTATGCGCAATCGCGACATCCCCTGAGAGCCGACAAACACATACACACTTACACACACACACACACACCACACACAGAGAGGAGCAGTCGGGCCCCTTTGCGGTTTACACACCAGGGACAGGGACAGGGACACCCATGTTCACCCGCAACACCTGTGTGTCGGTAACGAGAGGAGGGGATGTCGAATCAAAACGTTTCTCCAAGAAACGACGAGGGTGTTGCTTGAGTTGGTGTTTGTGAGCAGCTCTTCAAAGGGGGGTGGGGATTCAGTGGAGCTCTTCCGTATGTAGCAGTGTTCGCGTACGGCGGCCGTGAACGAGATAATGCAAGCAAGGTTTGTGACAACACGGAGAGGATGGTGCGTTCCGTCTATGAGAACAAGCATCTGAGATGCAAGCGTGGTACACCCCAAGTCCTCACACATGCGTACACCCTCATACACAACGGAAAACATGCAGCTGCGTGGAAGAAAACCGAGGCTCCCCTAACCCCACCCCCCACCCCAGAACACACACACACACACACACTAGCCCCAGCCGCGACAGACGGGAATAGAGCGTCTCTCTCCAACGCATCGGGGCACACCCCACACTCTTTTGCACAGATGCACTCCTGCAACGAGCCTAGATGAGCCCAGCGCGAGACGCCTTGCCGTGTTTTTTTTTTACATCCTCCCTATGCGCCTCGTTGAGGCGCACTCCTCTGTTTCTGTGGGCGCGTGTGTCAGTGATCTGACCTGGATCCAGGCGGGGCAAGACGCGAAGCGCTTGAGAAGACCTTGGCGCCCCCTTCTCTGTTCCGATTCGGGCCCCTGCGCACCTCGCGCAGAAGCAGTGCGTGAACGGCGCGGCATAGTAACTGGATCACCTCCGGGTGCTCAATGCCAAATGACAACCACTCTCCGTACGCGATGCAGCCATCGCGATCCTTGTCCGCTTCTCGCAAGAGGTCGTCCCAGGTCCAATGCAGCTGTGCGTTGAGCTCTGCACCAACGTTCATCACCGACGGCCGAGAATGTGTGCTACGTACACTCATGGAAGAATGGCCCCGGTGAGGGGGAGCAACGTCAGCGGCAGGCGTGGAAGCGAGACAGGAAGAGAGCGCATGAAAGTCCCTCAAGAGGATGTACGCTCGTTCCCCTGCGCCATCCTCCCCCGGGTCAAGGTGAACCAAAACGTCGAACAAAAAGGCCAGGCGATCGCCGAGATGAGCATAGTCGTTGCCGCCGCCTCCCTCGCCGCTGAGCAGCAACGCAGACCACCCAGGATGCAAATGTGATGGCAAGTTATATCGACGGTCGCGGTTGAGCGATACGGTCGAATGCCGCCGTGGTCGCGAATCTTTGCGTCTTCGCTCGTTCACGAAGCTACTGTGCCCCTCACAAGTAGGCGCGGATGCAAATCGCACGAGGCCAGAGACGACCTGTCGAGGAGGATGGGTGGTGGTGGTGGTGGTGAAGGCAACGAGAGGAGAAGGCTTGGTATGGCGGCCCCATACCTCCGAGTATTGCTCTCGGTGAGCAGCACGACCACGAGCACTCTCGGCGCAGCCCCAGACAAGGCGCTCCTGTGGCTCTGGGAGGGCGCCTGGGTGATGGGGGCCATCCCTGCTCTGCTGAGCCCCAGTCCCTAGAAGGAGATTCACGTGAAGCTGGCAGCTCGGCGGCGCAGCCTCGTTCATATGTGCCCCCCCTCGTACTGGAAATTCAGAGGATGGGGAGGGGAGGGGGGAGATCAAGCCCATTTTCGTGGACGTATCCCCCTGCTTGGACGGCATAGACCAGAAGCACCACACCTGCGCCCCCGACGTGAGCTGAGAAGCGCTGTACAGCTCTTCCCATTGATGAGTGGCTCTGTTCAGGCAGGACAGCGAATTCACGACATACTCAGTCATCAACTCTGTGGTATGCGGGTGGGTATCATCGAGAGCTCTGGGGGACGCCGTTGTGCTGATGAGGTTTTCTCCCTCACCCTGCGTTGCTGCGGCCTGTAGCGGGCATCCATGTTGACAATACTTGCGCCTTCGCAATGGCAGAATCGCCTCCGCAACGGTGCACAGTTGCTGCAGAGACGGGCGGCATGGAAACGTCACCTCGATGTTGCGCTTGGCGCCGTCCACGTCTCCAGCGATGCGCACAATGAACATGACACAAAATGTCAGCGGCGTCAAATATATATATATAGGTGGTCTTTCTTGTGCACGTGAGCACGCGGGCGCCTGAGACCTAAGGTATGGTGAGACGAGGGGGGGGGCACGCTTCGCAGAGCATAAGCATGCACGCGCACAGAGAAGACACAAGGCAGGCGCAGACCTCCACCACCACCCCCACACCCTCCCCTGGAAACGAATTCTGAAATGCACAAACACAGGGAAGGAAGGAGGGGGAGAGAGGAGATGTAAATGTGCACACGTCCCGCAGAGAAGCGGTGACCTGTAACGCACTACGAGAAAGAAGGAGAGAAGAGGTGAAGTGAAGTGAAGAAAAATCGCGAGAGATGAAAACGGGGGAATCGGGGGAGAGGGGGGAAGAGAGTGGATATACACAAGCGCTTGCATGCACAGGCATTATAACAACGCTAATGGATCCTGGCGGATGTACATTGATGCTAGACGTGCGCGTGTATCGGTACCCCCGCACCACGACAGGCGATACCCAGCTGAACTCATGGCTAGGGTTTCACAGTCTGGAGGGAGTTGTAAGTAAGCGTACTAACGCGCGTAGGTGTGTGTGTCTCTGTGGGTGTGGGTGGGTGGGTGTAACCACCCGCAATGCAAAGCACTTTCCCTGAACCGAGAAGGGAACAACTTCATCGAGAACAGCAAGCGAAGAAGAGGGGCAGGGCAAGCAATGGACCCCCCCCCTCGAGTGCAAAGGAAAGGGAGGGAGGGAGGGGCAACATGGGGAAAACAAGCAAAAGGGCAAAAACACGGCCAACACACACACGCACATCCCACCTCTCACGAGTTATGGACCCCACACACACCCGTCTTACAAAAAAAAAAGGGACGGCCACCGAAGCCAAAAGCGTTCTTCCACTCATTCGTCACCGCATCCCTCGCCCTCGTCCTCCTCCACCTTCCCCCCCCCTCAGAGCTCGTCACTCCTCCATGTCATCCGCGTCAAACGGCATAAAGCTCTCCTCGCAGCCGCAGCTATACTTTTGGTTTGGATTTTTAAAGGTGAACTTTTCCTCCACATTGCGCACTACGTAGTCCATCTCCGTGCCAATCACATAGAAGTGAGCATTGGCGTCTACAACAACCTTCACGCCATCCTGCTCCACAACTAAGTCCTCTGCCAGGTCGGTCATCTTTTGTAATGGGGTAGCAGCCTTGTCACCACGCTTTGCCGAGTCAAAGTAGTAGTTCACCGTGTAGCTGTACCCACTGCATCCGCGACGCCGCACACCGATACGGATCCCGCAAGGTACCTCAGCAGCCACATCGCTCGTCGACGGCGACTTTGCCGCTTCGGCCGAGCGGGCGGTTGAGTAGTGCTCGAGGAGGTACTTCACTCGCCGGAGAGCTTGTGGAGTGAGAACAAAGGCAGCCTTGTTGCGGAACTGCAGCTGTCTCTTCTGAAGAGGCGAAAGAGCCCGCTGGGGAACCGGACCGACATCCTCCGCGCAGGACGAACGTGCGCCAAACAGCGGTGAAGCGGCTGGCGCTGCGGTAGCGTCAGCGGGAGGAGTCTTACCTGCCTCCACAACAGGAGTGCCGCGGGCGCGAAGCTTGCGCTCTTCATACGGTTTAGGCATTGGAGTCGCGCCCCGGCCCTTGTGAACCGATTTGTAGAGCGGCTGGGCATGCGAGGACCTGGTGGACGGCGCAGACGCACTTGCACCGGTGCCTGTGGGATCGTGCCCGCGTGCAGCCGTAGCGGTGGTCCCGGGGACATCGGTCACCGTACTGTGGAAAAGACGTTGCTGATAGGGGGCGGAACTTCCTATGCACATCCTCTGGGGAATCTGCACGCGCCCGCCACACAGAGTGCACAAGCGGCGCTGCATTACTGTGAACGCTTGTGTGTGTGTGTGTGTGTGTGTGTGTACAAGGGTGTTCCCGTGGATAATCGAGGGTTGCCTCTACACCGATACCTTCAAATTTGTGCAGCGGGATCGGGGGAGGCGCAGGTAAGGGCTGTCAGCCGCAGCGTGGGATATCCGCCGGTGAGCGGTACTTAAATGACAATATGCGTACACGCGTTTCCAGCGAGTTTACTTATTGTGGACTGCTCGCCAAGAGGCACGAGAGGCGGGGGGAGGAGAGAGCATACGCGTACGCAAAGGGAAGCGTCGACGGGACCGACCAACAGAGGAAAAGGCGATTAGAATGAAGGAGAAAACAAAGGCGGAATGACGTCAGCAGGAAGAGGGGAGGGCATACACGAGCACCGAAAACGCCCGCGCAGAGAATCCGCGACGCAGCAGTGCCCAACGAGTGCGCCATGTGGAAGTGCACGTGTCACACGCACGCTTGTTTTTTTTTTGTGCGTGTGTGTGTGTGTAGAGAGGGGGGGTCACTGAGGAGAAACCGAGGTGGGGGAGGGGGGGGGGGGTGGAGATTACGCTGGGGACTTGCTTATTCTTCTGCGACACACAATCCTTTGATTCGAACGCCACACACGCGCGCAAAGGCAGACATACACAACTAGGCCTGTCCAAAAGGCCACCACGCGGTGCAATACAACGGTAGGCATGTGCTACAGCGATGGCCGGCCCAGACATCTGAGCACAGCAACTCCTACGAAATCCCAGCACAGTGACTATCCACGTCGCATCACAGTCACTCACATTCTGCCGGTAGCCCCACGCGGTGGATCCCTTTCGAAGAGGCCTCAGGCCACCCAACAGTGCTCCAGCGAGAGCTGGGTGACACACATTTGAGTTCACGCTCGCAGTATGCCTCCACAAGGATGGCGCAAACATATTCGCTCTCGTACGTTCCTCCAACGCCACGTCCACCAGGACCGCACCCGCCCACATCAGTAGCAACGCATCCTTCTAACCCCGCCCCCCCCCCCGCCGCCGCCGCCCCCCTTTACCTCATATGCACTTAAACACGGTCACACCAGCACGTTCCTTAGCGTGGGCATGGAGATGGAGGCAAGGGAAGAGAGCGATTTGGGCTCCGCACTGATTGGAGGCAGCTGCCCCCCCCCCTCTCCCGTACCCCTGCATTGATGCCCCACGTTGATATTTCTGGAGGGGAGGGGGGGGAAGAGAGAAGAAAGGAAATCCTGTGTGCTGCAATACGTGCTTACGAAAAGAGAACCAGGACGCGAGCACATCAACCGCGTCAAGATCAGCGGAGGAGTCTGACGAGCCTGAGGTCGATCCCCCCGCCCCCTGCCTCCCTCTCCTTTCTTTCGTCAAAGTGAGACACGCTACGGCGCAGACTACACCCCACACTCCCACTTTTCGACATAAACTTTCCCACACCGGACATACACAAAGGCAGCAACGATCAATGGAGCCCCCACAACCTCGCACCCAGCCACGCCTCGCTATCCGAGATGTAATCGATGTACTCCTCCAGCACAGCGTCGCTGCTCTCCAAGGCAAGGAAGCGCAACAGCGTCCACTGCTCAAGAGAGACCTCACGGGCAAACGCAGCCGCGGTGGTGCTTGCGGGGCGGGGCGATGTCAGCGAATGATCGACGTGCGCCGCGGTTGACATGTTCACGTACAGCTCCGCCCATGCCAAACCGCGAACCACAAGCAAGCGGTCCTGTGGGCTCAGGGAGATTCGCTCTGGAGAACGGGTCCAGAAGCTGGTTTGAAGGGCAACATGAAGAATCGGCGATAGTCCGAGCACTCCCAGGGTGCTTCTCTTGGTTATGTTCGGGAAAGCCGACACGGAAAACTGGGGCCATTGCTCACTGCTCCAACGTCGCATCCACGCATCGATGCAGTAGGCAGCGTTGTCCTCGGGCCCTGCATCCTCGCAAGGCACCGCCAACGCCGACGTTTGAGTAAACACACGCAGCAGTTCGTCAAGCCATGTGGCTCCAGGTGTGACTTTTGGGTAGTTTCCAGCCGCGTCAGCGATGGGAGACAGGGGCAGAGAATAGGCGCAATTGAGAGCGGCACACCACGCCGTGTACGCCTCCTCCTCCTCCTCCTGACTTTTCGCCGCACCCTTGGATTGGTGTAACGGTGCAACATTCAGCTTGTAGTAGGCCACACGTGTTGTGGCACAGGCCACTTGAGACACCGCCAGCCGAAGCCCCTGGATCGCTTGATGCAAGCAGCCGTCGGGGTCGTCCAAATTTGGGGGAAGTACCGGGACGATAGTGTTCTTCTTCGGGCCATCCAGTGCGACTGGCAACGGCTGTGTGGGTAGGAGAGAGGGTCGCAAAGTGAACCCATACCACATGGCCAGCTCCACATCAGAGTAAGCACCGTAGTGCAGCATCACCTGCTCGCCGGGCGTGCAAGTCGGCTGGCTCAGCTGAAACTCGTACGTGCTGTAGTTGGCAAGCGGCACCTCGCCCTTGCCAACTCGGGCAGTGCGCACCCGATCCCGCCTCTTCCGTGTGCACGATACCACAGCACCCATGAGCAACGCGGCGCTATCGACCCCGTCGCGTATGTTCCGCGTAAGCAACGCATTCGTGAAACACTCGGGATCAGCAGGGTCGTCCTCAAGGAGGTCCATCCTCCCATTTGAATCCAGGGCATAATTGAAGTAGTCAGAAAACGGCATCATCGCCCAAGTCTCCTCGTTGAAGTGAAAGCCGCGACTCACCAGCGTGTTGAACGCCCACAGAAACTGACCGAGTGTGCACGCCGCGCCATCCCCAGGTCGGCTGCAGCACCGACGGTTTGAAGATGAGGAGTCCATTCCAGTAGCGCCGCCACCTCGAGGCGCCGGTGCGTGAGATACTTCCTGTTGCGACTTCGCCGTCACCTCAACCCCCCTTGGCAGATGTCGCAAGCAGCGCAGCAAGGCTCGACACTTGGTGTACCGCTCCTGCAGTGCCTGCTGCTCGCGCAGCGCTGCTGTTTGAAAACGGTGCAGCGAAACGTACGAGCGGATCCAACTAGATGAAGTACCGAGAGTGGAGACGCCAGCAAGAAGTGATGGCGGTGGGGACGCTGTTGTAGCGTTCCCAGACAACACACTCGACCCACACCCCGCACACTCCGACTCTGTGGTGTGTTGCTGTGGACAGGACAGCACCTCGTCGTGCACCGGGAAAAGCTCGAGGAGGTTGTCGATCTGCGCTGGCAGTTCGTGAATCCACGTCCGCATCCACGCATTCTCGTGTGTGTAGTGCAGTGTAGGTGCTCGGCACGCCTCAGCTCCAGAAGAGCACGTCGAAGTCTCTGAAGCAACAGCGTCCTCTTTTGCAGTGCCGTAGTTCGCACCCCTCAAGAGGCAGGCGTTATTAGACCAGCGACCATACAGGGCTGCCATGAGCACCAGATAGCATACAATGGTCTCGGTGCAGTCGAGGGCCTCCTCCAGCTCGTGCACTTTGGTGTCAATTTTCTGGCGCAAGCCCATTGAGGGCACCCGCAACTCGAACTCGTATTCGGACCAGACACGCGAGGTAAACGGAACGACACGGAGAGCGTTAGACGCCAGTTCTGGCCCCCCAGTCCTGTCCTCGTCTTTGCCAGCGTGATCGGCAGACACACTTGCCGCGTGAGCTTCGCGAAGCTCAAGGGCGACCTCCGCCATTGCCAAGTTAAACCGCGCCTTACGTACCGTGATGATGGATTGGAAAGGGAAGCGAAGCAGTGTGGTACCAGCTGCCAATGGCTCGGTAAGCACCACACCCCTACCGCCGCCCATCGACGGGAGCGCACAAACCTGCAGCGCTGAGTGGACTACGACCCCCTCTGCCTCCAGCAGCTGCTGTAGTATCCGTGTCGTGCTCCCAGCGCTCATGTGGTGTGTGTGGAATCGGTTGCTGAGGGGCCTAAGTCGAGACCGTAGCTTGAAACAAAAGATTGGCGGCGGTGGCGGTGGTAGTGGTGGTAGAAGGGGGGGGGGGGCAGAGAGAGAGAGAGGGATAAGTGGATCAGAAAAGTTATAAGTGAGAACTACGCAACCGATGATATGGATGCACACGGATAGCCAACGAGGGCGAAGGGGGGGAGAGCATGAGCAAGGGGACGCACACAGAAAAAACTGCGAAGACAGGAACCCTTGGAGGACAATGTGGTGCGACGTTGGACAAATCACCAACATTGAGCACTGAGCCCAATTGGAGAAGGGAGAGACCATCGAAGCCGAGATGCACTGGACGGCAGAGACAACCACCCATCAACCCCTCACAGTCTTCTTCATGGCTCATGTGGATATCCTGGATGTGCCCCACAGGCCGACTGACCCCCTTGTGTGATGCGTAAGACTGCCGCCTAAACTCCCACTTCCGTTTTCCGCTGTGCACACACACACACACACGAGGGACGAAATAGTCAAAAAAAAAGAGTACAAAAAGTGCAGCAGCGCTCCTTCCACTCCCCCCCCACCCCCTCCCGAGAGGGGGGAAAGGGGGTGACCCAGAAATAAAAAAGGGGGCGAACGGGGTGACATGCGGGAGATGTGAAGAAGTTGGAGGTGCGTTGGCAGATGCAGAGGAAGAAGAAAAGAGAGGAGAGGAGAGCTGTCGCAAGAAAGCTGACAAGGCGACAAATAAAAAAAGGGGGGAAGGGGGACTGAGACTTGCAACGTGTCTGAAAACAGCGCCGGTGAGAATGAGAGAGAGGTAACGGACAAAACTTGCATGCACACCCCTGCTCGATCCGGGTGGGACGGGAGATTTCAACCTTCGCTGTGCGTGAGGGGGTTTACTCGAACACGACAGCAAACGCCACCCTCTCCGCCCCCCCCCCCCTCCCCCTCTCTCTCCAGACCACTTTCACACCTCCTCCATTTCGATCAACTTATCGCGCGGGGCCGTGACAACAGAGGGGAAAGACGTCTCTTTTCGCGTGCTGCAAGCGGAGCCCGATGACTTGCGACTTTGCACTCTGTTCTCGGATGCAGGTCTTGCCGCAGCAGCAACGGCACGCAGCGCTGCAGACACCTCTGTGTGCACCGAAGGCAAAGCGCTGATCAAAGAGAAGGACTCTGCTCGGGCTCGGAGCATCTCACCTGCGATCGCGAGAAGTCGTTGCTCCACTTCAGCCGTATCATCGGCACTCACTCTGGTGTCGTCATCGTTACACCCCTGTGCGTTTCCGACGTCTCTGCTTGACCGATAAAGCAGCGACCTTCCTCCGACGACACTTCCTCGAGCGGAGCTATCGCGCGTCAGCCCGCGCCCCTCGTGCGGGCACGGATCCTGTACCTGTGCCGCTAGAGCAGAAATCACCTTGGCGAACTTGGCAGAGCAGCTGTGGCAGGTTCGCGTCGATGGCGCGAAGGGAAAGGTGAGGGAAAGCGAGAGAGACCAGAAATGTCGCTGCAACAGAGCCCACAGTGGTGCATCACGCGCGCTCTGCACCATGCGGAGGGGCAACTCGTAATACCTGTCCGCGTGCATGCCGAACTCCTTCACGCGGTTGCCAGGAGGCAGCAACCCGTGCTCGGCAGGTATGGTAGAGGCGGTGGGGTCGAAGGAAGAAACACCAGGGTGGCCTTCCTCAGCCGCGCTGTGAGAGATATTCGGAGCACGTTGACCCTGAGCGCACCCCCCTTCAGGATACGTGCGGAACGCCCTCATGGAGAACTGGCCAGACCGCAGCGTTTCGACCGGGTCGATCACGAGTGCCAGCCACGGATCGTGCATCCGCTGACTGTCTTGCTGCGTCGCTACATCAATACCGGAAAGAAAGCAGGAGTAGCCGGGGTGAGTATGGTACCACCCGACACACCCGGGCTCTGCCTTGCCGAGGCGGCGGTGATACTCGAGATAGTTGGCCATGTAAATCTGTGAGGCCTCCGTCATGCTGCACTCCACCTCCGACGCGGCGACAGGCAAGCTGAAGCTGTCAGTCACAATGAAATCGCGGTTTTTAAAATGCCCAATCAAGAGCCCCATCACCTCAAACCAGTTGAAGCGGCCGTGTGACACGTCAGGGCAACCACGTGTGGCGTGAAGAAACATCTTCACCGTGGCCGTCAGCGAAACGGAGACAGACTCAAAGAAGAGGGAGTCGGAGCGCCATGGCTTTTTCCGTCGAGCGGATTCCATGTGGGCTAAGTCCGGTATCCAATACGCATCTGACGCAACAAGAACACTGTTGTGAAGTTTGCGATTTAGCCCACCGGGGGCTGTCGTGCAATGGCTCCCCTGGCTGTCACCAGGCAACGGATGCGCTAGATTAGCTGAATTTGTCGACATCAATAAATGTACGCCTTCACAGAAAAAAAAAGGGGGATAGTGACAAGTATATGTGTTGCGTGTGTTGTCGAAAAAGGAAGTCGGACAACGTCAAGGCACAAGTGACACGGAGGAGTGGGGAGAGACACAGTGCATACCTTGTTGTGCATCTGTGCATGCCCTAACACCTTTGGAAGACCGTAGTGCAAGACGAGAAGCAAGGACAGGAGGTGATAAAGCAAGACTGCTCGACCACCTCCACAGGAGAGGGGAGGAAGCAACACTCGACACATTCACGCAACGCTGGGGCGTCGATGAATAGCGGAGGGGGAGCCTCCACACCACACACAGCATCTGAGGAGGGCGGCTGCAAGGAAACGGGCGAAGCAGGGCAGTAGGGAAGCAAAGAGACTGGCGGAACAGTGGCAGAGGGGGGGGGGAAGGGAGCTGGCTGTCATCAAGGCAGTGTCCCCATATTTGACCGCCCCCATCTACCCCACCCTTTTCCTCCATTTGCTACGCCCCCTTAGGCATAGGCGTAACAGATGAAACGGGAAAAAAAAATGCACCCGTCGTCTTACCGGTCTTCTATGCGCCACCGCAGCCCCGCGGCCGCCAGCACGGCAGACACACGAATCTGTAAAAAAAAAACACGCTAAAATATTCCCCGCCCCTCCACTCACCCTTCGTGATGCAACTTGAGATGGACATTCCCTACTGGTGACAACGGAAAGGGCACCGTCTTTGGCGCCCCGATCCCCCCCTTCGCCCCCCTCCCCTCCCGTTTCCCCCTCGGGTTTGGTCCTAACAAGTCGGCAAGAGGAAGAGAAGTGCCCCCTTTTTTCGCTTTTATAGGGCATATTTGCGGATCGCCTTGGGCTTGCGTGTGTGTGTGTGTGCGTGTGTTTTTATTCGCTCTTCTTTTTTGTCTCTCTCACTTTTGTTGTTCTTTAAGCGTGTCGAGTTAAGCGTTCATGAGAAGCTGCCGATGCGTGTCGTGCTGACCCGGTGCCCCGTGACCCTCACACCAGCACACACCAATACACGTCAAAACACGTACGTTTTGAAGGTATCAGTCTGTGTGTGTGTGTGTGTGTGTGTGTGTTTTTGGGGGGAGGAGACAGAGGAGACAGAGGCAGACAAAAACAGGTGAAAAAAAAGAGAGAAACATGTGAGCTGCATAACCTCGGCGCAATATAGTTAACGCTGCGCCAAGAGCAGCACTTGCTTTTTTGACAGGAATGTCTCCTGGATACCGTACATGCGCACTACGAATCGACGTTCGCCCTGGTAGCGTCTCACTGATCCGCTGCTACCCGAGGAATGGGCTGTGGTGGCCATGTCCTCAGCAACGACAGACAAAGACTGGATGTTCCCATTCGACTGGAAGAGCAGTGGCGAGTGAAACTGAACAGTACTCTCCACTCGCGTCACGGTGGGGTAAAGCGACAATGCCGACTCCTCCGCCTCGCGTCGGGGTGCCGACGACGCCCCGTTGGATGCAACGCCATTCTGGGGGGGATTGCCGCTGAAGTTGCAACTCGCCAGTGTCACCGTCTTTATGAAGTGCTCGTGCGAAGAGCCCGTCGGTGGGGGCCGCATGCACGCGAGAAGGGTGACGCGAACAACACTGTGCTTGTGGTGTGGTTTGGGCGCCGTAGGGAATCCATCGGCACTCATCGTTTCTTCCTCCACGAAGGCTAGACCATTCACCAATGCACGAAAATCGTTCTTTGCGAACACATTGGTGCTCTGTGCAGATGCTGTGGAGGAGCTCGCCGTGAGGGAATCCTGTGGCGCCTGAGCGAGCCTGAGCTCCTCGCCGGCACGCAGCTCCATGACAAAAGGAGTACTAATAACAGGCATTTTTTCCATGCAAATGACTCATGAACCGTCTACTCGTGTGAAAGTGTGGGTGGTGGTGTGCTGTGCTGGCAGGGGTCTGCTTTCTTGTGTTTCACCTCCAGCACCGCAGGGCGCGTTTCCACCACGCACACACACACACACACATCAAGACAGGAGGACCATATCAATGGAAGAGATGAAATGAGGGAGGTGAGGGGGGAAGTGAGGGAGGTGAGGGGGGAATTTAACATGGTCGATCATCGCAAGTCAATCCACAGCGCTGATCAGCCTACTCGACGGCCTTGCCATACACCCCAGGCCTGTCGCGCCAATTCAAGCTTCATCACATGTCGTGACCTCCCGGTGTGGGCTGTCTCGAACAACGCCACGAAAACGACCTCCTGCGCGAATGTTTCGGTGTCCATCGTCGGCACCCCTCTTGATTGAAGTCTCATGTGGAACAGGGGAAAAGATTGCCATGACGAAATCAGCCCCAATGCGAAAAAAAAAATATTGCAGGGCAGTCGAGTTCGCAGCACACCCGATAAAAGGCCCCTGCCTTCAAAAACCAAGGCACACACACACACACGCCGGTGTGCGCTTCTTTGTTCTGCGTAGAAGGGGGAGGTAATTGACTTGTTTGTTTCGGGGGAGGGGAGGGGGGAGGGAAAGGGGGCTCATGCGAAAGTGTGAAAGTGAACAGGGGAGAAGAAAACTGAGAAGAAAGCGGAAGTGGGAGGGGGGGAAGGTGGGGGCACACCGTGAATGACCATATAATCCTAAAAAAAAAAAAACAGAAGCCACACAATTTCTTTTGTAGAGAGTAAAAATTCAACAAGAACGGAAAACCGAACTCCACCTACCTTCCCCTTCCTCCGTCGGTGTTGGACGGCGCGGTAGGGAAGTGTGAGGAAGGGGGAATTAGAAGGGTGGGAAAGTGAGGGGGGCGTCGATGACCCAAAACGCAACATTATGAGCGGAGGGGAAGTGATACGGTTCAAAGATACGCTCTTTTTTTTCCCCCTCAAATAACGGGACACGGCGAGCAAGAGACCAAATACGGCCAGAAATAAGAAAGGGGAGACGGAAAAACACTGGTGACCATTTTGGTGTCCTACATGAGCCAGAAAAGCCCGACCGAGGGGACCCAAGACATACACACACACACACACACGAGCACCAATGACAAACCCCTCACATACAAAAAACAGACAAAGGGGGCAGAAATGGGTGGGAGGGAGGGAGGCGGAAGGGGGAGGAGGGGGGGGGGAACGCTGAGGGGATGTAAGGTATCAGGTACCTGCACGACCATGTGAAACGCGACACGCAACGCGCGCGCGGAGTACCCCATATCTCAGCAGACCGTCCGCGCGCAGATACACACGGGAAATCGTTTGCAAACTAACATTGGAGCAGACAGTCCACCATGATTTTCGTCAGGCGAGACCCCACGGCGGACGCCGTGGGCCGCTTCAGTGGATTGTAAGACAACAAATCAACGACAAGTTGTGCTAAATCACGCGAGAATCCTCTGCTTGTGATGCTTTCCAGTACACATTCCCCCAACGTAATACCGCTATTGCCGCTGCCAACTGTCACGAAAGAGGAGCTGGAGTGGCCGCCTCTTAGAGTTCTCGAGTAAGACTCCACCGCGCGCAAGTCCTCCTCGGTGGCCCAGCAGTCCGCGTTGAGTAACTCGAGATTTTCGGTGTTGGGATTCAAGATCATCGGAAAGTCTGGAAGCACAGTGAGGACATAAAGAAAAACACCCAGGCTCCACATGTCGGACGACGGCATGAGTCGCTCGACCCTTAGCGTCTCTGGCGCCATGTACGCGGTGGTGCCCAGGGACGACTGCACCGCCTCTTGGTACCCAACCAGAACCTCTCGGCTGGCATCCAAGTCCATAAGGACAATCTGCTGCTTGTTGTTGTAAAACATTACGTTCTCTGCCTTCAGGTCGCCATGAACGATTGGAGGATTGCGCTCGTGTAGAAAGGCAAGAGCAAGGGAGAGCTGAAGGGCAACCGAGCGGACGAAGTCCTCGTCAAAGTGGTTACCGCGGAAGTTTCGAATCATCGCCGCCACGTCGCCTTCTTGATAATAGGGCATACAGATACACACAGTGCGGTGATCGGGCTTCAGCTGCACGGCTAGATACTCGACAAGGTGAGGATGCTGCATTACAGTCATGAAGCGGACAGACTTCTGGTACTCATCCAGGGCTTTCGCCTCACTACTAAACGGCATTGACTTCACCACCACCTTCTCCAGCTGCGTCTTGTCAGAGAGCTGCTCGCTCACGAAGCGGTACGCCGCACTTGATGAGCCAGCGTGTGCGAGATCCGCAGTTGTTGGCTGAACCACCTTCATTAAGTCCACAACGCCTTGGGCACCCTCACCCAGACGTTGTGGCGAGGTCAGGTTCTGCATGAGTCCAGAATCGCCGCACAGCATGCCGAGCGACTCGTCGTCCCAGAATACGCCGTACTCGATGCCGGAGCCTTTCTTGTGCGTGTTCGTATGCTCTCGCAACTCTTCCTTGAGCAGCACAAGCCCGCAGTGCTTGCACTGCATGGCGAAGGCGCGATGGATTGTCTGAATGCTGGAGAGTGGCACGTAGCTCGCAAACTGCTCCGAGCGATCCTGCCACACAATCTTTGTGTTGTCATCGGAGTAGCCCAGAACTGTACCGTAGGACGTGTAGCCGGTGACCTCAGTCGCTTCTTCGGGGGCAGCGATGGGTCCAACCGCTGCGGCAGCTGCGGCGGATAAGAGTGGCTTAAACAGCACCGCAATAAAACGCTTGTTCCTCTCTGCCAATATAAACTGTGGTTGCTGGCCCTTCCCGAAAAAGACGAGCCGCCGCCCGGTGCTTGGACTGACCGGCTCAGCCAGAAGCGGCAGCGGCCAGCCAATCTCTCGCGGGGATGATCGCGCAACGACGGACGGCGGAGATAAAGAGCAGAGGGGACGCCCAGGGTAATCGGGTGTGAAAAGGTATTCGATGAGCTGTCGAGCGCCGAAGGCCTCGGGCGGCAGCGGCTTCTCGTACGTATCCGTGTGCTGATGGGGCAATGAGCCTCGTGTATGCTCCCCTGAACTACAACTCTGCGTGGAGCACAACGTCAGAGGCGGGTGAGAGTTCTGAGCACTGAAGGAAAAGTCGTACTGCGGAGGGGCCTCTCTACGTGGAAATGCACCGTCTATGTTTTGCTGTTCCACGGAGTGTTGCAGAGCATGCGAGCCCTGCGGCGGCGATGCCACCGGCGAAGAAGACCTCCGCAGGGGAACCTGGCTTGGGTATTGTGGGAGCAACACTCTGGGCACGTTGCTTAATCTCTCTGATGGCGACCAGGCGAACACGACATTGTCGGAGCCAGATCTACATGGCGCTACTTCAGCCTGCTCACCGGACTGTTGGTAGTAGTTGCCCGGGCTAGATGACATGAACCACGATTATCGAAGGAGGCAAGTGTAGGGAGTCGATGCTGCGGCGGCGTCGTTGTTTTGTTTTTTGTCGGAGAAGAGGGGAAAACACGAAAAAAAAAACAGAGAAACGCCAAAAAAAAAAAACAGCTGCAAAATGAAGAGAGAAAGGGGGGAAAGCAAAAAGGGGGAGTAGGTGAGGGGCGGGCGATAAAATGAGAGAGACGATACCGGAGAAAGGGATAAACGAGGGGGTAGAAAACAGTAAAGATGATGAACAACCTCAAAGCAGCCCCATACATCCAAGCACACAGGCCCACCGTCCAGCAGGCTTGGAAACCCCAACAAGCACCAGAATGACCTGTTCGATTCGGAAAGAGTTCACGGTCAAAGAGAAAAATAGAAAGAGAAAAGTGAGAAGCAATGAACAAAGCCGCACGCTTCTTGCTCTGGGTTTAGCGGGCTCAACTCCCCCTCCCCCCTTTCAAGACCTCTACTAGAGTGCGGTAGGGGGAGAGAGGCGCTGTCCCCCAACAAAAAAAAAGTGATGATTGTTGTCGGAAAAAAAGCAAGAGGTGCGAAGAAAAGGGAGGGACAGGTCCACTGGACGGAATACACAGACCGCTGAAAATGGCGACAACGCAGGCAAAGAAAAAAAGAGACGACCGACCAAACAAAAAAGCATGAAAGATTATCACCCCCTTGCACGTGTCACACTGCTGCAGGTGCCTTTATGGACCCCTCCCTCTGCTTCGTTAGCGTGAGAATGAAGAGGATGAAAAACGGGGAAGAGAGAGTTGGACAGAAATGACCGAAACAAACGGAATGCGAATTCGACAAAAACACAACTGTGCGTACCTGATGTACCCCGTTGTGCTGGAGAAACTGCGAAGCCCCCTCCCCTCCCCCCCGTCCCTTCCATTCGCTCTCTCACACACCCGCCCCCATGTTGCTGGTTAGGCGCCTTCGTGCTTGGTACGAGGGGAATCACGGCCAAGCCCGTCCCCGTGCGGAGACGACTCTACAGCGAACTACTTTAGAGCCGGCCGTAAACCAAGTAGGCTCTGTGAGCCGTTTATCTCTGTGCCTGTTTGAATAAGTGTCAAAGTAGCCGATTGAGCAAAGCGGTGAAAGCAAGTGGGGGTTATATATATAAATACCAAAGGTGAGCCGTAGCTCAAGCAAACAAAATCTTTATTTTACATACGCCACCCTACCCCCCATTTCAAGGCTCGGCTGGGTTCAAACTGTAGATCTGGCAGTTTCCTTTAAAGACATACTGGTAATGACAGCTCGTATCGTCGCCTCATTCGATCACACGACCCTTCAAAATGTGGCAACCTTGCAGAGGTTGTGGGCAACATCGGTCCTCGTCATCGGCGCAATGCAGCGGTGTGCACTCCTGGTAGCCTCCGTAGATCATTCGACCAACTTGAGTAATTGCAGAAAGCTCTGTCAGCGATTGGGGGTCATGTAGCCGACCAAATGACCACTCGGAGAACGGCCTCTATGCCCCCCTCTACCCCCCAACACACACACACACACACTTCTGCGAAACCAGCAGAAAAATCTGTGCCCCAGGATCATGTGACCCGTGAAACACAATCAAGCCACACACACACACACACACACATCGCTCCCGTTTCCAGCAGATTTCACGCGCCTTTTCCTGAGGTGTTTTTTCCTCCACGGGGGGAGGGGAGGGGGAAGGGGAGGGGGGGGAACACCCGGCATACAAAAATACTCTTGTCTGATACCGCTCGCAGAGGCGTTCGGGTGTCATGAAATGAAATCATCTTTTTTAATAGGGTGCGACCAGCCGTGTGTTACATTTTTTTCCATTTCTCTTCTTCTCTTCCCCTCTCCCCCCCCCGTCCTGTCCGCAGAGATCACCTGCACATGGTTAGCTCTTTTGGCGACAATTTTAATGCAAAGGGGGGGGGGGGCAGGACGGAAGAGGGGGGAGAGTGTGTGCTATGAGTGAGTTATCTGCATAAAACTGTCTACCCAGCGCCTTCGCCCCACCACCACTAATATGTGTGGCACACCCCGGTCTCTTAGCGCTTCTTTCTGCTAGTTGCCCCTCTCAATTTTTTATGATGGATGCCGACACACGCATTACTGCAGGAATCTGCAACAACCGGGCACTTGTACTGTGCTCATAGGGGGGAGCGGGTTGGTGTCTGTGTGTGTGGGCGCGGGCGTGGGCGCCTCAGATTGACAGGAGAAATGCAAACCCTCCACAAAAAAAAGGGATCTCGTATGATGTGTTGGCACCCGCATCTGGTTTTTGGGATGACGATGGTTTGTGGCAGGCGATGGAGTAAGGGGGAAAAACGGCAGCGGCAAGCGGGTGGTGGTGGGAAGAACAGTGAGTGCAGTGCAAACACAACACCATGTGAGGTACTTGGGGGAGGGGGGAGGACAAAAAAGGGTAAGGAGGAGCCCAAGCGTAGAGCACGAGAAGCGAGGAGTACTGATTGAACATCACCAGAGGCGGCTAGGTGGGTTTGTGCCCCATGTATATTTTCTAAGAACCTCCGTAGATGTGTGACGGGCACTCTACCAGGTCACTGGCTGTGATACCTTCGTGCACGACCACCCCCCGCACGTGTCGGGGTTAAAGTTATGTGACATGCACACGTAGGTAGGGGGGGGGGCCTCTTTTTCTCTTCCCCCCCCCCGCTTTCAGGGAAGTGAATAGTGACGGGTGGTTGAAATTACGAGTGAATGTTTAATACAATTAGCCCCCGCGTTATTCGATTTAACCCAACAACGAAAAAGCCAAAAAACAAAACGGAAATGACAGGAGGGACACACACACACACACAGAGAGAGAGAAGGGAGAAGTTATCACGCCTGCGACCCGTGGCCCGTCAAGCGAGACGTGGGGAAGGAGGGAAGTGGCATTTGGGGGGAGGGAGGGAGGGGAGGGAGGGGGGGAGGGGGAGAGAGACAAGTAAATGTAGACATAAAAGGGTAAGAGAATGACCCCTCTCCCTTGCCCTACTTACACACACACACACACACACACACCTCAAACCGCACCTGGCATTGTGAAGAACGTCTTCAGCGGGGCCAAAGGCGAATTATTCCAAGCGCCCACGGAAATCCCAAACACGGCAAAATCAGTGCACCACAGATATGACCACATCATGGAATTACACCTCCACGCACGTGTGTCGCGACATGAAAACGAAGAAAGAAGTAAAAAAGGGTATCTCGCACACTGCGGGTGACTTAGTCGCTGTCACCCTGCGCGTCAGCGTCACCGTACAAATCTTGCTTCGTGAGGTGATAAGCCTTCTTGCGCTTCGTATTGTGAACTGGCTTTCGCTTCGCCCGCGCTTCATCGGCAAGGATTTGCTTCCGTAGCACAGCGCTGCTCACACCGGCAGCCTTTCCGCCATTGCCCGTCAGAGCTTCCTTGCGTGCCTTGACTTTCTCTTTGAGTTCTGCGTGACGGACCTGCTTCTTTATGTCGCGGACGGCTTGGCGCTCGCTGTGAACCTTCTCACGCGTGTCATCGACCTCCTTCAGCTCTTGCTCGATGCGCCGACGCTTAGCCGTGTGCGTAAGTGGCTGGAAGGACTCCGGATCTGCAGACTGTCGCATGATAAACTCAACCTCGGAGAACATGGGCCGCACCTCATACGCCACGCCGCGAGCCACGGCGTACTTGCGGCAAAAAAACGCGATCTCCCGCATCACGGTGGAAGCCTCAGCAGAGGCGTGCTCAACGGCCAACGCCTCAACGGCCTCCGATGAAGCCGAGACGCCGCTATTTCCGCTCTGTTTTTTTCCACGTTTCTGAGACGTCAGCGTCTTGGCCGCCATCGCCTGCGCTAGCTGTTCAGCCCGCCGCTGCGCATAAACGCCGCCAGCAAGCGGGGGAAAGAAATTATCCAGCACTCGCTTCTCCACGTAGTTTCCCTGACTCATGGCGTAGAGGGGAATGCCGGCGGACAAGGCAACAAAAAGGTTGACGCCAAGCTCTGCCCTGACAAACTCGTCAAACGCCACATCACAAATGTGCATCGTTAGGCCGACGCTCGCACTTGATGGAAAAATCTGACGCTGCAGAATGTAAATGATTTCCCGCACCACTTTTGCCGTGGCAGTGGCGGCGCCGATGCACTTTTGTAGTGCGGCCTGAGACACACCCGCCGCTGTCTTCCACAACGCATTAACAGTAGCTGTGTCATCCTCCGACTTCGGAACAGCGCCCCTGTCGTCACGGCTGCGCTTCGCGCCATTTGCTTTCTTTTCAGCGGGTGAGCGCTGCACTTCGACAGCGTTGCTAGTTCGCTTTGCAGGAGAAGTACCCACTGATGGTGCCGCTGCATCGCTATCGTGGACATCCTTCACCATCTTCACGTATGTGAACACCATACGACGAACAAGGGCCAGATACTTGTCCATGCGATACCGGTCGATCGTGGGCCACTCGCGAGCCAACACGCGAAAGAGACAGCCATAAAAAAGAATTTTGCAGCGCAACGTCCGCGGGGCGTGAAGGAGATCAGCAATCCTCTGCGCGCAGGCCAGCTGCACAAGCGGCTTGTCTGAATGCCAGAGGCAGTAGTGGATACCACGGCACAGCTTCAGAAACACAAGCTCCACGTTGCACCATGCTTCCATCCACGTCTGATAACGCTCGCGGTGAAGGTTCTGACCCTTGTACACGTGCGCCGGCTTCGGCCCGGCGCTCAGACCAGCTTCCTCATCATCGTCGCTGGCCGCTGCCGAGTCGCCTGCGGGGCTTCCGTAGCGGCCATACTGCTTCTTGTCACGCCGCTCTTGAGCCTGCCGAGAGCGGAGATCGCGCAATGCCACGCGCCTACGGTCCTCGCGCTCCTGCTCGACCGCTTTTTCTCTGAACTGTTGAAGCGCCAGCGGAAGGTTCTCGTAACGGTACGGATTTGGCGCCTTCGGATGCGCCTTGAAGTAGGCCTCCACCTGCGCGATTTCGGACTCGTACGTTTTCTCCATCTCCTCCATGGCCCCAGTGAGTCGCTCCAGATAGTGGGGCACCTCGGTCAGAACGGCATCACGCACCGTCACCTCATTATGGGCCAAACGCTTGCACAGGATCTCCACCTGTACCAGCTCTGCATCGAAGTCGATGACGCCGCCCGGTAGTGAGTCCGGAATAACATCGGGATCTGGGTAATTAATTGGCAGCTGCGCCTCGCGCTTGCGCAAATCCTTCTTTTTGATCTTCATTGCTTGGAATACAGGCACGCGTGGGTCGCTGAGGTGATGAGATGCCGAAACCAAAAAGATAGTGACTGTGTATGGCTGGAAAAGCACACATAATCGAATATATATGCATGTATGCGTGTGTGCGTGTGTGCAGAAGAAAGCGCGTCGATACGCACAGAGGGATGAAAGATACGATAGCGTTGTGGTTTTTGTGTATGTGTGTGGGTGGGTGTGGAGAAGGGAAGGGGGGTAGGAGGAGGAAATGGAGGAGATGGAGGGTTCGGGCGTGTGTTGGGGGAAGGGGGGAGAGTTCCACCTACTTTCGCCTGGGCTGGGGAAAGAAAGTCATCGACTGGCTGAAAGCACGAAGAGCACGGCCACAGAGATGGCCATCTTGCCTCCAAACAACAAAATTTGGGTTTCGTTTTCTTTTTCCTTCGTAACTCTACGAGTGCGTTGTGGCGAGAACAGACAGTTTCAAGTTGCGGAGGGGAAGAAAGAATCATCTGTGTCTCCCCCTCCCCTGCCCTAGCTTGATCCGAAACTATTGGGGTAAAAGAAAACTTTAGTTCTTTTTTTTGTGTAAAAGTGGGAAGCGATAGCTGACAGTTTCCCCTTTTGAAAATAACACTGAGACACACCCATTAACCTGCGAAGAGAAAAAAAAAAAGAGGGGTGAAAAAGGAAAAAATATATCACTACATCCAAAAGTGCTCCACACACACAGGCTTCCTTCTCAGGGGAAGTAGGAAGGGAGTTGTCCATGTGTGTGTGTGTTTGGCATTGAAGCAACACACTTTGTGCAGAAATGTATGCGTATGTCTACGTACCCATGTACATCAATATATGTATACATGTATATAAACATATATGCGAATGAGAGAAACCTAAAAAGTGTCATCAGATAAGCTCTGCAGGACTTTGCATACATCAGCGGAAGAAAAACGGTGGAAAAGAAAAAAGCACGCACACACACACACACACACACACTTGTAAAGAGGAGGAGTGAGAAAATCAGCACATGTACATGGTTGCGTATCGTGCATTTATTCGGCCCTCTCTCTTGATTGTGTGTGTGTGTGTGTGTGTGTGTGGAGGATCTAGAGTCTTTCGTGCCGTATTGCCCTATTCTCAAGATGTCTGACGCGGCACCCCTTTGTTTGAACTTCGAGCTCCTGGTCCCAAAGGAAAGTATGAGACCGGCAATGACACACGCACCGGCGCTTGCGTCCCACACAAGTGGCTAAAAATCCATCTTGAGCCATGGGATGTGGTGAGGATAGGTGAAAAACAGAACTTCTACAGCGCTTGTAAGCGCGGTAAGAGAGATACATGAGGGCTCAGTGAGCCAGGGTGGAGCGAGTCTTGCGGCTTCGCTGTCCTTGACAACGCATTCATACCATTTTTTTCGTCACTTGATGCTGAGGTCGTCGGCATAGTTCCTGCCTCAAGCTCACTGATGCGTGCTTCTGCCCTCTGCAACGCACGCAGTAGCTCGCTGTCACGCACATACGCTAGCACAGAGGCAGACACTGTGTCTCGTGGTTCGGAAGATGAGGGCTCTTGAAGGCCCTCGCTACGCCTCAAGGAACAACCCCCCTCCATCTTCTTCCATCTCCGGCCAGCGCACAACGAGTGGGCTTCATCAGACACAGCGCAAACAGGCTCTGAGAGTGGTAAATACGGTCGAGAGCACGCACCAATGCCCAGGCGCTCGTCTCTCTCTTCACGTAAAGAATATGCTGCCGTCACGTCGGTGTGAGGGAGCAGCACCCGGAGCGGTG
Source organism: Porcisia hertigi (assembly GCF_017918235.1). Taxonomy (NCBI): domain Eukaryota; phylum Euglenozoa; class Kinetoplastea; order Trypanosomatida; family Trypanosomatidae; genus Porcisia; species Porcisia hertigi. The sequence goes on from NC_090575.1 coordinate 318,033, forward strand.
GCTTTGCCAGCGCTATCTCCACACGCTCTTCCTGCTCCTCACACCTCAGTCTCCAGCGGGTAATCTGCTCAGCCGAAATCAGCTGTGACAATCGACTGCGACATGATGACTTCCAGTTGCCACCACGTCGTCGCTCAGTGTGCCGGTGCGCCGTCCCTGCCGAGGACACCCTCATCGCCGTGCCGACCGACAGCTTCAGTGCACTCCTGGGAGTGGGAGTGGGAGTGGTGCCATCAGCAGCACGCGGCACACCACACGAGGTGCCCAGGGCCACTAGTGAAGAGTACGTACGTCGCGCGGCAGCAGGGAAAACCTCGTCTCTATGCCGACCTGCAGCCCCGAAGAGCGGCATTGTTTGTGCGAACATGTCCTGCGACATGACTGGACTGACACACACACACACACACACACACTGCAGCAGCAGCAGCAGCAGCGCACCGCTGGAAGGGACGTACTTGGTGACGAAAACTGAAACAAATTGTGTGACATAGAGAAGGAAAAGTGGCAGAGGCGTGCGGCTTGGAATGTAGTAAATTTTTCCTCTCGTGGGGTTTGAGACGCGCGCTCCTCGCCTCCTCCTCCTCCCCCCTGCCGCTTTCTACAGCGGTTCTGTTTTGACCTTGGAAGCGTTTGCGTGTTGGGGTATGCAACAGTTCAGAACGCCCCCCCCCTTCTACACCTGTAGTGGCTCAGTGGTAGGGGCTAGTCGCGGTGGTCAGAAAAAGGCCACCGGGTCTGTTCATTCCCACTGCCACGGCTAACGGGAGGCGGCGTGTTGGCAGTACCGATGGGGGGGGGGGGGGGGGCAGCCTCATCACATCTCTACGCTCCCCCCTTTTGTAGCCTCCTCTTCGTTTTCCTTTTCGCTACCCGCGGTCATGTGGGTGAAATCAGCGTGTGAAGGCGGTCAGCAAAGCGACTAGGGAACGTCGGAAAAGGACAGTTCCACCAAGCACAAGAGAATTTTTTCAAGGAATCCCCCGAAGCCGGCGAGCTGACACGCGCACAGCGAGAGTCGACTGTATGGCGCACACACATACTGTGCACAACAGGGCGAGAAACTAAAAAGTGAAACTATACATGTTGTAAAACGAGGAAGAAAAAAGCGAGCGCACCCGAAGAGAGAGAGAAATCAATCCGAATGCAAAAATGTATATATGGCCCACGCTCGTACGATATACGTACAGCCCCCTCAAGGGACCTCACCACCACCACCACCGCCACCACACACACAAACGTATGGTCACCATACGTTAGAAAGGCGATGAGAAAAACGGTAGCTATCACTGGCGCGCCTTGAAGCCCTCGACAGATGGAGGAAAACCGTAATCGGGATCGAGGAAAAAGGAAGAGGAGGAGCAACACAATAAATAAATCAAAAAAAAAAGGAAAACACCCCTTTCCACTCACAGAAAGGAAAAACTTATATGCCACATAAACGTTTCCACCACGCAAAAAAAAAGGGGGAGGGGGGGTGCGATTAACACCACGTACATTAGAAGACCTCTGGCATAGCTACACCGGAGTGTGTCAACGAAAGTCGTACCCCCTCCTTCACATCCGCCACTGGGTCGAGAGAAGTATCAGACCCGTAGTCATACCCTTCAGGCCGGATTCCGTACTCGGATGCCCAGATGACAAATTCATTGAAGAGCAGTTTTCCCTCTTGGCGGCACTGCCGGCTGATACGTTGAAAAACCTTCACGGGCTTTTCAACGTGTGCGCCCCATCGACGGAGAACATCACATGCCAGTTGGAACTGAGCCAGTGACACCTCCTTCTTCATCGGCGCAGCCTCAAGCGTGATTTGATAGGGCCGCGCGGATGCTTCGTAGAGAGCATCCGCAGCGCTACGCGTGTGTGGTGCTGCTGTGGCGCTGTCCGTAGTCACGGACGCAGCTACAGCACCACCTGCTTCCTGGCTAGTCCCCACTCCACCAAACCCCCCGCTTGAGAGAGCCTCATCTAAGCCATCGGCGCCGTACCTCTGCATATTCTGCTCGACGTGGAGGGTTTCTGGGTTAACATAGCCAGTGCACGTCAACACATCAAACATGAAGTACAGCTCGAGGTACCGATAAAGATACGCCAGAAAAGCTTTGAGCTCCCATGGCAGGAGAACCTGCTCCTCCGTGTGCTCAGTGAGATACACCCGATTCTTAGGTTCCCCTGTCAAGGACTTGGTTCCTTTAAATGCGCGCAGGAGCGCCGGGGTGAAGTCTGAGCGGAACGTCTGGAGCCGAACCATGTTTGTGAGTCCGCGTGCAATGTCAGACATCGTCAGGTACCCACGTCGGTGGTAGTCCATCCACATAAAGAGCTCGCGACGTCGCTGACGGTGCAAGAGTGAAAGACCAAAGGGTAAAACGGTACGAAGCCGCTCCCAATAGGAAAGTTTTTCAGAAGAGTTGCAGCTGATCAGCTCGCCTAAAAAGATCGTCGGGGTGGTGATTGTCTCGGGGAGGTCTTTGGTCTCGATCTTCGCCACGCATGACGGGCGGGGGGAAAAGGACACGATGTGTGAGTGACTCACGAGGGCAGCGGCAATGAAGTGTGCACCACGTTGACAGGTCTCATCCAGCACGACGCCTGTTGTCTGCATATCATGCAGTGTGTCGGCCACTACCCTAGATAGGGTACTGGGCATCTCCCCGGACACTGAGACCGAAGAGGGAAGAAGAGAAAGAAGACTCAGCGAGAAAATCTCTGTCAGTGCTGCTTCTTGCTCTGCTGGGGTGCTGAGAAACCTGCACACACTGCTGTCGGCAGACATGGCATCCGAACACGCCGCACGTACCGCGAGGGCGTAGTACAGGCTAATGTACGCAGAGATGAAGTGATGCACGTACTGTAAAAAAAAACGGAAATCACTACAGTGCACCCCGCGCCATGCATTATCTGTGCGGTCAAGCAACACTTTGACCTTGTGCTCACAGATGACCAGCCACAGCGGCGCTGAAGAGGAAGTTTTTTGCGCCGCTTCCCCGTCCGCAGGTGGTGCCAACTCCTCTGGCTGCTCTTGATTCATGAAGACGCGCTTCGATACTTCTCCGATTCCCCAGAGGCGCTCAAACACGGCAAACGCAATCTCGACGGGCAGGTAGTCATCTCCGTGCTTATGAGCCTCGATTGGATATGACTCTGGGAAATCCAGACAACAGTGCTTTGCGCGGAGTATCTCCCGCATCGCGGACTGACGTTCGAGGGAGTGCTCTGCCGACAGCGTGAAAGGGATGCGCAGCGCGTAGGACTCCCCCCACAAGTCATACAAGGACTTGAGTGCGTAGTGCTCCGCACGATAGGAGCTGTACCAAAGAAGTGCGTTTTCCAGCGAGATGAATCCCTTGCGTGTGTCATCAACACGCTGGGCTGTCAGCCATAGGCGCGCATCCTCCAGCGTAGGGATAGCGGAAAGACCCCCTTTTTCGAATCGGCCAAAGCACGCCAGTATGCATCGAAGATCCTCCTCAGACAGAATCACCTCTGAAAGGGCATTCAGCACGACACCACTTGCCTGTGCATTGGATTGCATCACCGAGTTGTACGCTGTTTCCGTCATCAAGTACCCCAGAACAAACTGCAAGAAGGAGCTGAAGTCGCCGCGCGTGATACCCAGTACACCCTTGTCTCGGCAGCCGCGACGACTCTGGTTTTCTATGAACTGAAGCGCCTGTGCCCCGACTCCCGCCACTTGGCTCACGTTGAGGCCAAGCCGCTCAAAGAAGGGCAGGTACTGTGCATAAAACGCGCATAGAAAGGCAGCCTGCGCACCGCTTGCATCTTCAGCGTGCCAGACGGCTTGTGCTTCGTGTTCGGTCAGCTGAGCAAAAACTCGATAGCAGTCAGCGAGAGAGCGCAGCGGCATCGCGCGGCTGAGATCCAGCAGCGCACCTTCACCCTCCCACGTCAGGTAATCATCTGCACTGCCGTCTGCTGCCCCTGACAAAAACGCGTCAGGGTCATTATCGTAGCGCCTGTGGGCCCTCCAGTACGCGGAACAGTGCTGGCGCGTGTAGTTGTACACCATAAGAAAAAGAATGTGCTGCACATTAGCCGTTTCTGCCTCGCCGTGTACATCCCCCTCCTCAACTTCGTCGTCGCACCAATGCAGGTGGCCCCCAAGGTGCGCTACCCTCTGAAAACAGCGAAAGGCCCTCTCAACACTGAATTCGGGATCCGCTGCTTGAGTAACAAGCATCTCCTCCTCATTGCCCCCTCGAAGGAAAACGGCCTGAATGTTGTTCAGCAACACCTCGGCTGGGCACTCCAGGAATTTGGTAATGACCTCCACAGCGCGGACAAAATGAGGCTCAGTTACGCTGGTAGTCATTAGCGGACGCATCGCGTTGAACTGCTCGATATCGCAGCTCAGGTCAAAACTCTCTGGCTTTTCTGCCCCCGGTACGGTGTCCTCGAAGCTACGTTGCGCGGCAGCGACGCAGAACAATGCGCGCACAAAGAACTCCATGTTCGCTGGGTCCCCCATGAGTTCAAGACGATCAAGCGATTCAAAACGTAGCCGGTACAGCCAGTTCGTCAGCGCCACCGAGTCAGCCTCATCACCGGGGGAAAAAGCAAGCCAGCAGTGAGGGTTAAGGGTGACATACCGAATCACCATCGCAGCGATGAAGGCGCTGTGATTAGTGTAAAAGGGCAACTCAACAGCCGTCTCCAGCGCCTTCGCTGCCACCTGTGGGTTGCATGCAGAAAAATCTTCTTGATTGAGGGCGAAAACATTGCGAAGGAAGGAGACGACGAAAACACGCTGTTGCTTCTGCTTGTCGACTCCAACTGCACTACGAAGCTCATCGATGGAGCGTCGAGGAGGGAAAACGTGGTGCACTCGGGTGAGGTCTCGCACCACCATCGTGGAACGCGCTTCGAAAATGGCGACCTCCACTCCATCCTCCGCAGCCTCCACTCCATCCTCCGCAGCCTCCACTCCATCCTCCGCGTCCTCCGCGTCCTCCGCGTCCTCCACTTCCTCCGCGGCCTGCACTCCATCCTCCCCGGCCTCCACTCCATCCTCCGCGTCCTCCGCGTCCTCCACTTCATCCTCCGCGTCCTCCACTTCATCCTCCGCAGCCTCCACTCCATCCTCCGCAGTTTTCAGACCGTCCCCCGAGCCATTCTCGGCAACCGAGTCAAAAAGCTGTCGCAGAACATCTAGGACAAACGCTGGTGTCAGAAGAACACATCCTGCCGCAGCAACCTGGGTAGCATCAAGGCAGACGTCCTGTCTTGCCTGTGCTGCGGCTAATGCAGTCTGGAAGATGTCAAAAGCAATATGTCTTGGCAAACCAGAGCCGTTGCCCAACCCCTCCAGCTCTGAGCGCTTCAGCTGTTGGGAGACGACGTCGCAGTACAAATCGTGGAGTGCCAGATAGTACCTAGAGTACTGGCAAAATTCATTTGTAGTCGAGATGGTGCTGCCAGAGCCCACAACGCACTCAAACGCCCTGCGGGACAATACTTGGTGCACGGTCCGATTCGGCAGGGACTCCCACACCTGCAACATGTTCCAGCACATGTCCTCGACATCCTCGGCGGTCAGCACCTCACGACCGCCGCGCCACTTCGCGATTTGCTTCTCCATCTGCTCCTCCTGGTTCTCCTTCTTTGCCAGAAGCTCCTGGTAGGCTTTTGAAAACTGGCCAAGCGGCTCTAACTCGGCTAGCTCGCGCTCAAGCTCACTGAGACGAAGCAGTTGCGCGCGCCACTGTTGTTGCAAGCTTTCTCCGTTCTGTGGCAACGTCGCAGACGGCGGCACCGGTACGACGCCGTAAGACAGAGAGTCGTCCTCCTGGCCACAGAAAAAGAGGGCACACTCTATCGCAGCCCACTCCGCGAACACAAGAAGAGAGACGGCACCACTGTTCTGCAAAGGATTATTGCCATGACAGTCCTCCTTCAACATCACTCGCTTCTCGTACTCTTTCGCAAAGGCGATGATTTGTGGTGCTTCAGAGTTAGCACTGGTGGTTGTGATGTTCGAGGGTGCATCGTTTCTGACGCGTCCCAGGACGGAGGGCATTTCGGAGCGGAGCTGCCTCATGACAGATGCGCCGAGCGTGGACGTGGTGCATTGAACCGCCGACCCCTTCCTCCACAGTGCTTCCAAGACGTCTTGATACACCACTGTGTTTTCCCTGCTTTCCTGATGCAATCTTTTTCGTTTTGCTGACCCTGTGAACGCTTTCACGAATGCCTCCGACGCCTTAGGGAGTGCCTGTTGCTCCTGAAGTACCGCCAGTACATGGTAGAACTCGCAACACGCCACCATCCAAACTCGGTAGTCCCACCGGGTGATAAAGCCGCCATCCTCAATGATGCTTAACACCTCTGTGGCAGCATAACGAGCATGCTCTTGTGGGACAGCGGCTAGCAACCGCCGAAACAAGATTGCATCGTACGGATGAAGCTTGTCGCTTCCCTCAATCTTGAATAAGGGGTGAGTGAGAAGAGAGGCCTGTTCGACAAGTAGAGAATCGCAGGTTAAATGGGCCCCCTCTCTTGAGAGGAGCTGCTGGGATGCCTGTCGCGCTGTGTCGCTCGCGCACGACACGAAGACACTCGACCTGTCATGAAAACCTTTCGGGACAAACTTCTCGTAGAACCTTGGGTCCAGTCCCCAGCGTTGCTGGTGGTCGATGTACACGTCACGGAACGAAAGTGAGGAGGAGGTGCAGCCCATTGGTGGGAAGTGCAGAAAATTGGGGGGGGAAGAGGGAAAAGGAGAGGGGGCCTTTCGCTTTTACTCTGCTTCGCAGAACAAGTATGACAGCCTGATGCGCCCTTGTGCTTGTTCGTGGATATGATCGTTCTTTAACACAGAAGAAGTGAGGGCTTGGGCATATTCCCTCGGGATACCCCCCTAGAATGAGATAATGTTTTCACAGGAGGGAAGTGCCCCTTCACTCGAGCAGTTCGGAATTTTTGATAAATCTGTCTGTCTGTCCGCTCACAAGTGGGCCTCGCGTATGCGGAAAAAAAAAAGTGGGGAGAAGCAGAGGGAAAGAAAGAAAAGACGTTTTTGCAGACGAAAAGAGAGCGAAAGAGTCACATTGTGAACTACAGAAAACTGAACTACAGAAAACTGGTTTTCGTAGAAGTTGGTCGCATTATCGTGGCGCTTCCGCGGCAACGGCGCTATGTAGTGCTTATGTGTGCACTCGTGAGAGATCCTGCGACTCAGCTGCCACAGCTGTAACTCCGAAGCGTCTCGAAGCGCTTCTTCCGAGCAATCAAAGCAGCCGGCAATATCCAGACCTCAAAAAACAGCACACTCGCGTTTTTTCACACACACACAGACACAGAAACCCCTTTCCTTGTCATGACAAGCTTTCAGTTGATTTCGCTTGCATTTCTGTTTGTTTTGCAGAGGATCGTTTGTGTTCAGAGTCGAACAGCAGAACAGATTCTAATACAGAAAAGAAAACGAAAGAAAACAGAAGTGGTGGGGCCAACAAGTTCAACAAGTAGGGAGGGGGAGCTTGAGAGAGAGAAAATTTCTCTGACGACCCCAAGGCAGGCGGGTGCACAATCACACTGATGGGCTCCGTTACGACAGTGGACATCGTCCAATCCCAGGAACCCATACACATGCACACTGCGGCAGGAAAAACATACTACAAAAAAAAACAGAAAAGATGTCAGTTCAAGTCACTCGAGAATTAGGAGAAAATATATACACGCCTCTCAACGCTTACTTTTCATTCCAAAGAAGAAGCAACGCTACTATGAGAAAATGCTGTAGTAATAACAGGCGCCACAAAAGACGCAAACAGAAAGTGTAAGAAATGGACAAAAAAGAAAGGCACAGCCTATTGATGCATCAGAGGCCCTGTGTGTGGTATTTACAGCTACGAGCTGACAGAAGACGCCACATACGTCCCTTCATAGATTCCACATTCAGCGAGAAAGTAATTGTGGCTTGTAGAGTGCAGAAAGTGAGGAGGATAGATTTGGAAAACAAAAGAGAAAGAAATTGGTTTTTTCTTCATCGCTGAGAGTTACTTCTTGCTGTCGGCTTCGAAAGCGTCTAGTACTTCTCGTTGTACGTGCCGCCCACATCATTGAGCCAGTAGTTCACGACCCAGAGAGCAAAGTCGTCGAACGATACCTAGCCAGTGCTCTTCTGATCAACCTCCCCCCTCCACACAGCCGGAATGTGGGAAATGGTGCAGCCCCATCAGAGAGTAATCTGTGCCGCATCGGCAAACTCCTCGCAGGCCATCAAGCCGTTGCCAGGGGTATATAAAGCTTGTCGAACATGACAATTAGCTCAAAGTAATCGTAGATATAGCATGACATCAAGCGGAACTCGAAGCACTCCAGGTAGCCAAGGCATTCACCGCCGCCACTGACGGTGTTGTCCATGTTCCTGGCCTCGTCCAAAGCGCACGAGAGTATGCCTTGCAGGCGCGTCGTGAAGCTGTCCGGCTTCATGTCATTCAAAAAGCCCATATACCTCTTCGTCATTCAAAGGCATACCAGGGCCATTCTTATCTCGGTAATAGCTCCAGGGGGCGATTCCTGTTCTCATCAGACTTGGAGCGCTGACTAGCTACGCGGATCCCATTCCAATGGGGAAAAGGTCTCTGCGCTTTGCTGTACTCCATGTCACATGCTGCCGAAGAGGGCGTAGCGAGCTTCAAAGAGATACAAGCCCGTAATGTTTCAAATAAAACGAGAGCCCCGTCGGTTCAACGTAGAGCAAGCGCACTGTCTTTGTTTTTCGAGGCGAGAATAGTGGAAAGAAGAGGAAACAGAAGAGCAGGTAATTGAGCAAGGCGTCTAGCACGAAAGCTCGTGCATTTGCAGATTACCTCTGGCGCAGCGCACAAATCTCATGTAAATCCTAGATCAAGTAACACTGATGTCACAGAATCACCCGATCTATGAGAAAGATATCAGGAAAAAAATGAAGCTACTTCCTTTGGGCCGAAGAGGAGATGCAGAAAAACTGGGGAGATAGACCGTTAGTTTGCTGTTTGTTTTTTGTTGCTGATGGCAAGAGTACAAGTGTACATTTACAAGCTTTCAGCTAGATAAGAATAAATGAAACTCTGAACAACAACGGTGTCTTCTACACTGTAAACAGAGAACATAAAAACCGCTACATCAAACTAGAGTGAAAAATAGAAGTCGAGATCACGCGGCCACACGGAGTGCAGTAAGTGCGCCTCGACCGAGAGCACCAGGGAAAATATGGCTAACCCTCACAGTGTAAAAACATTGACTGCTTTCACGCTTGTTTCGCCGCAATCCACGCCAGGCATACACACCACCTTTCTCCGCTAATACAGGTTCGTCACTTCGCCTTCACCAAACACCCTATATGAGCTACAGTGATTCCGAGTAAGAAATATGAAACTATAAAGGGAGAAGAAAATATGAACGTAATATATTGGGCCACCTGCCAGCACCAGCGGTGGAGAAAACTGGGACAAGTTCACAACACATAAGATTTGCGTCTATGAATTATTCCCGTTGAATAGGTATAGGCACTGCACGCCGTCACAGGCTCACTCCACAAGGGATTCGGAGTATCATATTTTGAGTGCAGCCTTTTTTTCATCTTCTAATCGGAAGATAAGACCCACAAAAAAAAGGCGCTGGCGTTACGAAAAACTGTCAGTGACCTCTTCAGTATCAAGCTCGTGAGAAACAATCCACGCAGCGAACTCGTCAAACGACACCTGGCGAGAGCCGTTGCTGTCCATTTCCTTGAAGACCGCATCAGCATCGTCAATGACCAAGCCCCAGCCCTTCATCTTTAACACGGCAGCTTTGAACTCACGCGCGTCCACCAGCATGTTGCTGGAGGTGTCAATCTCGTCGAAGATGAAGGTGAGCTGGAAAAACTTGTGAATATAGCATAGCAACAGGAAGAAGCCCGGGTACTCCAGGTAGTCAGGGCTTCCGTTGACGCCACCAGCTATTTTGCCCATGACCTTCGCCTTTTCGAAAGCGAGCTGCACGATTTCTCTCAGATGAGACGTGAGCTCACCCAATTGAAGGAATTCCACACAGCCCTCGTAGACCTCCTCCATCGTAAGCCTACTCGCATTGTTCTTATCAAACCTCTTAAAGAGTTCGACACGGCGCTCTTCGTCCTTTGGAGTCTTCTGGAGGGGCAGACACTGGGAGAACTTAACCCATGACGACTTGCGGTCCGCTGCAGCAGAGTCCACTTTGGCCTTTGGGGCGCGCTTGAAAAAAATACGCTTCATTCAGTGTTATTGCTCTTCGGCAAGAAAAGGTGTGGATATCAGAAGAGAGTAAGGGAATTACAAGGGGCGCTTTGGATCAAGAGCAATAAAATCGGCGAAGTAAGTCGAATATAGTAAAACAAAACTGGTGAGGAGCACACGGGCAGCAGTAATCAGCAAAGGTGAAACAGGTGTTTCTGACAGGATTTGCGAAAAAACTATCCTAGGTGAAATAGTGCAAGACAAGAATGCTTCTATGCGGTGGAGGCGATGTACCGAGCACTTCTTTCTCTAAGCTCGAAGTATGTCGGATTACAGTACAGAAACCTGCTATCCTCTGGTTGGCGAAAAAAAATGATTACATATCTTTTTTGTGCACACTTTTGTAGGTTATTCATTGGACAAACCGAGTAATTTATTGGTTTTGGGGGGCTTTCAGATCCACACCTTCGACACGTGCTAAGGTCGCATCAAAGCTGTACCCATATCAAAAACAAAAGTTTACTGGGTGAGGATGCCTTGAAGAAAACACCAAGCTCTCACTTCAGCTCCTTGCGCTTCCTGTCACCCTGGAGGAGGGGGCTGCAAAAGCCTGTGCTTGAAGCTTGCAGAAACGTGTTCCGTTCAACAAATTTTCAATAATGCTTGAAGAAAGACACCCCGATAGCGCAGGAGACTCGGTGCCAGAATCAAACGTTGTGACACCACACCCACCTTGCAGTTCGCCGAGTGTGCAATTAAAACATGTTGTCTTGTCGCCAACCATAGCCTTTCTAGTGCATATTCAAGGGAAACCTGAGTACTTGATGCGATTCCGAGGCAAGTGTAGAAAGCCCTCCGAGCTCGGCCACTCGCCTGCACAGAGCCTCGCCACACTTCACCCCCATAGATCCATGGAACACCATGGCGGCGTACAAGTGACATGAGCCAGGGCTTCGACATGATACACAGGCCTGGAACTAGTATCAACACCACCATGCTGCACAACCAAAAAAGTGGACACCTGCCTCGAGCTAAAAAAAAGCTCACCACCTCACTTTCATGGAAGCGGACAAGAAGACTGGCCAACGAGCCCTCGTAGTCCTACCAACGGAATGGGCAAAGAACACAGGTCATTCGAATCCGCCAGGAGCCTTTTCCCCACTTCGCCGCACAACTGCTTCTTCAAGTAACGCACACAGACTTTGCTTTAAGGCTCTTGGGAGTCATTTTGAACAAAACCGCACAGCACCGAAACCACCTCGCCCCAACACAAATTGCACCCCAGCCCGGCTTCCCCTTAGCAGGGAGTGGGCCCCCCCACCACCACCACCGAAACCGAGGGCAGCACCCAAGCAGGGGAGCAACGAAAAAAAAACACCTGGCATTTCCGCGATGGACACCCTCAGAACCCGCGACCAAGCCAAACGGCCCCCCGGGCGAATCCAGTACACACAAATCGCGCATCGCCCACCCCGCCGCTGCCCACAAGGCGCTGGAATAACCGACACCACCCAGCCAAAGAGCCCGGCAAAGATGCCGAGACCACCCCCTGTGGGCACCCTTTCCCTGGCAGATGCTTCTGCCCATAAAGACGGCAACGATGGCCGCATTCCACGCTGGGCTCGACACCGGCTTTTTGAAAAAACGAGGAGGAAACCCGGCAGACAATGGTTGCCATCACCACAATGCGGCCACCCACGGTTTCACCCCCACCATTGATTAGCCCAAGAGAAACATAACCCGCTTCGCTGTGCCATTTCATCCACCAGTAAGCCTAGCACTGTCCTCTTCCGATGGCCTTTCGATAACGACCATTCGCTGCAAGCCCCGCCTGCTTTCTAACACTCTACTGCTTCTTTCCCCCAGTTCCCCTAGACCCTCGCACATGCGTCACTCCCGGCCTCTTTTCCAATCTTTTCAAGCTATTCCCTCTCCAAACGTGACCTCTGTTCTTCTCTCCTTTCCCTCTCTCTCCTCCTCCCCTTCCTCCCACACCTTCTTTTCCATGCCCGACCCTCGCTCACAAGAGACCCCCGACAACCCCACATTCTTTTCCGCGCGGTCTGCCCCATCCACATCGGGGCCACCAACACCACACTCACTTCATTCCTTCTTCATCCCCACATTTGCCCGGAGTTACAGTGCGATACAAAACCGGATGAAAACATGTGGAGAAAAGGATATCGACAGCCCGTTCGTGGCTGAAGAGATGACCGAAGCACCGGCACGACATCGTGATAGTCGCGCTGCGGGGCCAGATGACATCTACAATGAGATGCTGCACCACCTCCCGGGTGTGGCCCGGGCACATTTCCTGGTCCCTTTCCAGTTTGATGTGGCTCATCCCATAATGTCCCCTAGGCGTGGCGGAACGCATGCGTTACCCCACTGCAGAAACGGGGGAAGCCACCAGAGCAACCGGACTCATACAGGCCGATCGGTCTCACCTCTTGCGTCTCCAAGCTCAAGGGCGCATGGTGTTGGCGCGGCTGCTCCATTCCTGGCGCCCTCACCCGGGCCAGCGCACGCCCACAGACGCGGCCCCACCACTGAAATGGAAAGCGCCCACATTACCAGCTTGGTTGAAACCGCTCGTGATGAATACCACAGCCTAATAATGCTCAGACGCTCTGGCGTGGGACTTCCGCGGCGACACAACCGAGCGCAAAGGACGCTGATTATCCTCGTGGACTTCAGAAAAGTGTTCGCCACAGTAGAACACTCTACTCTTGTAAAACTGCTGATGCGACTCCCAGCGCGCCTCCTGATACACTGGCTCAGAAACCTCCCCGTGCATCGCGATGCTCGAGTGAAGTTGGGCAATCGTTTAAGTCCACGGTACGGTCTCGAGGCTGGCGTCCCCCAAGGCACCGTCCTCGGACCGCAACTGTTCTCCATGTACATCGCTTCTCCTCTGGGGTTGTTGGTGGACAAACATCCGGATGTACAACTCGACATGTGCGCGGATGACCTGGCCATCTCGATCCTGCGTCGGGCGCGAGACGAGGGGGTTGGGATAGGCAACAATATTCTTGTGGATGTGGTCCCGCATGGGGCCATTCAGACCAATGGCATGAAAGTAGGCCCGCCGAAATGTGAGGCGGCACTGCTCTGCACACTGCCTAGTCACACCGGCGAAGACAGAGTGTCTCGATCACTTTTGCATGGGAGCGCATGCAGTTCCGATCTCGCTATTCGGCGACGAAAAAATGAACCCTCGGCTTCACGGCCTGCAACTCGACACACACGCGCCAACTTCAACAACAACGCGAACGCTATTCAAAATCAAACACGCAGAAGGGACGGAGGGAGGGGGGCAGCTAAGTTGCTTGGCAAATCACAGATGCGGACCCTCACCGCAGCACATGAGGCAACTTGTCCCAGGAGACGGTGATTTCAAACTCATCTACGGTTCCGCAGCTGTATGGGGGAGACAATGCAAGACACGGCCAAACACAAGCTGATTAGCCAGCACACTCGCCTTCACCGGCTTGTCACTGGTCCCCCCCCCTCTGCACCACAGATGAGGAATCAGTACTGTTTGTGTCGAATTCAATGCCCCTGCACATCAAAGCACTGCGGGCAAGGCTGCTGCACCACAAACCCCTAAAGTTCGAAGAGCGAGGCTGGGGCCAGGAGGGCACCCCAGCCTCGGCCGTCGCCATCCATGAACTTCCATTTCTCGCCGATCAGCCAGTGTGGGATGGACAGTTTTTTTGGTTTCTTGCTAGAAGAGGAAGGGCTCTCACCCTCCGTCCTTCCGGCGAAAGGCGCCCCTGCTTTCTTCTCTCTGCCCACCGTGGTTGCGCTGGACGCCTAGGCGGGGGGTGATCATTGGCTATGATTTGCTCCTTGAGCACACGGGAATACACATCGATGACGACCTTTTACGGGCGTGACACGCCGCCTCCATGGAGCCTGTTCTGTAGTCTTCCTTGCACATCCTACGCTGTGGCCACCGACGGCTGCCGTAGTGTCACCGAACACCGCCGCGCCCCAGCCGCAATTCACGTTGTTTTCCCATTTGATACGCGCCCGCTCGATGTTTTTACCGAAGACTGCGGCCCCCTCGCGTGCAGGCACAGGGCCGAGAATGGTGCCATGCCTCGGGGCCTTCACCCTTCGCCCCCACCAGTCTGAAACAACGGGCCCCCCAATCTAGACGAAGCCTGACCATCGCCACCGATAGTCAGTCCCTCCCTTATCTGCGTTGGCCATGGGACCGCTCTTCATCAACGCTCCAGAATCGAGGGAAAGAGATGCGCTGTCCTTGTGCATTTGATAAAATCGGGGTTGGACTGTGCGCCTGCAGTTTGTCTACGCACATGCCGGCGTACCTTGCATTGGGGCCGCCGACTGTGTGGCTACGTCTAAAACCGTAGATTGCAACCACACACACCCATATGTGAACTCGGTGTCGCTCGTAGATCTTCGCTCCTTTCTTACCCGAGCGCTCATTGCGAAGTGGTGTCGCCAACTGCGTGAGGACACACGCGCGCGCACATCGCCACACCGTTTGTGCGCGGCCCCCGCGATTCGCTGAGGGGTCTCCGCATGGCTTGGCCAACGGGGGGTACCCTTGAGTCGGCATATGGCATAGTGGAACTATCGGGGGATTCGCTGCGACAAACACACCACAGCTTCGGCAGCGCCTCCCTTTGGAGCGTGCGGGGCTGCGCCAACCGTTGTCGCTGGTGTAACATTCCGCATGAGCAGAAATGCGCGCTACAAGGTGGTACTTCAAGGCCCCGAGAATACCACCGTGTCTGCGGTTCCTCGACGTGGTGTGGGGCGGATCAAAGGGAGGTGTCCCTACTGTGACTCAATGCGTAGTTCACTCCAGGGTCTGCAGAAGCATTGCCGATCCCTTCACCAGGATCGACCTCCGGTGGCAGACGGGGTTTTGTAGCTGTCCATTCTGTGGCGACTTCTTTTCCCTCTGAAAAAAAAGCAGGGGAAACCACGTGACGTGGTTTGCCCTAAATCACGATGGGTCCACGGGCCAAGGATATCACATCCTGTGCGGGGCCCGAAGGGTCTGTCAGTCACATGCTGGTGTGTCCTGTTCTTACTGAGTGTCGGGGACGCCTCGCCATCACGCCAGATTTGCTCAAGGGCGATGGCCTCTGGCATTTTCAACATTCGAAGCAACTCATCCTATTTGGAGAAGCGGCTCTGGCTCTCGTCTTCTTGCGGTCTGAACGCGAGGGGAGGAGAAAACTTCATTGATATACCATTTAACTATTTGAAGAGCTTGTCAAGTTTAACGGCTTATGTTTTTTGATGCACTAGTCATCCCATACGCCTCGCTGCCTCGCCGGTGTTAATGGGAACTGTGTCCAGGAAGTGAAATCCCCACATACGGTTTCACCTAAGCACGGCGGTGGGGCGCCTGGGTTCTTGTGATCTTTTGTTGGTATTCGGCTCGGCGGCGCCGGGTCGTGTCGGGGCTCTCCGGCGGTTTTTGGCCCCCCCCCCCCTGGTGTGGGGCGCGGGGCCTGGGATGCCCTAGCTGGGCCAAAACGCCCCCACATCGACAAGACCACCGCACCCCCCAGACCCGCTCGCGGCAAACCGGCAACCCCAGAACCAAGCCCGCCCAGCACCCTTTTTTTAGCGTCATGTATTTTTTCCCCGATTGGTTCCGTTTAGTGGTCAGGAGCATTTCCCCCCCCCCCCCAAGCGTTGATAGGAATAAAATCGCCAAACGTGTGCTTGGGAATCGCGGCTTTACGATCATATTCCATTAAGTCATCCCTGGGATTCTTGTTCTCAATTCCTTCGATAACGATTGCTTATGGATGGTTCTGCGCACTCTTGCGCCGATAGTGCCCCAGGAGGCAAACCTTGGTGTGGTATTTTCCGAGTGCGCCTCCCCTCTCCCCTCTTCCCCGGGGGATTCGCTAGTGTGCCATTTCTCGCCAATGCATCAGCACCGGCGCCTGTTTGATCTCGCAATGCCTCCTAGTAACGACGAATAGTGGGGGCTTAAGCCCTCAAAGATGGTGGGCGATGCTATTACACCACTTATGTCGTTTGTAGGGGATGACCTGTGGTGGATAAATTTCTCGCCGAGATTCACCTTAAGGCCCCGGGGAAACGCAACGCCATTTCCAGAGGTGGAGCGCCGCCTCGCGTCAAAACAGGGTTCTAACCTTACTAAGCATATTTTCTTCCTCAGCGGTTCAAAAGAATTTGGGGGGGTAGCTCACTATAGCAGAACTGTGGCAGCCGTGTTTTGTGCTCAGATATTTTCGTATTCGTCAAAGTGGCGGCATGTGGCTCTTAGGGTGCTTTCTCGACCATCACAGGCGCTGTTTCCAAAACTCACAAAGCCACCTATTTTTACCCTAGGAGCCAGCAGAAGACAAGGTCCTCTGTGTCTCCACAAATCACTCTGTCTGACTTATCTTTTCGGTGTTGATTTTAAATTCTACACTTCCTCAACCTTAGTTTTTTTTGGTGTTATGTTTTCCTCTTGCCCGAAATATATACATATGAGTCGTCCCAACAACAAAACGAAGAGCTCTGAAAACGACATCTGTTGTAGTTGAAACTTGAGGCGGAAGAGGAACATGGGTGTCTAAAGAGATTTGTGAGAGCGGTGCTCTGTGCCTTCTAGGGCGCCCCGCGGCTAGGCCGAAACTTGGGTGGCAATCCGAGTTTTCGATCCCGAAGGAATCCCGCTAGGCCCCGAGTCGCTCTTGAAATCCTAACGTAAATTCAGGACGTAGAAGAGTTTTTTTCCGCTCCGCAATCGGAAACCGAAGGCATCTCGAGCAGGTTAATGGGCCGGGCATATAATCGAAGGGGCGCTTTCGTGGAGTCGATATGTTTACCCATCAGTGCGCTGCTCATGCCTCCGCGCGTCGCATACCCGATTCCGCCAGGCCTTGCCGCGCCAGACTGGGCACAGTGCCTGGTGCGTGTTCGGTGCTTGGATTAAATGGGTCTTCTCCGCATCTCTTCGGCGTCGTGATCTTAATGCCTTTTCCTTGCACGATTCTTGGTAGTCGCACACGCTATGCCAGCCAGGGCAGCAATAGTCTTCCCAGAACGCTGGGGCCTGTGGCGCCGATGATCACCAGCTGGTGCTTGGTTGCTGCGCGAAAGTGGGGCTTTATTTTGCTGTTGCTCACTGCCGCTCTGCAGTGCTAATCGTGACCTTGCCTCCGCTCTTGGATGGCGGGGTGGGGGAGCCTCACTATAACTTGGCAACGCCCTGGGTGCCTGGTTTTCTTGGCGCTAGAGTGGTTCTCTTTGGGGTTTGTGTTCGCTCTACGCTCCGGTGGGGTCGGCGTTGGCTGAAAAATGTATATACCGTTTTGGGGGATTTTACCCACCGGGGAAATTGCTGTGTAGACCCGAAAATTAAATGGTGGGGTCTTCTTCAATGTGTGCAGTACGCGAGATGTAATCAAATCAACTAACTGTGACGTATATGGTTGAAGTTGTGGACATTTCTGGATTGAAACACCCAGTCTCTTCGGATCTCGATTTTCTCTCCATGTGGGATGTTTTTCATGCTCAAGAAACCAAAAAAGTCGGCATAGTTGGGCTTGCGGAGGTGTTGCCCCCTGCACTAGGGCAGATGGGCTCGCTGTGGTGTTGATAATAATGTATCTTTTGTATCTGTGAGGCGTTTCCTGGGGGTTCGTTGCCTTCCTAAGGGTGTATATATTTTTCTGGCTTCGGTTCTTCTTAAAATTACCTGGGGTGGAGTGAGGGTCGGGGATTTCGGAAAGCAGTGCGGAAAAGGGGTGGGCCGTTTTTTGCTGTTGTCTCCGTGACGGTTTCCGATTCTTCATTTTCGATCAGTTCTCTTGAAAACAGGCTGATGGAGCACGTGCATGGGAAAGGCGCGTGATATCGTCTGGGGCTCGTATCATCAGTATTTTGAAAACCAGTAATGGGGTTCGAATGCCGCTAGCCTATCGTTGGCGCCCGGGGGGAGGGGCGTTCGCGATGCTAAGAGTTGTGTTTTGCCGTCTTCAGGTGTGGGCCTGGTGGGGCTCGGCGGATGGGGGCAGCTTTGGGGTTGCGTGTGGCTGGTGGTAGTGGTGGGGCGATGGGTGTGCTGCGGTGTGAGATCCCTTTGCGATTCATTTGAGGAACATGAAGCAAAGTTTGCGCGTTGCGAAATGAAGCAGGGGTTTTCAGGGTGATGCGCTGTGGCTCATACGATAATGTGTCCCGCTCCTTCACCCGTTTTTCGTTCCCTTTGACATCCCGCTGCGCATGCTTAGCCCATCAGAGTGCATATAGCCTATGCGAAGTATCAGCGTCTCTCTCTTCCGACAACTCGTGTCGCATGAATTCGGTGGTTTCTCAGGGTACCTCAAGCGCAAGGTTCCACTGTGATAGTGATGAGAAGCTGGAGCTCAGCTTCACTGCAATTTTGTGTAACAGTGGTGGATGCACCGGGGCTTTGAGTCAAGCCACACGCTGAGGTGGAAAGGTGACCTCTATTACAGGGGTAGGGATGGCTGCTTTCTTGAGCCTTGGAGGATGCTGTGGCATAACCATGAAGGGAACGAAGTGTCGCTTACACCACGTAGCACGTCCGACACCGGCTTGGTAAATTTTGGCGTAGTCATGCTTAAAAGATATTGTCTCTGCGTAAGGTGGTGGTCATGGGGAAGCTATATATGTACTTCTATACATCAGTCGGTAGAGGTGGTGCCATCTGTAACTCGCAGTGAGCTTGACGTGCACGGCACGGTTTTGACAAGGGTAATGGCAGTCATAAGTTTCGCTAAAGGGCCACAGTTGTGACAAATTTTCGAAGCTGCGCGGAGCAAATGATCGTGGAGCTCAGGTATGGGCTCCACTAAGATGCTGGAGGGGCCGGTGGAATATCTTGCCAATGGCACCCCATTGTAACAACTGACAGATGCGTGCCGAATCTCTCTAGGCACGCTGATCACGTGTCTTGGCAATCCTGTATGGAAACCGCTTGCTCTTTGCGCTTTACCTGCTCAATCTCATCTCGTTTCTCCTCCGCAGTTTTTTCTTTTGCCGGACGCACCAGAACATCTGTGGTTGTAGTTGACAGTGATCTGCCCTCAAAAGAAAAATGGGAACTAGTTCATCGAAGCGCAAGTATTCCCAGTCGGCAGATAAGCCGGAGAGGTCACAAATTACACCTTCTGATAAAGCACGCCTCCAGCTGAAGCTTCAGCGAGACAACTTACAGGCAGCTATTCGGAAGTTTGAGCGCGTTGTGACACTCGAGCATGAAAGGGCAAAAGAGTTCCTACGTGCAGGAAACAAGCGCAAGGCACTGTACTGTCTCAAGCGAGAGAGGGCGCAGCAGTCGCAAATCTCTACGGTGACCGATATGCTAGACAATGTGCAGCACCTCATTGACACTGTCGAGTTTTCCCAGATTCAGGCGGAAGTGGTCACTGCCATGAAGGACGGGAAGTGCGAATTGGAAAACCTGAACAAAATGCTCAATATTGATGACATTGAAAGGCTTATGGATGAAACAAGTGAATCAATTGAGGAGGCCAACCAGATCAACGCTGTGCTCGCTCAGCCCCTTGTTGGGGTTCCGGACGACGACGAGCTGCTACGCGAGCTGGAGCACACTCTAGGGGAAAAGAAGGTTGAGACGGAGCTTCCCAATCTCACTGTGCCAGCGCATAGGATTCTTCCCGAGGACTCAGAGACCATAAGGATCGAAGAAGACGTCGACCAAGATGATGATGCTCTCCCTTCCCGTGTGTATGCGTAGTAGGCTACCATATTCCTGATTTCAAGAAGCCGCTTTGTGATGTATCTTGCGCCAATATTAAACGCAAAAAAAAAACGAATCAAAGGATTACTTTAATACTTCCGGCTTCCTCATCGTGAGATCGCCGTATGCAGTTCGGTTTATTTTCCAACAGGATGAGAGTTACTGTTCTCAGAGCGCCTCTTCACTGAATGTCGAACTCTTCATTGTCTTCTTTTCCCGTTTTTTCGCTCCCTTACTTCTACATCACAGCGAGGTCTTACACAGTTGAGCTACTGCGGAACAAAATGGAGACCAAAGTCAAAGAGCCAGAGGGGCCGTGCAACCTCGAATACGTTCGTCGCTACACGAACTCTCTCAACTATCCACTGGAGAAAACGAGTGACATGCCCGAGGAGATGCGAGTGGACTGCAAAGAAATCGTAGTGAATGCGCTGGAGAAGCACGAAGACAATTACGAGCTGGCCGCCAAGTACGTGAAAGAGCAGATGGACAAGAAATTCGGACCTTCCTGGCATTGTGTAATCGGGGAGGGATTTGGATTTGAGATCACCTACGAGGTGAAGCACCTGATGTACATGTTCCACAGGGGTTTCATTGCGATCGTCGTGTTCAAGGGCCTCTAAGGGTGATGTTTATAACACTTAGACCTACTATGTATTCAGCTTGATGAAACAAAATAAGAAAAGCAAGAAATTGAGTGGCCACCTCAGAGGGCTATGGGCACAACAATGCGGGCTCATCTTCACAGGTTACCATCTTTCATGCAAAAGTGGGTATCAGTACGGGTTTGCATATGACTACTTCTCGTCACCAAAATAGCAACTCTCTTTCTCCCTTTCTCTCTGTATGCGTACAAAACCCAATGTTGGCCAAACCATGCTGTCGCTTCGTCTCTATCTTTGTTGCTCTGTAAAAAAAAGTTATGCAGATTGTGCTGACCACAACGTTTTCAAGGGTTGCACCAATGACGAAGGAGTGGCTGATTTTTGCCCTGGGCACTAACAACTGGCAAGGACCAGGACAGTTTGCCCCGGGGTCTGGTATTCTTCACGAAGGTCAGCACATTGCCATG